>NC_087203.1:50864568-50906905 GCF_015104395.2 Macrobrachium nipponense | reverse complement strand
AACTCTACATACGAAAAGTTTTTCAAGATACGAAGGTTGTTGCTGTAAAGTCCCGAGATTCGCCCGGAACCACCGAGAACAATTTTAAAACTCCCGCGCCACCAACTGAGTAAACTCGCTACCATCCTCCCGCTCTCCATTGGTTCCTGATGCTAGTCACCCCATAAGGTCCTGCTCTCCTATTGGTCAGCATCTACCCCTTGTGCTTTAAGTATTCTATTGGTAAAAGGATGCTGTAAATTGAAAAACTTATTCATGCAATACATTTTAACAAAAACTTCAATGCAAATACATTTAATAAAAAAAAAACAGTTAGGTAAACAAAGATTAGAATAAAGAATAGAAATGAATTGGTTTATTACAGCGGATGGCCCGCGGTTAACGGCGCAATCACTCAACGGCGAATCGGTTTTTATTTTTACAGCGGTCGTCAAAAATATTCATTAAAAAAATAAGGCATTTTAAAGGTATCTTTACGGCACAAATTTCAGTTAACAGCGCGCCGCTAGCGCCGGTTGTCCTAACGAGTTCATACATATGTTAGGAAATGCCGTTCAGACCATAAAGGTTATGCAAATTATATTAACAAATTTTATGGAGAGTTATTACGTAGGTATTAGGGTAAAATATATGCCTCTGACGTTGTTCTATGCCGAAAATATCGAGTTACATAAGTGCAAATTTAGCTATGGATGTGTCGATTCATAATTGTTCATGCTTTTGTTTAAAATGTGTGTGAAAATGTATTACGTGAAAGGCATTTTTATTTCTGTACAGAAATATGATCAAAGGCAGCTTTTGAAACTGCCCCCTTCACGATAGCAAATACGATGTTTTTTCATGTTCTTTCTTGTAAGCCGCCGCCTGCCGCTCTTCCGAAAATATCGATTTAAAAAAGTGCAAATTAGCGATCGATGTGTCGATTTTATAAAATATTTATGCTTTTATGTTTAAAATGTGTATGAAAATGTATTACGAATAGGGTATTTTTATTTCTGTGCAGAATATGATAAAAAGGCAGCTTTTGAAACTCCCCTTCAAGTTATCGACTACGAGTGTTTTTCAAGTTCGTTCTTGTATGCCGCGGCGGCATACAAGAACGAACTTGAAAAACACATCGTAGTCGATAACTTGAAGGGGAGTTTCAAAAGCTGCCTTTTTATCAAATTTCTGCACAGAAATAAAAATACCCTATTCGTAATACATTTTCATACACATTTTAACATAAAAGCATAAACATTTATAAAATCGACACATCGATCGCTAATTTGCACTTTTTTTTGCCGCCGTCTGCCGCTCTTCCAACAATATCGAGTTAAAGAGAGAGAGAGAGAGAGAGAGAGAGGAAGAGAGAGAGAGAGAGAGAGAGAGAGAGAGAGAGAGAGAGAGAGAGAAAAGTGCAAATTTAGCGATCGATATGTCGATTTTTCAAATGTTTATGCTTTTATGTTTAAAATGTGTATGAAAATATATTGCGTAAAGGTATTTTCATTTTTGTACAGAAATAAGATACAAATTAAGGCAGCCTTTGTAACTACGCTCAACGTTGTCAGGGGATGGTTTTTCATGTTCGTTCTTGTCCGCCAGTTCCGAAAAATGCATTGTGTTATTTTATTAATTATGCATCTTTTCCATAAATCCTTTAAAAAGTTATACATTATTTCACTGTATCCAAGAATATTGTATGTATTCTCATATATTGTATTTTAAAATACTACGGCAAACTTAAGCCCATATTCCGCGGAGCGGCCAATGTTGTGGTTTGAAATCAGCTGATGAATACGAGTCTGTTTCACCATAACGCAATTCTGAGCGAATGCTCTTGCTTCTAGTTAGCATAAACGATCTAGATACTTGACTTATATGAGACAAAGTTATTTTTCCTTATACAGTTTTGTGTTTTTAGGTGAAAATATTTATTGAATATGTCTCGTTGTGAATGTGAACTACTATTTTTTTTTCGTTAACAGATTACGTTGGCGGCATGTTTATTGCGTAACAAATTACGTGATTCCGTTCGCAATACGTAATCCTTTATATCATCGTAATACGAACTTTACGTTATTTATCTTATATCGGCGTGAAACCAACAGTAAAATGTGTTCTTTCAAGCACAGTAGTTTTGATTAAAATTATTTTATCCCAATTTTATCTATGATTATGTGTGATGGCAGACGTTTACTGCAGTTTTATCCTTGTTGCCGATGTACGATAATAGTCATTAGCAGCTTGAACAGTTTTCTCAGCTTCAGTCATAATTAGGTTTAAATTTAACGGTATATTTCCCGATTGATCTTTAATCTATATTGATCTCTGATCTATAGCGAATAAAGTTATTACATTAAGATATCTCAGTTCTATTCTATACATAACGCCATTTATAACAAATACGGTAATGTTGCACTGTAGTACGATGATCGAAATACAAGCCAAACAGATGTTATCCAGTTCGGTTGTACTTAGAAAAAAAAAAGTCGTTTCTCGTTCGGTTGTTCATGGTTGTACACGTTCACGCAACGAGTATAACGTTAAAACCATACTTTCACCATTCTCTTTTGCTGTTATTGAACTTATGTAACTAGAAGATGGATAAAGTTAGGCCATTGTAATTTGATCTCTCATAAAATCGAACTATCAAGACTAATGATCGTAACCTGAACACTACAGATACCTGTACACTGTATAAGATACCTGTACACTGTATAAACTTTATTATATCTTTACATACTCTAGACACCCACATGTACTGTACAGTAAATTCTTATAGGTAACTATACTGCATAAATATAATTTTACTTATTGCGCCGTTGTGGATTACGGCGCCTTTGACTGATCTAGAGTTTCGAAAGAAGGTGTGCGGCGGCGTAGGCTTTAAAATCGCTCAGCGTCGAAAATCGCTTGGCGTCGGTGGCCAGGAACGGAACCCCTGCCGCTAACCGAGGGCCGCCTGTATACTGTTTGGTAGTTTCAGTAGTTGAAGAGAGATAATGAAAATTTATGGCTTACTGTGTAAAGTGATTCCTTGGCGATCGTTCGATACTCGTAATACTCGTAAGTGCTGGATGTAAACAGAAGTTTGGAAGCTTTTATTTGTTTGTTTATTATAGCTCATGGTTACTTAATAATTATTTGAAATGAGTACATGCAATACATTTAATAAAAAAATTGTGAATTAGATATCATAAAATATAAAATAAATCAGACTGAACCAAACAAATACGTATTTTTTTTTTAGGATTCTTCTTCTGTTTATTATTACGTTACGTATACGTATGTTTCATTATAGCTGTCAGTAACTCGGTATATCTCCATTAGGTAAAGATAAAATAAAGAATAGAAATGAATGGTTATTATACTGTTTGGTAGTTTCATTAGTTGAAGAGAGATACTAATGAAAATTTATGGCTTACTGTGTGCTAGGAAAAAGGATTGCTTGGCATTCGTTCGGTACTCGTAACTTCGTAAGACGGGTAAGAGCTGAATGTAAACAATCGATTGGAAGGTTTTTGTTCGTTTGTTTGTGTATTATAGTTAATGATTAATTAATAATTATTTGAAATGAGTACATACTGATTATTTATACATTTTATTGGCATATTTCTAAGCTTTTAACTCTTAGGTTTAGATGTCAGAATCATAGGCTAGGCTACAGTAGCAACCCCCGCTAACATAGGCTAGGCCTTATTGCTAAGGTGGGACATATGCTAAAGTCCTAATATATGCAGTAAAAATGGGGTTGAACATTACATGCAGTTGAATATTACTCAAGTATGTACAGTATTTTGCCTTTTTGGAGTCATATTTCTTTCGTTGGATCGGCGTCGTAACCCTAGAACATGTGTTGTAGGCCTGGAAATATAATTTACTGGGGTGTTTTTGGAGGGCTTGGAACGGATTAGCCATTTTACATGTAAAATGTGGTCCAAGATACGAAAACTTCATGATACGAAGGTCGCCTCGGAACGGATTAATTTCGTATCTCGAGGTACTACTGTACTATATATATCTAGAACCGAGGATCCTATAATATGTTAATTTCATTGAATATCCGATTGATACGGATATAGTGGGTTTAGGTTGCGCCGTGTTTTGCATGTGATTTAGTAGAACCTATAGACCTACTTACTCCTCCTGAGCCGAGTTGGCATTGACCTACCGCGTGGTGGTACACCTGGCTGGTAAGGTCTCCAGCTGATCGCGTGAGGGTCACCCTCTTTGACCTCCCTCCCCCTGCACCCACCTCGGTGGGGGAACGCGGCTCGCCTCACGCTACTCTAAGTAGCCGACCCGAGCTTCTCGCTTAAAGGGGGGGGTTAGGGAGTACGGTCGGGGGGGTAGGCCCACCGCGCCATGCTCAGTATGAGTGGTAGGGGGGTGCCCGCTCGGGCGAGCTTTGGTTGGCCACCTGGCTCATCGGGACGGTGCGCTCTCCGGGCCACTACAGCCATGTCCCCTATCCGCAGTCCTTCTTTACCAGACCTATCCTCCCGCTCCGGCGGGACCGGGACCCCGGCTCCAAGGTATTGGCTATACGAATAGCTATGATCCTTTACTCAACCAGACTCAGGCTAAGGTTTTACCGATTTCCCTGATCTGTTCTTACGAAGCCGGACCAGGAGTAGAATAGCTAGGTGTAAGGGGGCTTGACGCTGAGAATGGTCCACCATGGTTGGAACAGTTAGTTATGCACATGTATTAGTTATGTCTAAGTAAGATATCTTATCTTATTATATACTTCAGGCTCGTTCACTACGGCGGATAACCTACTCCGCCGGGTATTCAGAACCGAGGTACCATGTTATCACTAGCTCCCTAGCCTTGTTTGACCTTCTTGGTTTGTCACATCTATCCCGCACCCTGGTGGGATTGAAAGATAGGCTTGAGACTCAATCCTAGTTGACTAGATTAAATGTCTCCGGTGCCAACGGAGTCAGGCCAGGTCTTCCTTACCCTGCCCCCGTTCCATCAGGCCTATACCTTTACTTTAATATCAAGAACAAGAACTAGTCCTCGGAGCTGGTGAGAAACAAGGATGCATGAAATTTTAGTAGTAAAGAATGCATGCCCCACCGGATACACCTCCGGTGGGTCTAAATAGTGATACTCATGTATCATTCAACTTACAGATGGTGCGTTGCCTGGAGACGGGTGTACCGCCGTTCTCCAAGAGCCCTGCGGGCACGTGGTGTGCTGGACCCACGCGGATGTGCGGTACAGTGGGATCTCTGCTGGTGTGGCACCATGAGGGGTGCGAGATCTTTGCTATGGACTGGTGATGAAATCACCTCCGAGTCGGACCCACATACCACCCGTAAAAATGAAAATACAATGAGAATCAGATTGAATAAAATCAATGTTGATACATACTAGACTAAGGATAGTTTTTAGTTCAAGTATTGAGATAACTCTCTCTTACAGAGTATTCAAGCCATCAAGGATGCGGCGATGGCTACTCTGAAAGCCTGGTTCGGTGGCTTTGGCCGTAATGTGAAGGCCAGACAGCCCTACATGCTGTCCGAGGAGATGGCCTTGCTCATCTACCCCGGAGCAAAGAAGTCGTCAGCTGTAGAGGGGGGGAGGTAGCAGCCCCCATCATCGCCAGGATCCAGGCGAGACCACGCTCTTACCGGAGACGGTTTCGGCAAGGAGGTGTTAAGAGAAGTAGTGGCCTTGGATTTGGAACGGGAGCCCATGGTTGTTGACAACCAGGGTGAAGGTAAGAATGTTGTCGAGGCAGGTATTTTAGGGGCTCAAGGCTTGCCCTCTAGCCCATCTCATTCTTCTACTGTTACCACTACTTCTTCTTTCCATGGATTCACCGGTAAGCTCCAGTCTGTTAGACCCAAGTCGAGCTCGGTGATCCCTAAGGTGAAAAATCCTTCCACCTTTAAGGCTATCAAGAAGTCCTTGCCAAAGCCAAGGTCCGGATCTAGCCGCGCCAGTACGCCATCAGCTCCCAATCCCAGTGCGGACTCGGCAAAAGCTACTCCCCCTCAACAGGGGTAGAGAGCGAGAGGTCCAAAAGCTAGGGCCCAGGAACTAGGGGGGTTTGATCCGGCCCCGGTGTTCTCTTCGATCATGATGGAGAGCAGGCAGGTTAGGTTCCAAGGAGAAGTTCTACCGAGCTTATCCCACCTCCCTTCGGAGGCAATCAGGGAGGACAAGTCCAGTCCAATCCCTAACGGAGAGGAGGATGACTCAGGAGACCCTAGTGGGCGGGTATCCGTGAGAATTTCGCTCCGTTCGCGGATGGTATGCTTACCATTGAGGGATGCGGGACTCGGAGACTGGAGGACTTTGAGTTCTACCCACATGATCTCCAGTTCCCATTCATGGGGTATGCCCGTCTGACGGATGAGGCAATGGTAAAGGAAGATAAGGTCCCGAAGGAGACCGTTATCTTCCCCAGGGACCAAGCTCAACAAGCATGGGTCCGGAGCTTGACAGAGTGCCAATGTGTCAACACTAAGTTGACAGCCCACAAGAGCCTGTTTACCATCTTTGTAGTGGGTGACAACACCCCTACCCCGTGCCTCTCCAAAGTGGCTGAGCTGACACTACAGGCAGCTACGGAGGATAAACCCATGCCGCAACTCTGGGAGACAGATTTGCCTTCCCTTTTGCTCCCCGGAGGCACAGTGTTGGGTAGATGCTCCGGCCACCTTTACAGTGGGTAAGCTCGCCTCGGACTGCGGAACTACGTTGTTCAGCGAGCGGCTTCCCAGGCTTCCGGACTCTCTAGTCAAAGCTGAGTATGACGCGAGGTGTAGACTGAGCAGGTCCCTCAACTCCGCCACCATGATAGAGCTGACTTCGTTGATATATGCGGACGAGCCACTGTTTAAAGTCCTAACGAAGTCCTTCCTTCACACAGTACAATGTGATCTATATGACTTCGCAGTGGCTAGGCGGAACTGTAGGAAGCACGTCCTGGCGGACGCTTCCATCCGCCACGAGCCCAACAAGCTCATTAAGTCATCGATCTGGGGAGCAAACCTCTTCCCCGACTCTGTCGTCAACGAAGTCCTCGGGGAAGCAGCTAGGGTGAACCAAAGTCTAAGAATTCGCTGGGGACTCATCCCTAAAAGGAAGCCTGAGTCCGCCGGAACAACACCTAGGGCAAGAAGAGGTTGAGGAAGTACCACCCTTCCAGTCATCTCAGCCACAAACAGTGGTCCAAGCGGTCCCGGTGGCCCAAATGAATCAGCCCTCCACTCGAAAGCACGCCGCAGCAGCAGTTTGTTTTTTTGTTTTTGCCAACCTTCTCAGCACCCCAGAGCTCGACTTCCTTCGCCACCGTCCCCGGCCTTCAATGCAACTTTCGAATCCTAGGGATTTCAGTTGTATAACAGATTTGCCAGAGATAGCCGAGCTAGGGGTGCTTTCCGACACAGAGGTGGCGGAAGAGCTTCGGCCCGAGGCAAAGGCTCCGGGGAGCCCGGGGTGGCCGTCCATCTGCCAACCAATGAGACTCCCCAGGTAGGAGGGAGGCTGTACCTCTTCCGAAACCGTTTGGAGGTTCAGCACCACTTGGGCACACAGTATTGTGACAAAAGGTCTGGGATGGAGTTGGAAAGAAGGGCCTCCTCCATCAACCAGATTTTACCAGAAGCCGATGGCAGACCTGATAGAATACACCCAAGAATTGCTTCAAAAGAGGGCAGTGTCAGAAGTCAGACATTTAAAATTTCAAGGGCGCTTGTTCAGCATTCCAAAGAAAGACTCACACAAGCCAAGAATAATCCTACTAGACTTGTCCCATCTAAACTAATTTATTCATTGCGACAAGTTCCGTATGCTGACCGTTTCGCAGGTGCGGACCCTACTTCCCCGTGGGGCCATCACCACCTCTATAGATCTTACAGATGCCTACTATCATGTCCCAATAGCAAGACACTTCCGTCCCTTCCTAGGCTTCAGTATAGGAAAGAAGGCCTATTCCTTCAAAGTAATGCCATTCAGGCTCAACATAGCGCCCCAGAATATTTACGAAGATAGTGGAAACAGTAGTCCGGAGGAATTAAGGACTCAAGGGATAATGCTAGTAGCCTATTTATTTAACGATTGGCTCATATGGGCCACAGACGCCGAAGAGTGCCGCAAGGCAACGGTCAAAGTGATAAGTTTTCTGGAATACTTAGGATTCCAGATAAACAAGAACAAATCCCGGCTGACTCTGGCACCACGTTTTCAGTGGTTGGGAATACAGTCGAACCTAAAGGCTTACAATCTATCAATTCCGCCAGCAAAACGCAGGGAAATAGCAAAGGCTACAAGGCAATTCCTCAAGGGCAAACAGACGTCCCGGCAGAACCAAGAAAGGATTCTAGGTTCACTCCAATTTGCATCAATTGCGGACGTACTGTTGAAAGCCAAACTAAAAGATATAAACTGGGTCTGGCGATCCGAGCAAACAAGAAATCCCAGGACAAAGTATCCCGGATCCCGCAATCTTGCGCAAGAGACTCCGCCCACCCCTGGGCAGAAGTCAAGAATCTGTCGAAATCAATACCTTTACAGTTTTCCTCCGCCAGCCCTGATTGTCCACACAGACGCCTCTCTGAGCGGCTGGGGAGGATACTCACAGTACAAAAAAGTACTGGGACTTGGTCAGTGACATTTCTGCCAACTACTATCAATGTACTGGAGCCATGGGAAGTGTTTCTAACCCTGAAGAAACTCTTACCAGCAAAGAAAAATCCACATCAATTGGTATTAGGCAGTGCGGTGGTAGTCCACTGCATAAACAGAGGAGGCTCCAAATCGAACCATGTAAATCATGTAATGATAGCAATATTTGCCCTAGCAGCAAGGAACCAATGGCACCTATCAGCCACTCACCTAGTGGGAGTAAGGAATGTAGTGGCAGACGCATTGTCAAGGACTACTCCGCTAGAATCGGAATGGTCCCTAGGCGGAAATTCATTCAAATGGATATGCCAACAGGTGCCAGGGCTTCAAGTAGACCTTTTTGCCACGAATCAAACCACAAACTGTCATGTTATGTGGCCCCACCCCTAACCTGGACCCTCTGGCATATGCCACGGACGCTATGGCAATAGACTGGAATACTTGGAAGAGAATTTATCTCATCCCTCCAATAAAACCTACTACTGAAATTGTTCTGAACAAACTCAGATCTTTCAAAGGTCAGATTGCACTAGTAGCTCCCAACTGGCCCAAGAGCAATTGGTTCCCACTACTAGTGGAATTGGGACTCCGGCCCCGGCAGATTCCCAATCCCAGACTGACGCAGTTGGTACAAACGCGGACTGTGTCCGCTTCCTCAGGGATTCAGAAAGCCCTAACTTTATGGACTTCATGAAGTTTGTGGCGCAAAAAGATGCCAACATTGATCCTCAAAACATCCTGTTTCCTGGAATCAGAACAAATGAGAATCAACTCTGCATCAATACGATTCAGCAGTGAAGAAGCTAGCCACCTTCGTGAGAGACAAAGGTACAAACCTTATTACGAATCTGGCAATCACTTTTTTCAGAACCTTGTTCGAAAAAGGTTTATTACTACAACCAAATCGGCATTAAAGAAAATATTCCAATTTGGATTTAATATTGATATCACAGATTCATATTTTTCTTCTATCCCCAGGGCTTGTGCTAGATTAAGACCAGTAAATAGGCCTCGGACGGTCTCCTGGTTTTTAAACGATGTCCTTAAGCTAGCTTCAGACACGGTTAATGAGTCATGTTCTTATATAACCCTGCTCAGGAAAACATTATTCTTAATAAGCCTGGCCTCAGGAGCCAGAATATCGGAGCTGTCGGCCCTTTCCAGGAACCAAATCATATTGAATTCCTCCTATCTGGAGAATTACTGCTTTGCCGATCGTCAATTCTTGGCTAAAACAAGGACCCACAAAATAGGTGGGCCCCATGGAAAATTGTTTCTCTTCCGCAGGACCTATCCCTATGTCCAGTAAACACACAAAGAGCCTATCTAAACAGAACCACCACGAAATCTTCAGGCCCCTTGTTTATTAGGGACAATGGTGGGACCATCTCCCTAAAAGGAATTAGACAACAAATCCTCTATTTTATTAAACAGGCCAATCCGGAATCAATTCCGCATGTACATGATACAGAGCAGTAGCTACCTCAGTTAATTATTTTCAGCATATGAACTTTGACGATCCTCAAAAGTATACAGGCTGAAGTCACCGAAAGTATTTAAACGCCACTACCTAAAATCCTTAGAGGCCTTTAAATTCTCAGCAGTGGCAGTAGGGAACACAGTTTCCCCTGACACTGCATAGCATAGTAATAACTAGTCTTAATAGCCTATATCTCTCTTTACGTCTTTCTCTCCTACCTGCCTCGCTAGCATTCTTGATCTTCGCTCGGTTGTTTACTGGGTTGCACACATTGACCTTCTCACCCTGGACTGCACTTATGATCACTCTTTGATTGTACATATGAATGTCTAATTGTATATATGTGTATGTAATTTCCTGTATTGTGGTGTGGGATTCATCTAATCTTATCAGATTTGGGTTATACAACCCTAGTTAGTAAATAATGACTGTAGTTTAAGGATATTATTAAAATCCTAGTAGAATTACGGAATTTTATTAAGAACTTGTAGAATTAAGGAATTCTTATTAAATAGTAACTAGAATTATTTATGCAAGTTTCATTTTTCCTTACAGTAACTTATCTACACTAATTTTCCAAGCTGGTGGGGCCAATTCTCTGTTACTATTTCACGGAGCGACACAGGGATTCTGACAAAGGAAAAATCTATTTCTGGGCAGTGACCTGTGTCGCCCAGTGAAACCCACCCTCTACTTTCCACACCCTAACTGGCCCAAGCTTGGGTGCTATCTACAGGAATGGTGAACGAGATGCTAGTTGTAGCAGTGGCGGGCGGTAGATGGCCTAGAGCGGCTCCTCTGTAGACGAGGGATATTGAGAAAGGAAGAGACTAAATGGCAGGGGACCTCTGATAGTGGTTTCACACGCCCCAGTTACCATACCGACACCCTTAAATAAGGGTGAGCGAGCCAGGAAACTCTGGCATAACCATATAGCTTTTTTCTCTGGTATATTTAGCAATAATATACCTTAGAAATGAGTGCTAAAGGAACATTTCATTGTGCGACAAAGGTCACTGCCCAGAAATAGATTTTTCCTTTGTCAAAATCCCTTTTCAAAGGGCCTTTTTGTGGGAATTTAACTTTTATAACCTTGATTGTGATGATATGCTTGTGCGCTTGTGCTATTTAGTTTAAAATAGAATAGTATACATGGTGGAATTAATACACTTATAAACAATTCCTAGGGATCTTGTGAATGAATATCGAAAATTGGACAGAAATGAAAACAAGCAGAGATGGATGTTAGTGCTTATAAGTGGCCGTAAACTTTTTTACCACATTGTTCAACTGACGTCAGATGAAACCAACTTCTACCCACCTGCTAAACAGCTTATTACTTCTTGTGCAGAAGTTTTGGGCCAGGTAATCATTTTGATTAATAATCGTTCCTTTGTATGTGTAACACATTCATGAAATGTACCATTGTATTTAGTATTTCCATGTTGTGTGAAATGTTAATCATACAGAAATCTTGCTAGTCTTTTTTTTCCTTCGGAGATAATGCTAATTTTTTCTATGATTTTCACAGGAGTTTATTTGTGGTCATGCAGATTTGCCAAGAAAGTCTTGTTGCCCAAGTATTAGAATGGGATGGACATTTTGAGGACTTTAGTTCCTCATTTTACACCTGCAGTAACTCCAGTTCATACATACACTCTGTACTCATCTCTCAGTCCTCATGCTCTTGTATCACCTGATCATACTTTCATGCTTTTATCCAAGGTAATAAATGTGTCTTTCTGTTATAAGGTGTATGCTAATTAGACCAAAATAATAAGGAGTACTTTCCTAATGATTTTTGTGGATTGATATTGTATTAACTTGAAATTATCATGAACATCAGTTCTAAACTCTTAAGTCATTCAGAAAATATCTTCTTAGTGTTCCCAATATATTGAAACTTTTTACGGTATTCCTATCTTCTGTTTGTACTAAAACAGCTGCTCTTGCTATTTCAGTTTGACATAGAGAGATGGCTTGTTGATGTAAAACCAAGTTGTAGTGATCAAACTCAGCTTGTTAATACAATTGGAGCTGCTTTATCATCCCTCCTTCCACAAGCGGAATCTAGTTTTGGCGGTGGTTTTAGAGGTAATTGTCATTATACTCGTTGCCTGGTGTCCATATTGTGTTAACAGTATCTTATATGTAATTCTCACTATTATTATTATTTTGAAAGAGTTCTTCTTTTAGGGCAGTGTATTTGAAAACAATTGTAATTTCAATGGAATGCAGTAATTATAGTCATCTATGTTTATCTCCATTATATTTTATTCTCATCATCAGTAAATGGTATAATAAATTTCCAAAGAATATGGAAAAATATTCTAATTTTCATTGTTTATTTTTACTCTTATGATTTGCATCTCACACCTTTTGTATTTTTTGTCATTCACATGAATTAGATACTACTGGTATTTAGATTTTAATTAGCAAAAGTCCTGGGGAGGGGGGTTAAATTGTCAGTCCATTGCAGTGTCAGGTGTTTGGTCCTGTAAGGATGCAAACCATTACCTTTTAGTATATCAGTATTATTTCTCAGTGCAAGCTGGAATGGCTGCTTAACTTAGTAACGAGGTAGTTATAGTCTGTCCTCCGCCTCCCCTTCTTCTTCTACTCCTCTTATCCCTGCTCCTCCTTCTGCCTCTTTTCCTCCTCCTCTGCTCTCTCCTCCATTTCCTCCTCCTCCTCCTTCTGCTTCTCCTTCTGCTCCTCCCTCTCCTTCTTCTCCTCCCTCTCCTTCTTCTCCATTTCCTCCTCTTCCCCCTTCCCTTCCTCCCTATTCTCCATTTCCTCCTCCTCCCCCTCCTCTTCCCATAGCTGCCCCTCCAATGGATGTTCCAGCATCTCCCATTCCAGACCAGCCCTTCAGTGTGGAAGACGAGTGGTGTGTTGGGAAAAAGGAAATAGTTCTTCCTGTTTACTTTCTTCTTAAGGTTCTCTTCATTCTCCTTGTCTTCAGACTATCTTCCTCTGCTTAGGAGGATGAAGAAGGAGTCAGGGAAATCCAAGGCTTTGTGTAGGAAGTCAGGAGGACTTCTCTTGTGTGTTCTTTGTAACTGCAAGTAAGTAGAAGCACCAGATCACGGACCATACTTCTGGCATGGTTGTTGCTCCATGCCTGCTCGCTCACTTGGATGTGAGGATGGCTCCTTCCCAATTCCCCAGTGCAGCTGTGGTGCCATTTGACCACCTAGTGATCATTATACCTCAGGAAGGGCTGTTTCCATTGCTCGTACCTTTTGGACCTGAGAAATTCCCTCTAGCTATCCTGCTGTGCACCTTAAGGCCCCATTCACATGAGGCGAAACCATGCGGATGTAAAAGTGGTGACCATACACATTACGTAATTATTAGTACACACACACACACACACACACACACACACATATATATACATACAGGCAGTCCCCGGGTTACAACGGGTGTTCCGTTCTTGAGACGCGTCGTAAGCCGAAAATCGTTGTAAGTCGGAACAACGTCGGAAAAATGTATTGAACTAATAAAAAAAGTTATAAAAACCTTACTTGTAATCCTTTAGGTACACTACATGTAGTTTCCTGAAGTTTTATGTACAATCTGGAGTTGTTTTCATCCAAAAAATGGTGGTTCTGGAAGGTAAAAGTACACAGTTAGTACAAAATACTACACAAAGTCCTGAATGCAATATGTAAAGTAGAGTATATATCAAGAGTAAAAGAGTAAATGTATGTAATTCCTTACTTTTAAAGTTGTCGTGCTATGTAACCCTGGACAAAGTTTTTTGTGGCCACATAGCCTACATCATTCAGGGGTTCTGGGTTTCTGGAATGTAAAAAAGATATTATATTAATATGTAGTATTGTAGTCCTCTATGCAATAAAGTATACTACTACAGTAGTACGTATACCATACAGTGGTGTATAAGATATAACATGTATAAAACTTAGTTAGGAATTCCTTACATACTTACCAACTTTTAGTGAGTCTCAAAGCTGTTAGCTAGGTTGTGGGAGATGTAGATGGAGATAGTATGCATGTGTAGGGAGCCTGCAATGATAAGGATAATTAGTACAGGGTAGGACGTATATGTGTACGTACAGTAATAGAAGTTCTAGTAGTATTTCAGATATATTTCAGAAAGCTATGTTTACTACTAGGTACAGTAAAAACTAAAAAAAGATGAATTCCATACCTAACATTAGTGTGCTTTATACAGATGACAGGCTAGGATGAGAGAGCTTGAAAAGGTGATGGGCAGCCTGGAATGATATAGAATATTAAAGGACAGTATGTAACCACTTAAGTACAAAATGTACTGTTACATAATTAAGAACTTATACACATTAAAAACAGTTGAGAATTCCTTACCTTTAGTGAAATGAAAAGATGTAGGCTATGTAGAGGTCTGGTTTATGTACAAGGTGCATGTCAGTCTGGAATGATAATGTACATATGATTAGTAAAGTTACATTTACTAAGTATATACTAATGTATATACACTATGTACTTATTACATATGTAATAAAATGTATAAAAATTCATAAAAAAAAGTTTCCTTACCAAATTCTAGTGGTTGGCTTGCTTACTGGGATGGGCATAGTATGGTAGATGAGAATGGCTGGGCTATGGAGTGGAATTTTGCAGGTGATTGGAGTCTGGAATGACAAAAAATAAAAATGATAGAGTATTAACTACTGCACACAATAGGTATATGTAGTATTATTTACCGTTTGACATATGTACAATTTAAAAAATGAAGAATTCTTTTACCTGATGGAGTTGGAGAGGTGATAGTAGTGTCAACTGATTTGGGCTCTGAGGCGGCTACATCTATATTTGGAAAGAATGATAGGGTACATAATAAGGTGGATGTAGTACTTAGTGTACATACACTTTTTATAAAATTTCTATTAGCAATTTATAAAACATTTTAAAAAATTGTTAAGGATTCCTGACCTGATGAATAGGGTGAGACATCAAAACCATGGAAAGGCTCAGGGTCATCTGGGTCTTCATCACTGTCAAAGGGTTCTGGAATGTTACATAAAGAAAAATATTAGGTTATGCAACATCAAACACATTATGTAATAGTACATAGTATGTATGTAATAATGTAGTACAAACAATTTCCAACATGAAAATGAGAAAAATGAAATTTCTTACCTACTAGAGGTGGACGGGCTGCTACGGAGGGTCCAGGTAGTACAGGGGGATCTGGATTTGGCATCACTTCTGCAATAAAATATAAATGATGAAAATTAAGAAAGTTACAATACACTAACATTTATATGAGAAAATTAACACATTCATATTAGTATACATATGTACATTTTATATTACAGTATGTAAACAAAATAAATTAAGAGAGTTCAGAATTCCTTACCAGGACTAGGAGTGGGAGGTGGGACTGGAGACTTGTGGAAGAAAGTGTCAAGCCTAGACTGCACACTTTTCTTCACCTGCTTCTCCTGCAGGGTTTCCTTGTAAAAAGTTACCAAATCCATGATCCCTCTCCGGATTCTGTCAAACCTGGCAACGTTAGGGTCTTCTCCCTCCAAAGAAGCCAAGGCTCTCTCCAGATGAGTAAAACCCTATGACAAGCCTTTGACAGTTAATGACCTGGGTTTTGGGTCTGGTACCTCTAACTCATCCTCAATCATCTGCTGCTCCAGCTCAATGAGGTCCTCTGATGATGACAACTCTCCATGGGATGCCAGCAGCTCTGTAACATCCTCAGCTTCCAGATCTATGTTTCAGCCATCTTTGCTTTGAGCCCTACGATTTTTCCTCGTCACAGTCTCGACATCTTCTGCCTGGTCAAATCCTTCAAAACTGTGCACAAACTGTGGACACAGTTTCTTCCAGGGCCCATTTAAGTGGTCATCTTCACCTCGTCCCAAGTACTTGCAATATTCCTGACTGCATCAGCGATGGCCCTCAAAGCAGAGCGTATTGTCTTTCTAAGGTAGTACGCCTTGAAGTTAGCAATCACTCCCTGGTCTATCGGCTGTATAAGCGATGTTGTATTCAGTGGAAGGTACACCACCTTCACATTAGAGTGCATGTTACTTAAATTTGAAGGGTGACCAGGGGCATTGTCTAAAACTAAAAGAACCTTAAAAGGCAGACCCTTCGAAGACAAATACTGTTCCACTGCTGGTACGAAGTGGTCATTGAACCAATCTTCGAAGACCATCAAGGTAACCCAAGCCTTCTTGTTAGACTTCCAAATGACAGGGAGTTGACTCTTGAAAATGTCCTTGAAAGCCCTGGGATTCTCTGCCAAATACACTAGCAAGGGCTTAAGTTTCAAGTCGCCACTAGCATTGGTCCCAAAGAGTAAAGTCAGTCGCTCCTTACCAGCTTTATGGCCAGGTGCTGATTTCTCCTTCTTGGAAAGGTACGCACGGTTGGGCATCCTTTTCCAAAATAAGCCAGTCTCATCTACATTAAATACTTGGTCAGCTGTGTAACCACCATCCTTAATTATTTCAGCCAAACCGATAGGAAAACTGTCTGCTGCTTCGCTATCAGCACTAGCAGCTTCACCTTGCAGCTTCACATTATGCAAATTAGCACGAGCCTTAAAACGGTTAAACCAACCTCTACTCGCGGAAAATTCTCCACTAGCACTGCCTTCCCTATGCTTCTTCACTACTGCCTCATGCAGCTCTCTAGCCTTCTCCTGGATCACACTTAGGCTCATTGGAATACGTCGCTGATTCTGGTCCTCCAGCCAGATCATCAGCAATTTCTCCATTTCCACAATGCTCTGGCTACGTTGCTTCACATTAATCACCGTTGCCTTCATCAGTGCAGCATCCTTAACATGCTTCAGAATACGTTCCTTGTCCTTCACTATGGTTACCACCATCGTCCTGCTAAGCCCCAAAGCACGGCCTATCTTGGTGTTCGTCTCTCCCTTCTCAGAACGTTTAACGACATCGTACTTTACCTCCATGGTGATTACTTTCCTCTCCTTAGATGAACTATCATCGGAGGAAGTACTCTGCTGTTTTGGAGCCATAATAAAGGCAAGAAAACTGCTAAAAATTCAGCAACATAGCGAGACACAACCTAGCGAAACGAAGGCAAACATGATTGAAGTGGCATTGTTTGGTATTGTTACGCTTCACGGCGTCCTCGACCAGGCTAGGTCATTGTCGGTCAATTATTACCTTACAGTTAATAGCATAAATTATATATGGGCCTCCTCTCGAACGCATCGTTAAAAAGCATAAAAAAACGTTGTGACATTTGGATTTGTGTTGTAATCTAACCAGAAACTTAGTTTTTTTATTATTACTATAAACAAGAAATGATTTTTTCATATAGTATGCGTTTTTGAAAACGGTTGTAAACTTTGAACGTCGTAAGCTAGTATCCATTCGCTCGGAAACTAGTTCCGCATATGAGGCGTCATTAAAAAGCATTGATAAATGTTGTGACATTTGAATTTGTGTTGTAATCTAACCACAAACTTTGTTTTTTATTATTACTGTAAACAAGAATGATTATTTTTATGCATTCAACTTACCTGTCAGATATATACTTAGCTATAGACTCCGTCGTCCCCGATAGAAATTCGAATTTCGCGGCACACTCTACAGGTAGGTCAGGTGATCTACCGCCCCGCCGCTTGGTGGCGGGAATAGGAATCATTCCCGTTTTCTAAGACAGATTTTCTCTATCGGCCGTGACAGCAACATTGTTGTTGTTACTCCCTGATTTGATTTTCGTATTTTTTTTCATCGCTATTGATCTTCTAAGCCGGTTATTTTGGTGACGTATTGGATCTTTGGTTTGGCATACTCTTTCGTGGACTGTTTTTTGGACTTGGTTTTGGATATTTCTCATGATGTCGGATTCTAGCTTTACGGTTAGAAGACAGTGTGTAAATGAGGGATGCATGGTGAGGCTACCGAAAGCTTCGGTAGACCCTCACACAGTCTGTAAGGGGTGTAGAAGGAATGAATGTTCAATTTCTAACACCTGTGATGAATGTGTAAATATGAATGAGGAAGAAATGGAAGAAGTTTAAATTCATATTTAAGGAAATTAGATATGGATAGGGCTAGGAAGGCTTCCTCCAGAAGCGTAAGTAGGTCCTTCCGCTCTAACGAGCCTATTAAATTAACACCTAACCCTAAACCTCTATCTTCTTCCTCTAGTACTAAGACTGCAAATCCGGCAAACGGAAATTGCAGATCTTAAGCTGCGCTACAAAGGATGGAACGTCAAATGCTGACGTTGAAAGGTAAGCACAGTGATAGTGAATTAAGTGTCCCCTAGTGCAGTGGAGGGTGCGTCTGATCGGCTCTGTCTCGCTCCCAGGCCTAGACCTCTTCCAAGCTCACAGGCCCAGAGGAGAAGGAATGTCGAAAGCCTTACGGAGGTTACGGAGAATCCCCACCGATCAGGCGTCCCCTCGGCAGATTCTGTGACGACCCGAACTGCCAAGGATCGCTATCGAAAAAGCATCCTAAAGAAGTGTTTTTCTTCGTCAGATTCTTCACCGAATGTAAGGGGACGGAGTGCTGATGAAAACTGTCACGGCCCCCTGTTAAGAGAAGTTGGAAGGCTCCTACTTTGGATTCAAGCCCTGAGCTTTTCTCCGATCTATCACCTTGTGAGAAGAAGAAAAGGAGATTGGTTCCTAAATGGAAATCGGTAGTTTTCCTTCCGCTTCGAGACATCCCTCACCTGAATCAGGGAAGGAAAAAGAGAGTGCGGCTGCAAAAATTATCCTAAATGTGCAGGAGCAACTTTCAGCCTTAGTAGGAGTTTTTACTAGGAAACTCCCAGGAGAAAGGACTCTTTCCTTCCTATAAAGAAGACGAAGGGAAAGAAAGAAGAAACGGAAGTTTCGGCTTATACTCGGAGGAGTATGAAGAATGCGCCAAAAACGCCAACCTGGCGCAATGCGCCAGATGCGCCAGATGAGTTTGAGACTCCATACGAGTCAGAAGAGCCAGAAGCGCCATATGCGCCAAGAAGAGCCAGCCTGGCGAAATGCGCCAGAAGCGCCAGAGGCGCCAGATGCGCCAGAAGCGCCACCTGCCGAAATGCGCCAGATGCGCCGGAAGCGCCCGGAAGCGCCACCCTGCCGAAATGCGCCAGAAGCAGCCAGCTTGGCGCAAGGAATCACGAGCGTCAACCCGGCGCAATGAGCCACAAGTGACAAATAAGAGACAGACTTCTTCCAAAAGACAATTAAGTCAGGAAGATTTGTTTGGCTTTCGGAAGGATAAACCTTTATTTCCTGACAAGGACTCTAGTTGTCGCACAAGCGGCGTATTCTTGTCCAGGACATAGGTCGTTCCGGAGAAAGCGATAGGAGAGGACATCCTTCGTCTGACAGAGGAGAAAGGTGTCGCACAAGCGGCCATCGCTCTTGCCAGGAGAAGGATAAGGTCGTTTTGCCAGGATCAACCTATCTCTCGTAGGGACGCAAGTTATCGCACAAGCGGTCGTCGTTTCTTGCGAGAGTGGGGTGGATTGTTGCAAGAGGCCAGTCTCCTACTGGAAATAAACAATCCTCTTCGGAATTGGATTTGGAAGAGATTTCGGACTCTGAAAATCACTCGGCTCCGGGTTTGTCAGATTACAAGACGCTGGCAGCCCTCTTACTTCAAGAGTTTGGGGACTCTTTAAGCCCTACTGCTCCTCCTTCTCCAAGGTCCTTGTTTTACAAGCACGAAGGTCCCGAAACATCATCTTTTATTAAAATGAAGCCACCATTTCCATGAACAAGGCTCTCCGATTCGTAGGAAATTGGTTGGAATCCAAGGAGAAGGCGGGGAAGACAGTCTTTACCTGCCCTCCTTCCAGACTATCAGGAAGAAGGGAATTTGGTACGAGACGGGCAAACCATGGGTCCTAGCTCTCCCGTCCACTGCCGAAGCAGATTTTTCGAATCTGGTAGATTCGTCTAGGAGACAAGCCTTGTCATCAGCAAAGATCACATGGGGGACTTCTGAGATGGACCATCTCCTCAAGGGATTGTTTAATGTCTTAGAAGTTTTTAACTTCTTAGACTGGTCCCTTGGGGTGTTGGCCAAAAAGACACAAGAGGAGGAATCTCTTAGTCCAGAAGTCCTTCATAGTGTTCTTTCTGTATGGACAAGGCGGTTCAGGATGGATCAGGAGAGGTGGCCTCTCTGTTTGGTACTGGGATTCTGAAGAAGAGAGTCTTATTTAGCTCTTTTCTGACGAAAGCAGTTACTCCTACTCAGAGGTCATCTCTTCTGTATGCTCCTCTGTCGGACCAATTGTTTCCTTCAAATCTTGTAAAAGATATTTCTCATTCTTTGACAGAAAAGGCCACACAAAATCTCTTGGCCCAATCTGCAAAGAAATCGAGGACTTCGGGTCCTATTTAAGAGAGAGACTCGGGGCTCCTCAACAGCCCTTTCGAGGAGTACCTCGGCCAGACCCTCTTTTAAGAAGAGAGGAGTGCAGAAGAGAGGTAGGCTTCCTTCAGACCTATCAAGAGAGCTAAATGAGACAGTCCTTCAAGCACCGGTAGGAGCCAGACTTCGGAAATTTTCCGAAGAATGGGCTCGGAGACAGGCAGAAATTTGGTCCCTTTCTGTGGTAACAAAGGGATATATGTCCCATTTGCGAGACAGACCTCCCTTGACTACGAACCCGAGGGAACTGTCAGCCCAATCAGGACCCTGCCAAGAAAGAAGCATTATTGCAACTGGTAGAACAGATGTTGCAAAAGGAGGCCATCGAAGTGGTTCGGGATCTCCGGATTCCCGAGGATTCTACAATCGTTTTTTTCTGGTTCCGAAATCCTCGGGAGGTGGAGACCGGTCCTGGATGTGAGCGCATTGAACCGATTTGTGGAAGGAACACAAAGTTCTCTATGGAAACATCAAAATCGGTTCTTGCGGCTCTTCGTCCAGGAGATTGGATGGTCTCCTTAGATCTACAAGATGCATACTTTCATGTCCCCCTGCATCCATCATCGAAGAATATCTCCGATTCATGATGCAGGGGAAAGTATACCAATTCAGAGCCCTATGCTTCGGCCTTTCAACGGCCCCTCAAGTGTTCACGAGGCTAATGATGAACGTTGCGAGATGGCTACATCTAGAGGGGATAAATATATCCCTTTATCTGGACGATTGGCTAATAAGAGCAAAATCGGAAATTCAGTGCTTGAAGGTAACTTGGAGAAGACGTTTGTTGAACTTGACAAAATCTCTGGGACTGCTCGTGAACCTCGAGAAATCACAATTGATTCCCCAGAATACGGAACATAGTCCCCTGATCTGGGATACAGATGGATTCTCGGGGTTTTCGGGCGTTTCCATCTCAAGACAGAATTACTCGAGGCTTAGAAAAGATCTCGAACTTCTTAGGGAAAGAACGGACCTCGGCGAGGGAATGGCTCAGTCTGCTGGCACCCTTTCCTCGTTAGCAGTTCATTTCCCTGGGAAGATTAAATCTCAGACCTCTGCAATTTTATCTAAAGAGGATGTGGAGTCAAAAGACAGGAGACTTGTCAGACATTTTTCCCATCCAACAGGGGATAAAATCAGACCTAAAGTGGTGGTTAACCCCATTAACAAGGAACGAAGGGGTGTCCCTCTTGATTCGGAACCCTCACCGAGTGTTGTTTTCCGATGCCTCGGAAACAGGTTGGGGAGCAACACTTGGGTCCAAAGGAAGTAGCAGGTGTTTGGACCAGACAACAAAACTACTCTGCACATCAATGCGAAGGAACTCCTGGCCATTCATCTAGCCCTGGAATACTTCGAAGCGGAAGTCAGAGAGGCGGTAGTTCAAGTCATTTCGACAACACCACCGCTCTGGCTTACATCCGGAATCAAGGGGGCACTCACTCTTTCTCTCTGAACGAAATAGCGAGAGCTCTATAACCTGGACAGAGGAACGGGCATTATTCTGCGTACAAGGTTTTGTCCAAGGAGTAAAAAACAAAAAACCTAAGGGCAGACAGATTGAGCAGAAAGAACCAGGTTCTCCCGACAGAGTGGATGCTCCACTCAGAAGTCTGCAGACAAATATGGTCACTCTGGGGGAGACCCCAGATCGACCTGTTTGCCACGTTCCTCTCCAGGAAAATAGACAACTTTTGCTCGCTAGAAGAAGATCCCAGAGCCACAGAGATCGATGCTTCCTCATGGATTGGTCAGGCATAGATGCATACGCCTTTCCCCCCATTCAAATTGCTGTGGGGAAGTAGTAAGAAAAATTTGTGGCATCGGAAGGAATGAGAATGACTCTAATTGCTCCCTTTTTGCCCTTCCCGAATCTGGTTCACAGAGGTACTGGAATGGACGGTGGACTTCCCCAGATCTCTACCAGACAGGACAGATCTGCTCAGACAACCCCACTTCGAGAGGTTCCACAAAAACATCCAAAGTCTCTCCCTGACTGCCTTTCGACTATCGAAAGACTGGTCAGAGCGAGAGGCTTTTCAAAGAAAGTGGCAACTTTAATTGCTAGAGCCCGCAGAGCCTCTACCCTGCGGGTCTACAATCGAAGTGGGAAGTTTCCGTAGATGGTGTATGGTCGAAGAAGCGTGTCCTCTTCCAATACCTCTGTAACCGAAATCGCGGATTTTCTCCTCTTCTTAAGAGAAGAATCCAAATTGGCCGTATCAACTATTAAGGGATATAGGAGCATGCTCTCAGCTGTTTTTAGAAACAGAGGGCTGAATCTCGAGAATAATAAGGATCTTCATGATCTCATCAGGTCTTTCGAGACTAAGAAATTGAGATCATCAATTCCCCCGAGTTGGAACCTGGACGTTGTCCTAAAGTTCTTGATGTCGGACAGGTTCGAACCTATAGATAAATCTCATTCAGAGATCTTACTAGCAAATGCATATTCCTGTTGGCTCTAGCAACTGCTAAGAGGATCAGTGAATTGCATGCTTTGGACTCTCGGGTGGGATTTAGAGAAGACTCGGCTGTCATTTCTTTCCAGGATCTTTTCCTAGCGAAGAATGAGAACCCTTCTAAACCTTGGCCTAGAAGTTTCGAAGTCAAGGGACTCTCTTCTCTGGTAGGAAGAGAGTTGGATCGGTCCCTTTGCCAGTCAGGACCTTAAAATTTTATTTAGAAAAGAAGACACAGCTTCAGGGATGTCGACAAGGTCTTTGGTGTTCGGTAAGAAACCCCAAGAGACCGATGTCAAAGACGCACTGGCATTCTTTGTCAGAAATGTAATTACCGAAGCTCATAGGAATTGCCAAGAGAACTCTTTAAAGCTGCTGAGAGTGAAAGCTCACGAAGTCCGGGCTGTGGCAACTTCCCTTTCTTTTACGAAGAATATGTCCATGAGAAACATTTTAGCAGCAACTTATTGGAGGTGCAATTCAGTATTTGCATCCCACTATTTAAAGGATGTTAGAATAACATACGATAAATGTTTCTCTCTTGGACCTTATGTATCAGCGGATACTATGCTGGGAAATGGAGCAGACGCTGATCCTTAAATTTGTTTTTAATATTTTAATAATTAGTTTTAATATTGTTGTTGAGTTGTGGGTTGCTTGAAAGGATGTCCGGGGATGACTCCTTTCAATCGTAGTACTAACCCCAATGAGGATCAGGTGATCGGGATTAGTGTCGTGCTCTATGATCATGCCAATAGGCAATGGTTTTGTCATGTAAGTGGATAGGAACCCCATTGACAAAGATCCTAAGGTTCTGAAGCGTAAGTGGGTAAGACCCCCCCGTAACAGACCATCAAGAACTCTTAGCATGAGGTCACTACCTCGCTGAGGCTCTTGAAGCGAATACGGGCTCCTATTGCAGTAGCCATGAAGTCTTTTCGCTAACACAGGTAGGGAATCAAGGTTTTTAATTTTATTACCTACAACATATGTTGTTTCCTGTCTATTTCAGTAGATTAGCTGTCTCTTACCCTCCGCCAAAGGTGCCAATCAGCTAAGTATATATCTGACAGGTAAGTTGAATGCATAAAAATGTTATTGTCATGATACAATAAAGTTTTATGCTACTTACCTGGCAGATATATACGGTGTATGGCCCCACCCACCCCGACCTCCCCTCAGGAGACAGGTGGAAGAGAAAATCTGTCTTAGAAACGGGAATGATTCCTATCCCGCCACCAGCGGCGGGGCGGTAGATCACCTGACCTACCTGTAGAGTGTGCCGCGAAATTCGAATTTCTATCGGGGACGACGGAGTCTATAGCTAAGTATATATCTGCCAGGTAAGTATGCATAAAACTTTATTGTATCATGACAATAACATTTTTATATATTATGCATTATTGAAAACGGTTGTAAACTTGGAACATCGTAAGCTAGTATCCATTTTGCTCGAAACTAGTTCCGCATATGATGCGACATAAAAAGTGTCAAAAAACATCATAACCTCAAATTTGTGTGTAATCTAACCAGAAACTTATTTTTAATTAATACTGTACTAAAACTAAAAGAAAGGATTTTTATCATAGTATGAGTTTTTGAAAACGTCGTGAACTTGGAACGTCGTAAGCGACAGCGTCAGCGATAAAGGCGTAAAGTCGGATAAAGCGTCGTAACCCAGCCCGGATTTTTTATGAATATTTCAGAAAACCTGTCGTAGCCTTGGAACGTCGTAAGCCGAAGCCGTCGTAAGCCAGGACTGTCTCTGTGTGTGTATATATATACTATACGATATACGTACGTATATATTTCTGGGCTCAGCCTTTGTCGCTCCGTGAATGTCCCTTTATCACACATTTCTAAGGTATAAATATTGCTATCATACCAGAGAAAAAAGCTAATATGGAAATGCCAGAGTATTCTGGCTCGCTCACCTTATTTAAGGTGTCGGTATGGTTTCTGGGGCGAGTGAAACCACTACCAGAGGTCCTTTGCCATTTAGATTCATCCTTCTTCAATATCCCTCATCTACAGAGGAGCTGATCTAAGGCCCACTACCCGCTACCATTATGGCTAGCGCCTCTAATGTCATTCCTTTCGATAGCACGACCCACACCGCACATGTTTTTTCTTCTCTGTGTTGTGTTTTTCGTGGAATTCTTTATCCATCGTCATGGAACGTCAAGCTGCTGCTGCATCCAAGTTAAGTACTGCTATTAATTTGACACCATTTAGGGCTGCCCTGGCACGTTTAACCGAATTATTTAGGTTTTCATGGACGGCGTCCCATGCGGCACCGTCCTCACGCCGCCATTCTCGGCTCGCTCTCGCCTGTTACTTTGTTTCGTGCCCCTTTCGGTCCCCTATACCTTTTGGGCTCGATTCTTGTTTAGCAGTACATTCCTATGATTTCGATGATGCATTTATTGACGTTTTGTTGTTTTATCCACACTGAGGACGTTATCCGAGCTCACGCTCAGCTTGTAGCCTACGTCGTTTCCTTTCAGCTCAGAATTTCATGCATGCATGTTTATTTTAGTTGTCAGGTTACCTCTTCGTTAGGCACCCTTACCGAAGGACTCTTGTTCTTCTCCCTTCCCTTCCCGTCCTACGAGCCAGGCCCTGACCCCCCCGCCCCGCTTTTTTTTGTCACGGCTATAGGCTAGCTGCTCGAGTCGCCAGGCTCGACCATCCTTCCCAGTTGGCTCGACCCGGCCCAGCTTCTCCAGGACATTACTCTTTCTCTACCATATAAAACTTTTTAAAAGTCTTTCCTTTCCCCCTGTGTTAGATAGGATGTTTATTTTGTTTTTTTTTTTATCACATGTTCCTTGAGACGGCTTTGGTTGGCCTGTAGGCCTCCTTAGATCGCCTGGCCTTTCTCACTGTGTGGATATTCACCCAGCCGAGAGAGTTCCAGGCGACCGCGTATGAGCCACCCCGCGTCGGCCCTTCCAGTCCCTCTCCCCCTACTTTGGGGGGAGGTACGCTCACTCACGCTGTCTCAGGCAGCCGATCCAGCATCCTCCCTTCCCCCCTCCCCCCCCCCCCCCCCCCCTCTCTCTCGAGGTGGACAGGGGAGGTGGCTGGAGGGCTCTCGACGAGCGGGTCAGCTCCCTGCCGCTCTCCCCAGTAGAGTAGGGGGAATCCCTGCTCGGCCAAGCCTTGGTTGGCCACCAGGCTCGGTTGGGCTCGGCTCTCGGGTCGCGTTCTCCTACCGCTAGTCACCATTGCCTTCCCGCTCCGGCGGATTCAGGACCCCGTCGCAGCCCAGTCTGCCTTAGGTTGTGAACTGCTGGGGAGGCTTCCCGGCCTCCCTACAAGAGTACGCTTGTTGCATGCATGGTATTACATATATAACATCCATTATCTTTAGTTAAAGTTTGGCGGAGTCCCCGCAAACCCCGCTAGGGATATCCCCCAACTTATCCTAGTTTTAAGTTTTTGACAGCGGAGTTATCAAACTCTGCCGTTTTGTGTTGGTCTCCTCCTGCTCCTCACCCAGTGTTTGTTCAGACTACTCCTCGCTCCAGCGTATGGATTAGGTGGTTATCCTGATTCAGTGACTACATTGTTCTCCGGCATCGCCGGAGACACTCCGTTTCAAGCGGTTCTACCGATCCTGTCGGACGACTCACCACAATTACACTGCCAAAGAGCAGGTAGAGACTGAACCTTGTTACTTATTAACACCGAACACTCCGGCGTTATGACATATCACAATCATGGACTTAGTCCGAAAACATATCACAATCATCGACTTAGTCCGAAACATTAGCGGTGATACTCGATGTATCATTTCACTTGCAGGTCACCATTGTATGGAGTCAGGCTGCAATGCCGTACTGCAAGACCCCTGTGGGCACAAGTCTGCCGGACCCACCCCACCTGCGCGATCCGCTTCAACGAGTCCCTGGTATGGCACCATGAGAGTTTGCCTTATATGCTACGAGCTCGTAGACCAAGTCTCCTCTGAGGTAGGTGCGTTTCAAAGTCTGCACAGTAATACAATGAGTACCAATGACGGCTATATTCTTTTATATGTCCATTAAGTTAATTACAGTTTAATTAAGTAATCTTAAGTATTAATACTAACCCTCTCTTTCAGGGCGCCTAAGCGATCCAGGAGACTGCTCTTGCCACCCTGAAGGCCTGGGTTGGTGGGTTTGGCCGCAATGTCACCAAGGGCCAACCCTACATCCTCTCCAAGGAGATGGCCACTCTCATCTTCCCCGGCGGGAAGAGTACCTCTTACGTGGATCCCGAAGTGGCTCCCTGATCGCTTCCATCCAAGAGGAAGTTTCTCAGCCCTCGGAGGAGGCTGCTACGCAGGAGGTCGCGAAGGAAGTAGCTGCCCTGGACCTAGACCTCGAGCCCATGGCTGTTGAAGGCATGGGCACAGGTAAGAATGTGAGTGAGGCAGGTACTGTAGGGGCTCAAGGGCTTTCCTGGAGTCCATCTAGAGCTTCTTACCCTTCTACTTCAACCTCTTTCCAGGGATTCACCAGGGGGCTTCAGTCGGTCAGACCGAAGTCCGCCTTGGCGATCCCTAAAGTCAAAGGTAAGTGAGACTTTAAAACGCTGCAGAAGTCCCTGTCGAAGAAGTCAGGTACCAGCCTTGCCTGTAAGTCTCTGGCTCACTATCCCGGAGCTGACAAGGCTAAGCTGACTTCTTACTCTAAAGGGTCGAGGTCTAAGTCTTCTAAGGAGAGGGCTCAGCCTTTCTCCTCCGACCCTGAGGCATCCACCTCAAAAGGAGCCACATCCAGGACTCTTAAGGAGAAGGTAGAACCTTCCCCCTTTGACCCTGACACCTTCTCTGCAAATATTTCAGCCAATATTATGCAGCAGATGGGTAGCATGGTCAGGAACTTGGTACAATCCAAGTTCCAGGAGATATTTGTACAATTGTCATCTTCTCTAGAGGAGTCAGGGCAGTCTATCCGGGCTATCTCTGACAGGTTGGTTACCCAGGAGAACCTTATTGCAGGTCTCCGGGAAAATGCTTTGACAGGACTTCCACAGTCCGGCCTGGCAGCTCAGAGCTTGCAAATGCCAGACTCGTCTACCCTTCCTTCCTTTACCCTGAACAACCCTTGGAGGGTGGCTTCTTATGCTCCTTATGTGGACGGCATGCTGACGATCGAGGGCTGCGGAACTCGAAGGATTGAGGACTTTGAGTTCCATTCGCAAGGATTACAGCCCCCTTTCATAGGCTATGTGCCCCTCACAGAAGCAGCTATGAGGAGGGAAGACAAGGTCCCGAAAGAGACAGTAATTCTTTCCTGTGATCAGGCGCAAGCAGGCATGGTTGCATAACCTGGAGGAGTGGCAGTGCACCAATACCAGGTTACAGCATTTAAGAGCCCCTTTCAACGATCTTTCACACGTGGACGAGGATACACCCATCCCGTTCACATCGAAGGTGGCAGAATTGACTCTGCAAGTTGCAATGAAGGACGAGCCCATGTCCCAGCTCCGGGAGACAGAACAGACTTCCCTCCTGCTCCCCGGAACTGATGATCTCTGGGTAGATCTTCCGGCCACCTTTTCAGTGGGTAAGCTAAAGCCGGACTGCACCATCACTATTCAGCGAGAGATTGCCCAGGCTGTCAGACAACCTCATCCAGACTGAGTATGACGCCAGGATGAGGCTGTGCAGGGCCCTCAACTCGCTAGTTATGACGGAAGTATCGGCTCTAATCTACGAGAAGAGCCGTTATTCAAGATCATTGCCAAGTCACTTTTGTACTCTATGCAATGTGACTCGTATGATTTCATCATTAGCCTAAACGAAAATTGGTAGGAACATGTACTGGCGGAGGCCACGATCCGCCATGAGCCTAACAAGCTTTTAGCCTCATCCATTTGGGGCTCTGACCTCTTCCCGGCCTCTGTTCATTCGCTGCGAGGCAGTCAGGTTTAATCATAGTCTAAGGGTTCACTGGGGGACTGGATCTCCAAAACGGAAACCAGAGTTCGCTGGATCGAATCCCAAGTCGAAAAAGAAGCCTAGGAAATTCCAGCCCTTCCAGGCTCCTCAACAGCAGACTCAGGTTACAGGCGGTTCCAGTATCCCAAGTACCGCAACCTTCGACTTCTAAGACGCAACCACAACAGCAGTTTGTGCTGCTGACACAATCGCCGCACAGCAGTTTGTGCTGCTGACAACAAACGACAATCGCCGCAACAGGCACAGGCTTCGACCTCCTACACTGTCTCCCCTGCCTACAACCCGTGTTTGAAAGCCAGTCCTTTCAGACTTTCAACAGGTTTGTCAGGGTAGCAGAGCTAGAGGTGCCTTCCGTCAATGGGGCGGCGGAAGAGCCTCCAACCGAGGCAAGGGGATGGGGCCGAGAGGACGTGGTGCGCCCTTCCTCAAACCAGTGAGAATCACCAGGTAGGAGGGAGGCTGTTCCTCTTTCGTCACCGTTGGAGGTTCAGCAAATGGCCCCAAAGCATTGTGTCCAAAGGTCTAGGATGGAGTTGGCTCAAAGGTCCCCCTCCTTCCAACACCTTTTATCAGCAACCAACAGCGGAATTGGTAGAATACTCTCAGGAACTCCTTCAAAAGGAGTAGTGTCAAGAGTCAAGCATTTAAAATTTCAAGGTTGCTTGTTCAGCGCGCCAAAGAAAGGCTCAAACAAATGAAGAATAATTCTAGACTTTGTCCCGTCTGAACTTATTCATTCGTTGCGACAAGTTCTGGATGCTGACCGTTTCACAGGTGCAGACCTTACTTCCCCGTGGGGCCATCACCACCTCTAGATCTTACAGATGCCTACTATCATGTTCCAGTAGCAAGACACTTCCGCCCGTTTCTAGGCTTCAGACTAGGAAAGCAGGCCTACTCTTTCAAAGTAATGCCATTCGGGCTCAACGTAGCCCCCAGGATATTTACGAAACTGGCGGAGACAGTTGTTCAAGAACTAAGGTCTCAAAGAATAATGCTAGTAGCTTATCTGGACGATTTGCTCTTGTGGGCTACAAGCATCGAAGCATATCGCAAAGCAACAGTCAAAGTAATCCGGTTTCTGGAACATCTAGGCTTCCTGATAAACAGAACCAAGTCCCGGCTAACACCGGAGTCCCGCTTCCAGTGGCTAGGATTTCAATGGACTTAAACTCCCACACTCTATCAATTCCGCCGTTGAAGAGGAGAGAAATAGCCAAAGCAACCAAACAATTTCTCGAGTGCAAGCAGATGTCCCGGAGGAACCAAGAAAGAATCTTAGGTTCTCTCCAATTTACTTCAGTAACGGACGTTCTTCTGAAAGCCAAACTAAAGGACATAAACCGGGTTTGGCGTTCAAGAGCAAACAAGAGATCCTGGGACAAACTAGCACCTATCCCAGCGATCTTACGAAAGAGACTCCGCCCGTGGACGGAGATCAAGAATTTGTCAAAGACAATTCCGCTCCAATTCCCTCTGCCGGCCTTAGTGATCCACACAGATGCATCACTAAGCAGCTGGGGCGGCTACTCACAGTACAAAAAGGTACAGGGAACCTGGTCCTTACCATTCCACCAGCTTCATATCAATGTACTGGCAGCTATGGCAGTGTTCCTCACCCTGAAAAAGCTTCATCCAGCCAAGAAATCTCATACCAAGCTGGTGCTGGACAGTGCAGTAGTAGTACACTGCATCACAGGGATGGCTCAAGTCGGCCACGTGAACCATGTCATGATAGCCATATTTTCACAAGCGACAGGAACAATTGGCACCTGTCCGCCACTCATCTAGTGGGCGTAGAAACGTGGTAGCGGATGCGCTATCACACTCAGTTCCGCTGGAGTCAGAGTGGTCTCTGGACAAGCAGTCATTCAGTTGGGTCTGTCAACTAGTACCGGGGCTTCAGGTAGATCTCTTCGCCACCGATTCGAACCCCAAACTCCCTTGTTATGTGGCCCCCAACCTGGACCCTCTGGCTTATGCCAGGGACGCTATGGCCATAGACTGGAATGTGTGGAAGAAGATTTACCTCTTTCCTCCAGTGAATCTTCTCTTGAAAGTCCTGAACAAACTCAGGACATTCAAAGGCCACATTGCTCTAATAGCCCCAATTGGCCCAAGAGCAATTGGTTCTCACTTCTACTGGAATTGGGACTCCGCCCTCAACGGATTCCCAATCCCAAACTATCACAACTAGTGCAAAACGCGGACTGTGTTCACTTCCTCAGGAATTCTGAAAGCCCTAACTTTATGGACTTCATGAAGTTTGCAGTACAAAGAGATGCTAATATCGATCCCCAGAACATCTTATTCTTAGAATCTGATAAACAGGAATCGACGTTGCGTCAATATGATTCAGCAGTTAAAAAACTAGCTGTATTCTTGAGGGACTCTAATGCACAAACCATGACTACAAATCTGTCCATATCCTTTTTCAGGACACTATTTGAGAAAGGTTTAGCAGCTAGTACTATTACTACTACTAAGTCTGCCCTTAAGAAGATCTTCCAGTTTTGGATTCAAAATAGATCTGACAGATTATATTTTTCATCTATCCCCAAGGCCTGCGCTAGACTCAGACCATCTGAGAGGCCCAAGTCTGTGTCATGGTTCTTAACCCTTAAACGCCGAAGGGGTATATTAAAAATCGTCTTCCATGTGCTGAGGGGGTCTCGGAGTGAGCGCGGAAGCGGAAAAAATATTTTTTTCAAAAAATCACAGTGCGCTTAGTTTCAAGATTAAGAGTTCATTTTTGCTCCTTTTTTGTCATTGCCTGAAGTTAGTATGTAACCATCAGAAATGAAAAACCTTATCATTATCATATATATAATGCGATATATGATAGCGCAAAAACAAAATTTCATATATAATTGTATTTAAATCGCGCTATGGCTCATAACGGTTTAAAGGTAGCAAGTTGATTTTTTTTGTTGTAATGTACACTAAATTGCAATCATTTTGGTATATAACACATTGTAAAACAATAAAAGCAACAGAGAGAAAATATTATCACAAAATGATGCATGAATTCATAACACGCTGACATAAACAAATATTTTTTTTAAAAATTCACCATCTCTAAATATTGTCCTAGAGACTTCCAATTTGTTTCAAAATGAAGACAAATGATTGAATATCACTATACTGTAAGAGTATTAGCTTACAATGGCAGTTTTCGACCATATCTGACGAGTTAAAATTGACAGAATGTAGAGTTTTTTTATATATTTTTTTATATGCAATTATTTCGGAAATTAGAAAAACTACAGCATTCAAATATTTTTAGTTTTATTCTACATGAAATTGCACACACTTTCATATATAAAACTCTATAAAATGCCTAATATGAAATGGAGCAAATATTCCGAGAATGCGACGTACGCATTTTGGAGATTTGCGGGGGAGAATCTGTGTGCGGAAGGAAGGAAAGTTTTTTTTTTAAATTTACCATAATTCTAAATATTGTGCTAGAGACTTCAAATTTGTTTGAAGATGAAGATAAATGACTGAATATTACTAGACTGTAAGAGTTTTAGCTTACAATTGCGTTTTTCGACCATTTCGGTAGAGTCAAAGTTGACCGAACGTGGTTTTTTATTCATTTTATTGTGATTTTATATGCAAATATTTCAAAAATGAGAAAAGCTACAACCTTCAATTATTTTTTGTTGTATTCTACATTAAATTGCGCACATTTTCATATATAAAACTTTATGTAGCGGCTAATTTAAAATGGTGCAAACATTACCACAATCGCACGTATGATTTTCTGGGCTCAGTTCGTGTCGCTTCGTGAAATAATATTTAAGTTCATTATTTCTAGGTAAATGATACTAACATTATACCAGAGAAAAAATAAAATCAGGAGGATGTCAGAATAACTGACTCGCTCACCCTAAATAAAAAGAGGGTGTCGGTATGTAGCTGGGGCGAGTGAGACCACTACCTCGAACCTCTTGTCATTTAGAATTCTCCTTCATCAAAATCCCCTTCCTGAGAGAGCTATACACAGTCGGAGTCAGCAACTACTACTACTAAGCTACCCACCACGCCAACTGCAGCGCCTCTGGTGGCCATCCTTTTTGTTAGCGAACTTGGGTAAACACGTGCCACTTTTCTTCTGTGACTTTGGTGTGATTTCCTTTGGATTACCATTCATCATGGAATTAGCAGCTATCGCCACAGCTAAGTTAAGTACCCCGAAAGATTTTACACTAGTTTTTTGTCAGTCAGGAGCTATTTTTACCGTTTTTTAGGTCCAATAATAGTCACCTGGTCTGGCGCATGGCGGCCTTGCCGGCTCGCCTCATGTTCGGTTAGATTCTTCGGTCCCCCATACCGAGGTATCCTTCAGTGCATTTTTACCTTTATATGTGGGTTCTATCACGTGATACACAAGTTCCCAAATATTTATTATTTTACATCGTATTATCGGAAACCCATTGCCTGTGCCTTAGATTAGTGTTCATGCATGCATGTCCCTTTGTCTAGGTGTCTAGGCTTGTGAGTGATTGCTATTTATTATGTCTCTTCTAGTCCAGCCATCCTGGCCGTTGCCCTCCATTTTACGTGTCGGCTAAGGCCAGCTCCTGAGCAGTTTGCTTGTTTTCCTTCGGGGAAATTAGCCTACTTCTCCTGGACGTCCCCTTTCTCTCTCACTCGTGATTTCCCTTTCTCTCTTTATTACGATGTATTTATCATTTTAGGGGTTGCATGTTAAGGGTGATCAGTTTGGCCTAGGCTAGTTTTGTTGCATTATCGCCTCTTAGTCCACTCTCGCTCACGTGGTCAGCTCGACCTAGGCTATGTTTTGTTGCATTATCACCTCATGGTCCACCTGCGCTCGCGTCGAGCCACTGATCGCCCTAGTCCCAGTCCCCTTCCCCTCCTCCCTCGTGGAGGGGGGGTCTGTCCTCGCTCGCTCACGGTCGCTATAGCAACCATCCGAGCACCACTCCCCTCCTCCCCCCTTTTAGGGGGGTCACAGGAGTTATGGACTTTAGGGAGTACTGCTGGACCGTCCATGTTCTCTATGAGCCTCGGGGGAGTTCCGGTGTGATGGGGGGGGGGTTGGCCCGCATCAGTCCTTCTCTGGCGTTCCTTTTGTGCGGTTCCCCTTCCCCCCCTTCTCTCTATTTCCTAGTTTTAGCTGACTCCGCCAGCTATTGAAGGGGAAGGGGGATCGGTCGGTCCTACATGCTTTCCCCGTTATGTATCGTAGTCCCCTTCGAACGCTGACGGAGTGCCCGCTTGCTATCAGAGCGCCCCTGTGGTTGGCGGAGGGGTTTTACGACGGAGCTACACGCTCCAAACTATTAATTTATTTTATTTAGTTTTAAATTATGGGTAATCCTCTCTCGTTCTCCGGCATGTCGTACTCCTCCTTGAAACTCAACTATAGGTGTATGAAAGGTATCTGGTTTATCTAAATTCTCCTCTCCGGCGTACACCGGGGATTTCAACCAGTCTACCAGGTCCCATGGACTCTCCCACATGGATGACAGGGGAGGATTATGCCCAAAAAATTTATGCTACTCCGGCATGCAGCGGAGCATCATAAGTGGTCCTGATAGTGTATAACGTTGATACTTATGTATCTATCCACTTACAGGCTACCAACTGTCAGGAGGCCGGGTGTAACGCCGTCCTCCAGGACCCCTGCGGGCACGAGGTCTGTCGCTCGCCACGCTCCTTGCCGTCCGCCATAAGGACTTGATCGTATGGCACCACGAAGCCTGCTCCATCTGCTACGAGCTGGTGGAACAGTTTTCGGACGGAGTAAGTATATACCGGCGTAGGTTTTTTCTTTCCTGGTATATACTATCACATAAATTTGTGCTATAATGCTATATAGTTCTAAGTTTCAAATGTTAATGATTCGTCCTCGGGGCTTCGTTGTAAGGGACTACAATAACCTATTTTTCATGCTGCTGCCTTTAAGGACGCCGCGTCGGCTACCCTGAAAGCCTGGTAGGTGGCTTCAGCAAGAACGCGCTGAAGGGGCAGCCATATATCTTGGACAAGAGTATGGCTGTCCGGATCTTCCCAGGCGGTAAGTCGCCTGGGTATGTGGGACCCCGCCCCCGCGGCAGCTCCGGACGATCGCCACCATCCAGCAACAGGTGGAGCAGGCCCTGATGGAAGGGGGAGGCCAGGACATCTCGGTTAAACGTGCCCAGGGCAGTCCCTAAATGGTGTTAAACATTAATAGCAGTACTTACCTTGGATGCAGAAGCTTGATGTTCCATGTAGAAAACAGGAGAATTCCAGAACAAACACAACACAGAGCTGAAAAAACGTGCAGTGTGGATCGTGCTATCGAAAGGAATGACGTCAGAGGCGCTAGCCGTAACGGTAGCGAGGAATGGGCCTTAGGTCGGCTCCTCTATAGTTGAGGGATTTTGAAGAAGGATGAATCTAAATGGCAAAGGACCTCTGGTAGTGGTTTCACTCGCCCCAGAAACCATACCGACACCTTAAAATAAGGTGAGCGAGCCAGAATATTCTGGCATTTCCATATTAGCTTTTTCTCTGGTATTAAAGCAATATTTTACCTTAGAAATGTATGCTAAAGGGACATTTCACTGGGCGACACAGGCCCTTGCCCAGAAATAGAATTTTCCTTTGTCAAAATCCCTTTATTAAGAATTTTTATTTGATCAGAATGTTTATATTATCGTATTGAAAATTTATTTAATTTTTTTAAACAAATTTATATGTACCGTATATACTCGAGTAACGTGCGATCTCGCATATCATGCGACCCCCAAATTTTTCCCAATAAACAGTGGTTTTGTCATGTATCTCATGTATCATGCGAGTTCCTTTTCCGAGAGCGTCAGTTCATAAGGATGGTGGTTTAGCGTGCTAATGGCCGAGTCATTCAGATGTGTGCTGCTGCTAGTCAAGTTACGGTAATTTTCTTACTAATCTCGAGAATTGAATAGAAAATCTCAAGATTAAAAATGAATCCCAAGATAATAAAATAATTGTAAAAATAACACACCTTGGAGTCCTAAATCATTCTCTCTCTCTCTCTCTCTCTCTCTCTCTCTCTCTCTCAGGAATAAATACTGTAATTTGAGTCTTTCACCCACGGGTATCAGTAAACGTGTGCGTTTTAAAAAATGTGCAGTACACCCACATTCCGATGTTTTCGGTTTTTGGAATTTTTTTCAGATTTCGGAAATTGTAAGTCAGATGCATAATCAAACAAACATCACTACTGCAGCAAAAACATTTTTTCCCTTTATGTTTTTCATTATTGTTATTTATTAATTACAGTTTATTTAAATAAATATTAATATAATACTATTAAATGAATGTGAGATAATTAAGATCACCTATAATAAAATAGTGGGACAATTAATACCATATGTTCACTAATGCCTATTATTTTCAAAACAAACATTCCGTAAAACGCAAAAAATATATGTACATAACAATCAAAATATAATAATGTTTTGCAGTTCAACTAGTGAATTTTAACAAGAAGTATGAGTATATAATATATTTCACCATATCGATCTTGAAGTTGAAGAGTCGTAAAATTTTGAGGATGGTCCGAGAAAAGGATTTGTACTTTGTGATTACGTATCGCTACAACACCATGTGGTATTTTCATACCACTATATTGATGACGCATCGCTACTACACACTGGTATTTTTCATTCCACTATACATTAAAGTTAAAATGACCATATTATATTATTGTTTTCTCGAAGAGATAATTATATAAAGAAAATTATTGAGTAATTTTTGCCGTAAGCAGTCTGAAAATCACGAACATGGTACGTTCAAACCTAGTGCCATCCACGGCATATGTCTATAAATAGAACAGAAGCAGAGGGTAGTCATTGGATAACAGATCTCCATGGTTACCAACCAACCAATCAGGTGTTAGTTATACTACTCTTGTGAATTTCTTAGAATGAACGTTTACACACGCGAACCTAACGATGATGTGTGTGTTTTGCATACAGTACGTAGTTTTAGTTTTTATTAGTGTAAGTATTTTACTGATTACATGAAGAATAGAATTTTTCCTTCTCATTACTTTGAATGCAAAATGGTTTGAAGATTCTTCCGCAAAAAGAAAAGAGATGATACCTATTTACTAACGTGGTTGACATACCTTCAAAACAAAATTCAGCTCTTTAATCTCTGGAAAAATGTTAATCTTTCTGTCTGCTGGTCACACCCTTTATATCCCTGGCGACTAACAACAACAAAATTTGTTTGTTGGTTTTATCTTCCAAGATGTAGGTATTACCTGTAGGTACAGCACATTTTTTAACAGTATGCCCATACGCACACACACATACAGTTGCGCGTGTGCTAATACCTTTTGGTTTCAGAGACTCAAGTTAACACTTACAGTATAGTTGAGAGAGAGAGCTCATCCTAGATGGCCTTGGTTCATCTCTCTAATCTCTCGAGGAATGTCAAGATTTGTTCCCTGCTCTTTGTAAATTCAGTCCATGCGACTGACAGCAACAAAATTCCTTTTTTTTTTTTTTTTTTGTTTTTTTTTTTTGTCTTACCCGTACTGGACAATTTTTAACAAGCATGAACACACTGCCGGCATGTGTACTAATGCCCACTGGTTAAATATACTCTCTCTCTCTCTCTCTCTCTCTCTCTCTCTCTCTCAGGAAAGATACCGTCAATTCAATTTATCAGTATCTATTCCTGATAGACAGACACAGTAAATATTTAGGACTCCAAGGCTTGGCATATGTCAATTATTTTATTATCTTGGGATTTTGGTTAATCTTGGGATTTTCCATGGTCAACTCTTGGGATTAGTAAGAAAAATGTGATTTTCTGGGCTCAGCTCGTGTCGCTGCGCGAATATCCTTTAATCCATTATTTCTAAGGTATTGCTTTGAGTTCTTTGTACATAATATCTATACACAGATACTGATTTCAACATATATTCCATGTAAGCCCTGTATATATGTTAATTTAAGTTAATTTTAAGAATATTATTAGCATAAGCTAAATTTAAGTAATATTTCTATTTTGTATCATTGTGTATATGTATATTTATTAGCAATATATTCCTTTATTTTATGTTATCTTTTATTTGAGACCCTTTTGTTTATTTGATTTTATTCTTTACAATCTTGTGCTATTTCTCTGGTACGATTTCGCGCAGCGACCGACACGAGCTGAGCCCAGAAAAGGGATTTTGACGTAAGGAAAAATCTATTTCTGGGCGATTGGCTCGTGTCGCCAGCGAAATCCCGCCCTGCCCATCCCATCGCTCAAGATTGTCTGCTAACTTCAGGATGGCCACCAGAGGCGCAGCGGTCGGCAGCATGGGATGGAGTAGTAGTAGTTGCTGCCCACTCTGTGGGTCGGCTCCCCTCTTGTGGGGATTTTGTAGTGGGAGATTTCTATTGGCAAGCGGTTTCGTGGTAGTGGTCTCACTCGCCATAGTGTTCATACCGACACCCTCTTGGAGGGTGAGCGAGTCAGTTGTACTGACCTTTTCTTTATTTTATTTATTCTCTGGTATGTGTTAGTACATTTACCTTAGAAATAATGGATTAAAGGATATTTCGCTGGCGACACGAGCCAATCGCCCAGAAATAGTATTTTTCCTTTTTCCTTACGTCAAAATCCCTTATTTGAGTAGCAGTAGCAGCAGCTGCAGCGCACACCCAAATGAATCGGGTAAGCCTAGCACGCCAAACATAGTATTTACAAAATGACCTGAGCTCTCTGGCTTGGGCTGTTTTGGTCCTCCCACGTGTTTGATCGCATATCTGCCTAAATATAACAAACAACAGAGATAAAAACCATTTCTCCCCCATTACAGATATCAAATATATCTTTTCTGTTACGCAGAATTCTAAATAAATTACGTAGGTTCATGATTGATAAATGTTTTTTTATGCAATAACAAGAAACGGAGTCAGATTTTCTATCAACATGGCATCTCACTTTTGGTGCTGTTGCGAATATTTCAACCAATTCCACGTGCATTTAAATCCATACTGACTGTACAGTCTGGAGGAAGTTCCCCCTTCTACACATATCTTGATTTCTTAATATCGTAGGTATAGAATAAATTGGTGAGCAAGGAAATATGAAATATCGGCTTTGGCTAGCTTTTGAGTAGTCTGCTGTTTCTTTGGAACTGGCCTTCTCCTCCTGGGCTTCTTTTTCTCTCACTCGTGTTTTCCCTCTCTCTCTCTCTCCTTTCACGGTGTAAAAATTTTTATTGTTTTCATATTTTAGGTTAGCTGTTAGGGCGACCAGTGCTTAGGCGGTTTTGTTGCATTTATCTTTATCTTCAGTTTTGTTGCATTTTTGCCCTATGGTACGGTTGGGCTCATGTGGTCATTAGCCTAGTAGGTTTTTGTTGCATTATCACCTATTGGTCCACTTGTGATCGCGTGTCCGGGTCGCCCTAGTCCCAGTTCCCTTCCTCCCCTCCCGTGCGGGAAGGGGGGGGGGTTCTGCCTGGACTCGCTTACGGTCGCTATGGCAACCGTGCGAGCACCTCTCACCCCCTCTCACTGTATGTGGGGAGGTTCCCGGGAGTTCGGATCAGCTGGGATACTGGCGGACCACGTTTTTACCTCGGGCTCTGGGGGAGCTCCGGCGTGGTAGGAGGTTGGGGTTGGCCACCCCTCCCTTCGGCCGCTTCGGTCTTCTCCAGCGTACACATTTCTGATTTCTCTCCCTCCTTATTCGTTGTTTTTTTTCCCCCGTCACCAGCGGACGGAACTCCTGCTCACTATCCGGGTGTACCTTCGGTTGTTGTGGGGGAGGGCTGGCTCCGCCAGCCAACGGAGTAGAGATGAATTCAAGTGGTCCTAGAAGCTTACCTACTACCTCCTTTCCGCTATCGGCGGAGCGCCTGCTTGCTATCTGGGCACTCCTCTAGTAGTCGAAAAGGAGGACGAGTATATATATTTATGACGGAGCTATACGCTCTTCTTTATGTAACTTTTACTAGTTTAAGTTTGTGACATCCTCCTCCGTTCTCCGGCGTGGTATACTACTCCTTGGAACACTCTATGGGTATATAAAAACATCTGGTTGGATCAATTTCCTCTCTCCGGTGTACACCGGAGATTCCAACCAAAGACGGTGATCCTAGACTTTCGGCCACAGGTAGTTCAGGGAGGATTATGTCCAATATTTTAGTGTACTCCGGCATGCAACGGAGTATTACAGTAGTACTGTAAGTGTATAACGTTGATACTTATGTATCTTTTCACTTACAGGCTACTAACTGTCAGGAGGCGGGGTTATGTATTCACACATAGTAAATCATGCCTTGGGTCCTCTCGCTTGTATACAAAGCGGGAACCCATAGCACAAATACAGTCTTGCAACCACGGGGACAATTCCATATCCTGCTGGCCATTATGGAATTTGTTGAAGCCTAGACTGTGTAAGCATATCCATTCACCTGTTAGTGACTTACTGCTGGATGGGCAGAGCCTCGTGATGTCATATTATGTTTATGTCACAAATTGTTTTAGGATCCTTGTCAGTGATTTTCTAGGTTCTAGCGTCGGCAAATTCATTATACTCTATAAACTATCAAAACTATCAAACTTGGTACTAAATTAGTAGTACTTTGCAAAAATTAGGTAGGTTATAAAATATACACTTGCCAACTTTCATCTTTATCTGATGCTCAGATAAAAAGTTATTCCCAAAAAACAGTTTCATCAGCTCAGAATCCCTTAGTACAGGAAGTCCTTGGTTAATTACTATCCAGTTTTATGGTGCTTGTCTATTGCCATCAAATTGGCAATTTATGGCATCATAACGGGCCAAGTTTCATTTGGTGCCGATAATAGAGTTATGGCGCCATAGCATACTTAACAGCGGTGTCATTAACCGGTTATTGGCGCCATTCAACTGAAACTTAGCGCCATAAGTGCCATAAATCACCGAGTTTCAGGTAATGGCGGTTTTTGCTTATCAGCACCTCGCCAAGAACGGAACCCCCACTGATAACCGGGGCCTGCCTGTAGATGTTTTTCAAGGTGTTAAAATGGAGTTTCATAGGTCTTTGCTTTGCACTTGACCTTGGAATCTGTACGCAGTACTTCATTTCATTATTTTATCAACCTTTGCACCATTTAGAACTAGCTCCCTGTCAAAAAGTTTCTGTGGAAACTTTGCAGTTGCCTTACATACAGCTAAAGAGAGTTAGAGATCCACAATCTTAGTTATATAAAATTTGCCTTGCTAAGACAAGGTAATTAATTATCTCTGCTTTATTTTGAACTAAGTTCAGTTTTGGGCTAGGCCCTTACTTACAACAGTATCTTTACCTAACCTGGAGTGACTAGGGCTTGAACTTGACCCCCAAGTACCTGTTAGTTATCCATCATTGGCTCTGTAGGGTTTTAGCACAATAACCCTACCCCTCCTTCTGCTGAAAGGGGCATCCTCCAAAGAGACCTCAACTATCTTATGATGAGGATCTCATACCTGAGTGACAATCCTCCCAAGGCGACATTAATTGCGTATGGATTGAATTCATGGGGTAAAATAAACACTTTTGTACAAATATTTTGTTACTGAGTAACTTTTAAGAGTTTGCTGATTTCCACTTTGCCCACCTCCTGTTTCAAATGTGGGAATCAGCTATATAATGGAGAGGTAAGGTTCATTTATAAAGTAAAAATACTTAATTTAAGATTTATTTTTTAAATACTTACCTCCCATTATGTAAATTGACCTCCCTACCTCCCCTGGCTGAAGTGTATGTACCTATTAGTTGCCTGGTGGGAGGTGGGGGAAGTAGATGGATAGCAGAAGGATATTAATAGAAAAGCCGAGTGTTCTCTTTTTTTTCATCTGTTGATCTCCCACTGGCATGGAAGTAAAAACTATATACATAATGGAGAAGTAAGTATTTAAAAAATAAATCTTAAATCAAGTATTTATATTTTTCATAGTAACAAACCTTCTGTCTTAACCCTTAATGGACGGATTGATCCTCGGGAGTAGTAATAACAGGTTTAGGGTGGTGGACAGATTGATCTTGTAGTTAAACAATATTATGCTCCATTGATTTGGAAAGAGCCGGGTGGGAAAGAGGTGCCAATACTTTTATAGCCCATAAATTGACTGATGGCAACTTTTATACTGACTAAGATCACAAGTGTGGGTGTTTCAGGACTTCAGTAGTGCTTGTGACTTGATGAGGGAATGTCCTGCATCTCTCGCACATTCGTATTTTTGCAACTTTGCTCATAAATATACCAAGGGGTTGCTGTTGTTTTTTTTGTTCTTCTTTTATGATAGTATGTCGGTTGGAAATGTAATTTACAAAGAAAATTGCCAAGAAATATTAGAAAAACATAAAAGTAAAAAAAAGTTGCTAAATCTCTTTCTCTGTAAAATTTACGTAAATATTTTTCAACAAACATGC
>NC_087203.1:50827257-50864068 GCF_015104395.2 Macrobrachium nipponense | reverse complement strand
TTTTTCAACAAACATGCTAAGAATTTGTTACTGCTTTTATTTCTTATCTGTTTTGATATTGTGTGAGCAGTAATTATAATTTTACAAAATAAAATAAATTTATTTATTAAAAACAACATAAGTTGGTAAAATTTACGTGTTTTGTCAATGAGGGCCCACAAGGGGTTGTAAATAGTCATTTTCAATTTCTCGTGGAAGGAAGGGAGAAATTTGTAGAATTTTTTTTCTTTCACCATGTACATTTGCATATCTTCCTCTTTCCATTGATATGTTTATTTCGTAAATTGGCCCATCTCAAAGTTTACCCGGCCTGAGGACCTGCATACAATATAGTATTTACCTGTCCAGTAAGGGTTAACTTATATTGCTCACCTTTTGCCACCCCTCAATGGATTTCCTGGGCTGGAGAAACTGAGATGTTGCAGTGTTTCTTGGGTGAAGGTAGGTCAGCTGTTTCCTCCTATCTCACCCGAGTAGCTAAATTCCGTTGCCACCAATACCTGGTTCTACATTTTTTTTTTTATCGGGGTCTAGCTGGCGCTAGAAGGATTATCCTAAAGTTAAGACCATAGGTTTGTTAGCTATGAAAATTACAAATTACGTAATTAAGAATTTAAAATGTCAAAGTCAGACAGTTTTTCTACTTATAAAAAATATCTATACTTAACTTATAAAGATTGCAAGAAATTTGTAGTATGGCAGGTGTGTATTTGATGGTCATTGTCAAGTAGAGGTTTTACTTGATTATATACATGAAGTACTTTAAGCTGTTAATAGTTTGTAAGACATGGTGATCAAAAATTGAAAATTAATGGATTTTTATTTTTCTGTTTTATAAGCAGATACCTCTTCTGACTATTATTTTTTTAAATTATGAAGGGGCTAAAACTTTTTTAAATAATAAATTTGTGAAAATTCCATATTTTACATTAAGAATATCATTGCGAAAGATCCCTGTACATTTGACCCCTGCCTATTCGTGTGTTTGAATTATCAAAATACGTAAGCAGTTCTGAGCATTTTTAGGTTTTAAGTATACACGGGGATTTTAGCTAATTGTGAGGGGTTGTGATACACATCCCCTGCAAAAATGGGGAGTCAACTGTATAGTTGTAAATTTTACTGAGTGGACTTGGTTATTTTCAGCTCTATCGGGTGCACTTGAGGACATTGCTTAATTATAAATTCCCAGAGCACTACATAGAAGTACTAACCGTAATGCTTCAAGTGTCAGCTACTCCACAGGTAAGGTGATTCTTGAGTTCTAGATATATTTAAAATGTGTTTAGTTTATAATGTAAAAGAACTTCTTGTTTGGTCATATTTCTTGTGTACAGCTAATTGTTTCATCACAATCCCATCACTTACACATTCCTACATTTTTGGCCCTCAAATCACCCCAGAAAACAAACAGACAGAGGTTAAAAGTAATATAGTTGCCTTAATCCTACAGGTATTTATTAACCCTTAAACGCCGAAGCGGTAAAAAAAAAAATGTCTCCCGTGTGCCGGAGACGTTTCAGAGTGAGCGCGGGAGCGGAAAAAATATTTTTTTCAAAAAATCATAGCGCGCTTAGTTTTCAAGATTAAGAGTTCATTTTTGGCTCCTTTTTTTGTCATTGCCTGAAGTTTAGTATGCAACCATCAGAAATTAAAAAAATTATCATTATCATATATAAATAATGCGATATATGATAGCGCAAAAACGAAATTTCATATATAATTGTATTCAAATCGCGCTGTGCGCAAAACGGTTGAAGGTAACAAGTTACTTTTTTTTCGTTGTAATGTACACTAAATTGCAATCATTTTGGTATATAACAAATTGTGAAACGATAAAAGCAACACAGAGAAAATATTATCATAAAATAATGCATGAATTCGTAACTCGCAGACGTAAACACATATTTTTTTCAAAAATTCACCATAAATCTAAATATTGTCCTAGAGACTTCCAATTTCTTTCAAAATGAAGACAAATGATTGAATATTACTATACTGTAAGAATATTAGCTTACAAATGCAGTTTTTGACCATATCTGATGAGTTAAAGTTGACCGAATGTCTAATTTTTTTTATATATATTTTTTTATATGCAATTATTTCGGAAATAAGAAAAGCTACAACTTTCAAATATTTTTTGTTTTACTCTACATGAAATTGCGCACATTTTCATATATAAAACTCTATGAAATGCCTAATATGAAACGGAGCAAATATTCCGAGAATGGGACTTAACGCAATTTCGGAGATTTGTGGCGAGAATCCGCGCTGCGGAGGGAAGAAAGTTTTTTTAAAAAAATTCACCATAAATTTAAATATTGTGCTAGAGACTTCGAATTTGTTTCACGATGAAGATAAATGACTGAATATTACTAGACTGTAAGAGTTTTATCTTACAATTGCGTTTTTCGACCATTTCGGTAGAGTCAAATTTGACCGAACGTGGTTTTTTTTTCTATTTATCGTGATTTATATGCAAATATTTCGAAAATGAGAAAGTTTACAACCCCTTACAACTATTTTTTTGTTGTGATTATACATGAAATTGCGCCACGTTTTCATATAAAAAACGTTATGTAACGGCTAATTTTAAAATGGTGCAAACATTACCACAATCGCACGTATGATTTTTTCGGAAGAGTTACCGCGCTGACGTAAAGAAAATGTTATTTTTTTTATAAATTCACCATAAATCGAAATATTTGCTAGAGACTTCCAATTTGTTGCAAAATGAAGGTAAATGCTTGAATATTACTAGAATATAAGCGTTTTAGCTTACAATTGCGTTTTTCGACCATTTCGGTAGAGTCAAAATTGACCGAAGGTTGAAAATTTGTCACTTATCATTTTTTATATGAAAATATTTCAAAATTGATAAAAGCTACAACCATGGGTTGTTTTTAGTTGTATTGTGCATGAAATTGCACACATTTTCATATATAAAACTTTATGTAACGGCTAATTTAAAATGGTGCAAACATTACCACAATCGCATGTATGATTATTTTCGGAAGAGTTACCGCGTGGACGTAAGGAAAAAGTTTTTTCATAAATTCACCATAAATCGAAATATTGTGCTAGAGACTTCCAATTAGTTGCAAAATTAAGTTAAATGATTGAATATTACTAGAATATAAGAGTTTTAGCTTACAATTGCGTTTTTCGACCATTTTGGTAGAGTCAAAGTTGACCGAAGGTTGAAATTTTGGCACTTATCGTTATTTATATGAAAATATCTCAAAACTGATAAAAGCTACAATCATGAGTATTTTTTTGTTGTATTCTACATAAAAATGCGCACATTTTCATATATAATAGTCCATGTAACGGCTAATTTAAAATGGTAAAAAAATTATGTCAAAGTGACGAAATAATTTCCGAGATGTGTCACAGATACTTTTTAGTGCGGCAAGAAAGAAATTCGCGCTTGCGCGCCTGCGTAACGATTGTAAACAAAAAACACCTTGATCCGTGAACTCCCAGCATCCCCCAAGGTGCGTGATTCAAGAGTTTTCGGCTGGTAGGCCTAAAAGTATTTTTCCGCGAATTTTTAAAAAAACTTTTGTATGTCGACGTAAAATACGTCCAGTCGGCACCCGAGAGACAAAAAATGTCGACGTAAAATACGTCCAGTCGGCGTTTAAGGGTTAATTACTTGCCTCACTGTTTTTGTTCCTGCTAGGCAGAAGAGTTGTACATATAGAGATTGCTACAATAAATGAGAAAGGGGGAGTGCAAGAGTTATAAACTTGTTGGTTGTATAGTAGGAAAAAGTACAGAAGAGAGCTACTACTGTATCTCAGACTCAGTGAATTAATTACATAGTAGATGACAACAAAGTTTTCTCAAAACCCCTGCAGTATTCCCCAGATTGTTTCTTAATATGAAGGATTGCATATTTTCAATGTTATTTCTAATTCCTTTAACTTTTCTCTCTTTTCTCCATTATTTTCAAATTTATGTGATAGAAGTAGGTTTCTATACCTTAGCATGTTATAATAAATTGAATGATGCGTGTGGGAAATATATACTACAGTAGTACCTCACCTAAAAAACCCTGACACCCAATATGTAAACCCCTTTTTGCAACCCAATAATTGTTTAACAAAATGTCATTTGATATTTTTTTATGTTATACATTATAATCATAAAGAATGTAAATAAAACCACCCAAAATTTAGATGTACCTATTTTATTATATATGATAGGTGACATCATTGTGCTTGATAGGCCCTGAACTCAGTTGCTCTTCTTTTCATCCAAAAGCATGCTATGAGGAATAATTAAGTAGTGCATCACCTCCATAATCTTGGCAAAGTATTCTATATTGGAATCTATCTCCCCAGAAAGCACAAGGGATTTTGTAGTGCGCACAAAGACCTGCTGCATCTTGTTGGCAGTGAAGCATCACGGTTCTATTCTGTTGTCTTCTTATTCATGAGTGGCTGCTTGTCTGCCTCAAATAACGAGACAAAATCCTCATTCAGGTCCTTTTTCAACTCACTGCTTATTATTACCAAGCCTTTGTTCATGTCTACCTCTGTATAACCCTTGAAATCATGAACAGATTGTGGGCACAGCTCCCTAATGCCATTCAATGCTCATGGTTGAAATTGCATTCCAAGCAGCTTTTATATGTAGGACTACTGTGTAAAAGTTTTATCCTTTGTAAGCAAGAGCCCGAGGTGGTAGTACTTAAAGATGGCAATGATCCCTTGGTCTATTGGTTGTAAGATAGAGGTTGTAGGGAGGTAGGTAAACAACAGGGATGTAAGGATAAAAATAAATGTCTACAATAAGAAAGATCTTAAAGGAATGTCCTTGTCCACTGCTAGTATAAGATGATTGAGGAACCAATTCTCAAAAATAATGACACCCAAGCCTTGAGATTCAACATACATATAAGAAGGAGACAGACCTTAGGGATGTTCTTTAATACTTGATTTTCTGCATGATATACCAGCTGCAGCTTCAACTTGTTGCCTGCTCAGTTGCTTCCTAACATAAGGGGCAAACCATCTTTTGCAACCTTGAAATCTGGCATAGCCTTCTCCTCAAGGGATATAGATGAGTAGTCTGGTCTTATTTTTTCAGTGAAGACAAGTCTTATCCATACTGAATATCTGTTGTGGAAGAAAGTGCTGCTCCTCTATAAACCTCACCAACTCGGCAGGGAATTTGGATGCTGCTCACATTTTGGTTGGTGCACTTTCATCTTGGATCTTGAAGTTGTGAAGATTTGTCACCACTTGAATTACAAAAACTATCCTGAACTTCTCTTGAATTCTGTCTTTCTCATCAGGAAACTTATTTAGGTCTTCAAAGACAGTGCTTTCTCCCGAATCACCTGCTGGCTATGGGGATACACTGATAAGTCTGACTTTCAGTAACAAAATAGGAATGTTCCTCTACCACTATCCATATGCTAAGGGGCTGGTTGCCTTGATGGCTTATATCCAGCTATTCCTATCGAAAGCATCATCGTGCATTAAACCCTTCTTCTCCACATCATCGTCACTTTATCACTATCGAATCCTTTTCCTCCCTCATCACCTACCCCTAACAGGTTCCACCCAGGCCATCTTCATTCCTTTCTACTCAATCATCCATACTACATGCCAATACCATCTCAGTCTCAACTCTTATCATATCAGTAGAGTCCTGCTAATTGTGTAACTGACTAATTGTCTCTCTTTTATATTTGTACTTCAATTATTATAATGTTACACTGTACTGTTGTGTTATTATACTGTTTTATTATAGAAGAGTGATAAAATTTGTGAATGATATGTAGTGCTGTACTTTCACTTGTGGAACCAACTACTTTTATGTTTGTACCATTGTAATTCCTGAGCACCTTGTTTGAAGGTCTTAACACTAGGTTAGGTATCGTTTGTGCAACTCTTTCAGAAATTATTGTCACATCTGCAGCTTTGCCTATTTACATGGATGTGAGTTTCCCATTTATTTCTATTTGAGCCATAAGACATTGTTGTGCATCTTTGTTTAGAGAATAAATGTCAAATGCAAATTCTTCTACTTCTGTTGTCTTATGTACATTTTCTTCATTTGAGCTAGAGCCGTCATTTGAATTTACAGTTCTATTGATCTGTTTAGTGGTCTTTTGCTTAGCAAACTTATGTTAAATTGTTAAATGACCACGCTTTCTATATTGAATTGTTAAATGACCATGCTTTCTGCAGTGATTGCATGTCTGACCTGATGTGAGGTACTTAACCCAATCATTGCTATAATGATCTTGTTTACCACTTCTATAGAAGGATTTCTTTTTAAGTTTTTGTGTGCCTATGTGACTGATTTTTCTGCGAATATCCAGTAGGTTTACCAGACCACCTGCAGTTTTGTCGGGCAAGAGTACCGTCTGCTAGATAATTGGCGGACGTATGTTTTGGCGCGATTTTTGGAAATTCGTGAATTAGTTTCAGTGTAGTGGAACGCCGCTGCACGCCTTATCCCATTTTTAATGATTCTTGGCAAGCTTGTATGTTCTGGCAAGAAGAAATGGCATTGACAACAAAAACAAAAAAACCCATACCTTAACTCGAAATCAGCATTGTCGGAGAATTACTCGGACTAGAAAGTGGAAGAATACAAGCAAGATGGTGGCTAGACAGAAACAGAAAACACTGTTTTCGTGGCCCTGTTTTGGAAATTCATGAATTAGTTTCGGTGGTGGAACGGCGCTGCGCACCTTATCCACTTTTTTAATGATTCTTGGCAAGCTCATATGTTCTGGCAAGAAAAAACAGCATCGCTAGATGAAAACAGAAAACACTGTTTTCGTGGCCATATTTTAGAAATTTGTTAGTTTCGGTGCGGTGGAATGGCGCTGTGCACCTTATCCACATTTTTAATGATTCTTGGCAAGCTCGTATGTTCTGGCAAGAAAAAACGGCATCAACAACAAAAACTAAAAAACCCCACATACCTTACTCGAAATCGGAATTGTTGGAAAATGACTCGAAATCGGAATTGTCGGAGAATTCTGGCCACTTTTCATGAGAAACACAAGCAATTCACTCTCATCACCACACAATTTCCCTAAATCTAGATGTGTGACCAGATTGGCGGCGGTAAATTGAAGATGTTCAGGATAAGATGCGGACACAGCCATGTTGGGAAGCCAGGAGAGACTTGAGGGTCGCAGAGCGCATTGGGTCGGGACACAACGGTCATGAGGTCGTCAGCTGTTTTGGCAGTCGTCAGCTGTTTTGGGTGGAACTACTTACCTTGGCGGAGGGATTGGTGGCCCGGGCAGAAGGAGTTACGAGGCCTGCCCGACGAATCTGCAGACTACCCGGTTTACATTATGTATTATACTTGGATATACCAGGGCTAAGCTTATTTGTTTGGTGTGTTAGGTCTTTTTTTTGCATGTTGGTTACTCTTTTTTATAGGCTACATGATTTACCTGACTGCTGTTGTCATTCTGATCTTGTCTACAATGACATTTGACTGGTAATTAATTAGCAGTTTCTAATGCTCTTGCTATTTCCAGAACCCTTTGCAAGGTTAGCTTCTTTTCTTGTAGCAATTTCTTTTCTAGCTCTTGTGAGTTACTATTTTTTTTATAACTTACTCTGTTAACCTCTCTTCTAGATCAACAAATTCACAAGTTGCAGCCAATTTATAACCTAGTCACAAAAGCGTGAATTGTCTCACCAGATTCCTGTAATGCTCGGGTGAACTGATGATGTTCAAAGTATTTTTTTGAGGAGCAAAATATTTTGAGCCCTTCAGTTGTGCCCTGTAATGAATCATTTGTCAGATTCAAAGTGCTTTACTACACTTCCTTAACTTCTAGCCTGCAGTATGAAGTAACAAAGCCTTCTGCTGTTTTTCATTTATTTTTCCTAGTGTTACTAGATAAACCCAAAAGCTGCTTATCCACTTTTTCTATCTTTTACCCACTGATTTTGGATCATCATTGATACTAAAACTACCTAGACATTTGACATCTATTGCATGTTTGGTATGAGATACTTAGAAGTTTGGATTAGGCTAGGAATTTCAAAGTTTATCTAGCCTACCAATGGGAGTTTTGATGTAGGACTTGTGAACTTTTTTAGCTAGGCTAATCCACCTTATTTTGTTGCTTATGCTTTTGCATAGACCTACCTTGAGCTCCTTTTACCTCTGAACATATTATTCCTGTTGGTGCTCCCAACTTGGTGCAGCGCTTGAAAAATGCTGTTTCTAGAGTGTTGAAGGCATCCAATTGAGCTCATCTTCGACTTAGACTATGCATCGTTATGTTGGCTATAGTAGGTTAGGCGTAGGCTAGACTCCATTGATCTGCTGATTTGTCTCTGTTTTGTGATTAAGCCATAACAGCAATTGTTTCCATTTACTTGTGTGAGAGTAAAAGATGGTCTTTTAGTATTGGATGTGGAATCCCATCTCCTGTAGCCGAGGTCTGAGGATGAAGAGTGATGATAAAGCAACATCTCCTTTGCTTGTGTTTATTGGCTTAGCTGTACTGAAGTAGGCTTGTAGTAGGATATGCAAAATACAAAGCTTAACCCCTTCAGCACTGGGACGTACACATGTACGTCTTTTACGGTCCAGTAATAGAAGACCGCGACGTACGATTATACATCTTTCATCCTTCCTCGAAAAGCAAAGCAGTTTTCTTCAGCTTGGATGGTTTCCAGACACAGTATTGTGTATGTGAGAAGTACTGAAGCTCCACCCACAATTCATTCTAGCTAATGAGCATCTGATGGACGTCGTGACGTCATTTTCATATGGGATATTAGGAGGGGGTACTGGCCTACACATGCCAGTACGCCTCAGGCTATTATCTGGGAAGGATGATCACGATTTTGTCAGTGGATTTGAATTCTAAACCTTTTTTCCTTTTGTTTGTAGTTATTTTTTTTTTTTTACTATCATGTCAGATGATAGTCTTTCAGAGTAAGGGTCTGAGTACCTGCCAAATCTACCAGATGATGATTATAATGATAGTTTCTTAGAGGATAACAGTGACAACGAGTGTTTGGAAGACATTGAACCTATTGTCGATGAGGGTTGGCATTTCATAACTGATCTATCTTGTGATGTGGGCTCAGACCCAGCCTCCCCCCCCCACCTCCCGGATTCACGGAGGGTGACAATGGAATTCCTGCTTACACACCAAATTATACCTGCTTACGTGATGCATTTTTTCTTTCATTTTTGTGGTGATGTAATTGATAAATTGAATGCCCGGGCATAGGAGTACTTTCATTCAACAGGAAAGCGTAAGGTGAAAGGACTTCTATGGAGACCTGTTACTTGTGATGAGATGTATGTTTTTTATCGCTTGCTGATAATAATGGGGGTGAATAAACTGCCCTGTATGTATATGTATTGGTCACGAGATGCTGTTGCTTTTTTTTTTTTTTTTTTTTGCCCTATCACAGTCCTCCAATTCGAATGGATGGTATTTATAGTGTGGGGTTCCGGGTTGCATCCTGCCTCCTTAGGAGTCCATCACTTTTCTTACTATGTGTGCCGTTTCTAGGATCACACTCTTCTGCATGAGTCCTGGAGCTACTTCAGCGTCTAGTTTTTCTAGATTCCTTTTCAGGGATCTTGGGATCGTGCCTAGTGCTCCTATGATTATGGGTACGATTTCCACTGGCATATCCCATATCCTTCTTATTTCTATTTTCAGATCTTGATACTTGTCCATTTTTTCCCTCTCTTTCTCTTCAACTCTGGTGTCCCATGGTATTGCGACATCAATGAGTGATACTTTCTTCTTGACTTTGTCAATCAACGTCACGCCTGGTCTATTTGCACGTATCACCCTATCCGTTCTGATACCATAGTCCCAGAGGATCTTTGCCTGATCGTTTTCTATCACTCCCTCAGGTTGGTGCTCGTACCACTTATTACTGCAAGGTAGCTGATGTTTCTTGCACAGGCTCCAGTGGAGGGCTTTTGCCACTGAATCATGCCTCTTTTTGTACTGGTTCTGTGCAAGTGCCGGGCATTCGCTTGCGATGTGGTTTATGGTTTCATTTTTCATATTGCACTTCCTACATATGGGAGAGATGTTATTTCCATCTATCGTTCTTTGAACATATCTGGTTCTTAGGGCCTGATCTTGTGCCGCTGTTATCATTCCTTCAGTTTCCTTCTTTAGCTCTCCCCTCTGTAGCCATTGCCATGTGTCATCGCTGGCTAGTTCTTTAGTCTGTCTCATGTATTGTTCGTGCATTGGTTTGTTGTGCCAGCCTCCTTGTTCTGTCTGTCATTCTCCTGTCTCTGTATATTCTTTCTGGGTCTTCATCTACTTTTATTAGTCCTTCCCATGCACTCTTTAGCCACTCGTCTTCACTGGTTTTCAGATATTGCCCCAGTGCTCTGTTCTCGATGTTGACGCAGTCCTTTATAGTACTTAGTAGTCCTCTCCCTCCTTCCTTTCGTGTTATGTATAGTCTGTCCGTATTTGCTCTTGGGTGTAGTGCTTTGTGTATTGTCATATGTTTCCTGGTTTTCTGATCTATGCTGCGGAGTTCTGCCTTCGTCCATTCCACTATTCCTGCGCTGTATCTGATTACTGGCACTGCCCATGTGTTTATGGCTTTTATCATATTTCCGGCGTTGAGTTTTGACTTGAGTATCGCCTTGAGTCTCTGCATATATTCTTTCCTGATCATGTCCTTCATCTCTTGGTGTTGTATTATTATTATTATTATTATTATTATTATTATTATTATTATTATTATTATTATTATTATTATTATTATTATTATTATTTGGAAGGAGACCCTCTTTCAAACAAGTCTTATTGAAAGATATTGCTGCATCAGCTGCATTCAACTTGTAAATAGTCTTCTATTTTTCTAATAATAGCTTTCTCTCTGCTATTAGAACTGGCGAGTATTGCGCCGATATTACTCATCAGGAGCAGTCAATTCCAGGGATAATTGTCACAAATTTATTTATTTGTTACAGTAAATGAACAAATAGGTCAAAATATAAGTTAATATATTGGCCAACGTTTCTCTCGGTATCATCCGAGTATGATCAGGGCAGTGGATTGGAGCAGACTGTTGTTGCTGTCAGGATCTACTCAATATATAGCGGTAGGTCAGCAGGGGTTCAACCGCTAGCTGCGTTTTTATTGGCCGGTGGCGCAATGCGCTCCCGCCATTGGTTGAACGAAGTTTTCTTCAAGACGCTTCTTGTCGTTGAAGGTTGCGAAGTTGCCAGCCTAGCAGACCGTCGAGGCTGGGGCAAGGCTTCCCTGGGCGTTGTGTCACGACGGGTCGCGATGTCATTGGCTGCTGGGCTGCTCGTCTCACCCCCGATCTAAGAATACCAGATGAGACAAGCAGCCCAGCAGCCAATGACATCGCGACCCGTCGTGACACAACGCCCAGGGAAGCCTTGCCCCAGCCTCGACGGTCTGCTAGGCTGCAACTTCGCAACCTTCAACGACAAGAAGCGTCTTGAAGAAAACTTCGTTCAACCAATGGCGGGAGCGCATTGCGCCACCGGCCAATGAAAACGCAGCTAGCGGTTGAACCCCTGCTGACCTGCCGCTATATATTGAGTAGATCCTGACAGCAACAACAGTCTGCTCCGATCCACTGCCGTGATCATACTCGGATGATACCGAGAGAAACGTTGGCCAATATATTAACTTATATTTTGACCTATTTGTTCATTTACTGTAACAAATATATAAATTTGTGACAATTATCCCTGGAATTGACTGCTCCTGATGAGTAATATCGGCGCAATACTCGCCAGTTGTAATAGCAGAGAGAAAGCTATTATTAGAAAAATAGAGAAGACTATTTACAAGTTGAATGCAGCTGATGCAGCAATATCTTTCAATAAGACTATTATTATTATTATTATTATTATTACCAATGCTGTAAACATTCATTGATGTATACACGGTTTCTGTATAAAACCTAGGACTAACTGTTTCAGTAAGAAAACTAGTACTGCTATTACTACTACTACCACTAGTATTTTACTAATACTTCACTACTTTTTCTGCTACTTTATTTCTACTACTTTACTACGATTTCTACTACTTTATAACTGTTTCTACTTCTGCAATTACATTTTCCACTAAATATTCCTATTTTTTCCGATATCTTTATGGTATTTTTTTTGCCAATGTGGTAAAAAATATTCATTGATATATACACAATGTTTTCACATAAGAATATAAAGGAAAAATATGAATAACATAAAATTTAGTGGGAGCAAGTAATGATTGATACTCGCGGTCGACAGGGGGTCTCATGCGGTATGCAAGCATTTGCAGCAGTGCAACAGGCCAGTGGCGAAGGGTTTAATGAATAGAATCATAACAAAAATGTGAGCATTGGTTCTCAATACACAATAAGAAATTATTTACTACATACATGAGGTAGAACTTACAGGATCGAAACCTGTGTGTTCGATACAAGAATAATTGGTTATACTTCTGACATTTAAGCATGCTGCAATGTAAGCACAATAGCTCTGAACTGAATGTGTCTACTGACGACGTGAGCTTTTATTTCAATTGTACGACACACATACAGATTCATACTCATGCAGGATAGGTGGTCTCTATTTTCAGTATGGTTCCTAGCTCTGTAGATTAACCTCATCACCTTTATGTAGGGATTTCAGGGTATAGTTAATTGCTTCTACATCACACTTAATGGACTGTAACTCTCTTCTGCTACATTAACTATCAGGGGTACCCTTTGGCAGAGTAGGACTCCCGTCTTGTAGCATTCCATAATGAGTCTCAGGTGAGGTGGACATAATGAAAGTATTAGAAATCCAGACCTCTTGAAGTTAGTTTTTTTCACAATTAGAACAATTAGAACTTCCTGTTTGTTTTTGAGAGGCATGTGTTCTGGTACTTAAGACAAATTGCATGAAGCTTTCATGTAGATTGTACAAGTCTTATTTTATTGTTGGTTTTTGGCAGCTCAACCTTTCCCTCCTAAATTGTGATCAGGCTAATTACAAGTAAAATGTGTATGGTGAAAACAAATATTTTTGGTATCCAAATTTTCCCATTCAGACCCATTACTTATGATGTACCAGTTTCTACCCACCAGCACCCTCCGGTGGCTCTCATGACATGAATAATAAGATTTCAACTGCCTAAGACCTTTGACTCCACCTGTGCAATTGAACAGAGCACTACAGGCTAATTGCTGCTGTCTTTATTTTTAACAGTGATGATTTTGTGATCACAGAAAGGGCTTTATATGATTGAAGGGGTTGTATGAAAATTTTGATTAAGAATTGTGGTAGCACTTCCATTTTTTTCTTTTTTTTGTATGAGTGACTAGCCCCACCCATTATCAGGGAACAATAGGGACAACAAAGCAGAAGAGCTCAATTCTTTTCTGCTGGCGTCTGACTCAGTATTGGGTGTATGCAGCAGCAGCTTATTTTGCCTTTCATCAGTTTTAGGTTGAATTTATCCAGGAATTCAGTGAAGTACTCATACATTTGTGTAGCCTTCATGCTTGTCAGCTTTAGTTCGGGTTTCTAGCCTTTTTTGGACTAAAATATGTCTGACTCTAGCTCTTCCAGTATTTGTTATTTTAGTGAAAGGTGCAAAACCAGACTTGAGAATCTTATCATTCGCATAAGACTTGTTCTAATTGTAGGGGGCAAGTGTGTAATAAACATGAGATGAATGCAAGAACTGGGATGATAGGAAATGGAAAGGGTGAAATCTCATCTGGATAAACTTACAAGGGATAGGAAAAGAAAGGCAGCCTCTACAGCCAAAAGTAGGGCTTTTCTCCCATCACCATTCCTCGTACTCCCATGCCTGGCTCCCATGCTTCCGACCCTGATCCAATTGCCAGTCTTGAGTCCAGGTTCGATCATAAAATTAAGCTGGTTGTGAGCACTGTGGTTGAGTTAGTGGTGTCCCTTTAGGTCCTTATGGACAAAGTGTACCAAGATAATGTGCATAGTGATAGTGTTGTGCAAGTGGAGGTGGTAGCTGCTCGTCTACCGGTGCTCATAGATGTAGGTCCCTGTCATACTCCACTAACCCTAGGAGAAGGTATACTGGAAGTCCAAGGGAGGCCGGTGGGGTTTGCCCATGGGTAGTTGTCCCCACAGTTGAGCTTGTTGCATGTACCCAGGCTTCAACAGACAGCTGCTGGAAAGGCGTCTCTGTGAATGTGCGTCAGTTGTCCTCTGGATCCGAGGAGTCCAGTCCTGACAAGAGGCCACGATGGTGCAGGAGATACCTTTCATACACCACTGGGGAAGCTCCTTCCTTGGGAGTTGCTGCCTCCTCCCAGGTAGACTTCTCCAGTCTCAGTGATTCAGTACAGTGTTCAGCCTTCTTGTTGACAAAAATAATATTGTTCATATGCAGAACAAACCTTCGGTCTTAACAATAGGATAATCTTCTAGCGCCAGTTGGAAACCACTTGAAAACAAAAGATTGTAAAACATGGAATCTGTGGCATCAGGCAAGGTGGAAGCTGGTCACCGACCAAGCTTGGGATCTCATGATGCATCTGACTTTCTTTGACCGCCTTGGAGAGTAGTCGCATTGCGCTCTCCTTCCCAATCCGGTTGCTTTGTTTGCCCGGTTTTTTTCTTTGCTTTTTCAGAGTGTGTGGTGTGCCTGTCTGTCCTGTAATCATGGATTCCTCCAAGAGTTCCAAGCCCTGTCAATGTATGTGTCCAGGAGTTTAGGGATTTCTATGTTCCAGGTTTTTTACTTCTGTTACTAATCCCCACTCAACTTGCAGTAGGGGCCTGCTAACTTTTGTACTATCACAAATCCGTGCCTGGAATGTTGTCGTTCCTGGCCTATATCTCAGTAGAGGTCTTTCTGTAAGAAGAAGGATTAACGTAAAGTGTTGACTTGTCCATCTTGGGAAGGTTTTCTGCCTCCCCAAGCAGACATTTTGGCTTCTTCTTCCAGTAGTCTTCCTCCTACGTTTATTGTTCCCATATCCCTGTCCTTTTCTTCCATTGATTCTTTTTTGGAAGTATCGAGCAGTGTACAGGATAGTTTTATGTTTAATGAGACCCCTTCTCCTTTGCGAGACAATCACACTCCCTTGGGAGAGGAGGCTCCCCCTCCAGCTTCCTTTGTTTCAGTTGGATGGTTTGCTGGCGCATTTCTTGTCTGCTTGCTAGCCTCCCCTAGTCCCACCGGCAGTCGCCCCTCCTCCTGGCCTACGCTACTTTGGTATGTGTGTGATACCTTCAAGCGGGCTAGAGCCATCAACAACGTCGTCTGGTGGGTCACGACTTATCTCCCTGCCAGTTAGGCCATTGGCTAATGCTGTCATGCCCAGTGTCGTGATTTCACTCCCAGCTTCCACTCAGCCTATGATGTCGACTGCGGTATTGGTTTTCCCTCCGTCTCAGGCCGTGATGCCAATACCATCCCTTGGACACATTCTTTCAGGCTATGTTTGATAAACTTGACTGTTTTTTGTGAAAGACATGCAGTTCTTCCTACAAAGAGACGGCGTAGAAGGGTAGAGCCTTCCCCTTCCTCCTTTCCACTTAGCAAGAAGCAACAAAGTAGGAGAGAGCTTTCCCTCACTCCATCTCCTCCTCCTCCTACTTGCACAAGAGTCAGACGTTGGGGGATTCAGGACTTTGTTGTTTTTCTTCTGAGAATGAGAGGAGTGTTTCACAGTCTTCTCTTCACGGACTTATCTCTTCATTGCATGTACACTCAAGCATTCCAGTTTGTGATAGCTCCTCAGCTCCACAGTTTACTAGGGTTCACCATAAGGATGATAGAACACTGATTAAGAATTTGAACTTGCCTTTCACTCAATTGTCTCCTGCATCTTCTGGGATATCAAATAACAGATGTGTGGGTGATGATTGCAGTCAAGGACGGGAAACGCTTTGGGTCCGTGGACATGTGTCTCCCAAGATGATTAGACTATCTAAGTCTCCTTCCCCTAAAAGTTCTCAATATTGTCATTCTGCATCTAGCGACGTTAACCTTTGAGGTCAGTCTCTTTCCTCAAGATCTCGTGCTCGTCGGTCCTTGTCCTGTGACTGTGGACGTGATTCATTACATGGCCATGACCGAGTGCATTTACACGGCCATGTAAGTGAGTCGTCTCATGACCGTGTATGTGAATCTTCTTGCGGCCATGTACGTGAGTCGTCTCGTGACCATATATGTGAGTCTCTTGTGGCTGTGTATCTGAGTCGACTTGTGGCCCATGTACATGAGTTGTCTTGTGGCCATGTAAGTGGGTCTTCTCACGGCTGTATAACGTGATCCATCTCAGGACCGGGCATGCAAGTCTGCTCCGATATGTATGTGGTACATTGCACGGTCGTCCTCATAGTTTTCCTCAAGAAAAGGTTCGTGATGCATCTCCTTTTCTTGAGCCCTCTTGCTCAGAGGTTTCAAACATTCAGGTTACCATTTCTTCCAGTGAGAAATGTGATCCCCAGCTTTAGCTCTGTAGTAAGACCTCTCCAGTGGCTTTAAAAAGGTGAAGGTTCTTTCTAGACCTTCCTTCTCACGTCGTTGTTCTCCTTTGCCGTAGCCAGAGGAAGGGGAGAGCAATGAGTTTCTGTCTTCTTTTTCAGAGGTTGTTGATCTCATCCGTGAGTTCAATAATTTGGAAAGGAGGACACAGGCTCAATTTTTTATGATCTCTACCGGCATTTCAGCTTTGCTTGGCCCAAAGTGGGATTCTAGAACTATGTTTACGCTCCTACTTTAAAACATATTAATTCCTGATTTCGGATAGGGATAGCTCGATTTGATCCAGTAAGTCATCTAAGTTCCTCTCTCCTCCTCAACTGCATCATAGGAAATATTACTCCATGAATGTTGTTCAGCTGATGCCACGCCCACCTTAATCCTGATGTGATCCACCTTAAGCCTGGACTAACTCTGGAATAAATAAGGTCTGAGTCTCTGTCTTTTTCCTCCTAAGAGGCCTCCGTTACGGAGTCTACTGTTTCCTCTGTGTTCCAGACTGTGCCGTGGTTAGACTTATGGTCCACTTTAGTAGCCAAGATAGCTTCATACCGCTCCAAAAGTGGGTCAGTTATCTCTACCTCATTTATCAGATTCCTGCCATCTGGGGCTAAAGCTATTTCTTACCTAGACCACCTCAGTGGGACTTTGTGGCATAACCTCCTCCTGGCTAGAAGGGATGTAGCCTTATCGAAGGTAGAGAGTGCAGTAGATTCGGAGTCATTGTTAGCTATCTGTAATGGGGACATCCTAGAATCAGTTCCTCTTCCCAAGAATGCAGTTAGAGGATGCGATCAACCGTAGGCAGGCAGGTACTAAAGATAGACTAGTCTAGCCAGCAGTATCAAAGTTGGAGGTTCATTCTCCTCCTCCTCCTCCTCCTCCTCCTCCTCCACCTCAGTGGCAAGCTAGATGGTCTCCTCCCAGGAAGTAAACCAAGCATGCATCTTCTGTGAGGAAGTCTCAGCCTTCTACAACTTCTAGGTCAAGACAACAGCAACGCCCCTTTCGGTCTCGCCCCTACAAGCCAGGTAGGGGTACCAGTGGCAGGGACAGAGGAAGTCGTCGATAGAGAGGGCGCCTCTCCCTTCCTGATACCGTGGGTTGGGGGATGCCTGACAGTCCATTGAGCTAAATGGCAATTGTACAGAGAAGAGGAGTGGGTAGTAGATGTCCTTCGGGTCGGATATCCCCTACCTTTCGACTTTCCTCCCTCTCTCTCAGACAAACCCTACTCCACTTGACTTATGATTGGAGTTCTCTGAAGTTTCTAGCTCTTTGAGACGAGATTTTGAAGATGATGAACAAGGGCGCAATGGAAGTAGTACATCACCCTTCACCGGGGTTTTACAGTCGCGTCTTCCTGGTTCCAAAGGCCACAAGCAATTGGAGGCCAGTGATAGGTCTTTCCACACTGAACCTATTTATCAGGAAGACAAGGTTCAGGATGGAGATGCCCCAGACGGTTCTGGCAGCAGTAAGGGAGAATGACTTTATGGTGTCAATAGACTTGAGGGATGCATACTTCCAGATCCCAAGTCACCCTTTGTCCAGGAAGTTCCTTCGCTTCAGCCTCGGAGAGCAGATCTTCCAGTTCAAGGTCCTTAGCTTTGGCTTGACTACAGGCCCACAGGTATTCACAAGGGTCTTTGCCCTAGTCTCAAAGTGGGCTCATGCTCAAGGGATTCATCTACTGAGATACCTCGATGACTGGCTGGTCTTGCCAAGTTCCAGAGAGAAACTACTTCAAGACAGGGATCACCTACTCAGGTTTTGCAAGACCCTGGGTATTGTGGTAAATCTGGAGAAGTCCAGTCTATTCCCCAGCCATAGGTTTCTGTATCTGGGTATGTCCATAGATACAGTAGCATCATGGGTTTTCCTATCAGACCAGAGGTTACAGAAGCTTAGGATGGTGACATGGTCCTTCATGTCACAAGACGAACAACCAGCTCACCACTGGCAGGTCCTGCTAGGTATCTTGACATTCCTAGAAAAGCTGGTCAACTCCACCTACAATCTCTTCAATGTAGATTGAAGAGTTCTGGTCCCTGGTGGCTGATTCCCCTCAACAGCAAGTACCACTTTCTGATCAGGTGAGAAGGGACCTCTGCATTGGAGGTTGGACGATCAGAATCTTACGATAGGAGTCCCTTTACTTTTCCCCCATCCAGTGGGTGATCGACAGCTCGGTGGAGCTCATAGCCAGATATATTATGGGTAAGGGGAATTTAGTGACCGACAAATTAAGCAGACAGACTTAAATCCTTGGCATGGAGTGGTCTCTACATCAGGACATTGCAAACAGGCTATTTCTTCTTTGGTGAAGGCCCATGTTAGATCTCTTCACAACCTGCTTCAACAGGAAGCTAGAGGTCTACATGTCAGTAGTCCCAGATCCACTGGCATTAGTAGAGGATGTCCATCAACATCGTTGAGACAATCTCATTGTTTATGCCTTCCCTCCATTTTTCCTGATCCGTCAAGTCCTGAACATGGTAATGAGCTCTCGAAATCTCAGGATGACCTTAGTGGCTCCCCTGTGGCCTCAAGCAGAGTGGTTCCTAGACCTCCAGTATCTGCTTTCAAAGGTACTGAGGGAAATTCCTCCATGGCATCACCTTCTTTGCCAACCTCATGTGGAAAGATTCCACCAATCAGTAGAGTCCCTGTCTCTTCACGGCTGGAGACTATCAAGTATTTCCTGCGAGTGAAAAGATTTTCTTGCAAAGCAGTGGGCCACATGTCAGGTTATCTCAGGAAGTCTTTGTCAATAGTTTATCAGGGCAAGTGGACAGTACTGTGATTGGTGTCATTTGAGGGGTTTCTCTCCATTCAGAACCTCGGTTCAGCTTATAGCAGACTTCATCTTTCCCAGAGCTGAGAAAGGCCTGTCCATTTCAGCTGTTAAAGGTTACAGGGCTCATTGCTTCATCCTGGGAGATCTCTTTGTTGTTTATGAGTTTTGAACAATCCTGTCCACAAAAAGAGCTCAAACCTCCGACTTGGGATCGGTCCCTTGTCTTTGGAAGTCTCACTCGAGCTCCATTCGAGCCCTTGCGCTGGTCGTCAGACAGGAATCTGACTTTGAAAACAGTTTTCCTATTGGCCTTGGCATCTTTGAAAAGAGTTGGAGAACTCCATGGCCTGAGTGATGATGTAAAACACACCAGGGGTTGGGGGGTCTGTAGCCTTTGAATTTGTCTTGGAATTTGTGGCCAAAACTCAGAATCCGTCAGTGAATGATGACAGATTTGTCTCATTCTCAATTTCCTCACGGAATGACTTTGTGGATGGTGACCTGCAGGAACTAGGGCATTGTCCCGTAAGGGCTCTGCACTGCTATCTAAAAAAAAAAAGACTCGTCACCTTAGAGACCAAGGTGTCGAAGACTTTATGTCAGTACAGGCCGCTTCAGAAATTAAGTTTCCAAGAACACAATTTCCAGCTGGCTACATGAGGTGATTACTCGGGCATATTCCTCGCTCGTTAGTTCTGTTACGGAGACTGTACACCCTATGGCGCATGACATCAGAGGCGTAAGTTCCTCTCTGGCTTTAAGAAGAAAATGTCTTTTCATAGAAATTTGAACGTTGGCTCTTACGTATGTCAAACCTCGTTCACTTCCTTTTATTTGAAGGATATTGCCCACAGGTCCTTGGATATGTTTTCCTTGGGCCCTGTGGTGGCTGCCCAACAGGTTGTGTAGCTCATCTAACCCATGACAGGGCAATTTGTATCTTACCCAAGATGTTTGTATGGAAGAGAGAATGAGTTGGCTGGTCTCTTCCTTTCTCTTTGTTTCTTCTTCCTTCAGGCAGATCGGAGAATAGACACATCATACACTGGAACTGGTCTGATATAGGTGAGTCTGGTAGTCATACTGGTGACAGTTATTTGCTATGTTCCTATATAATACACAGGACTACTTCTCGGTAGCATTTGCTCCTCCCTCTAGTAAGGGAGTAGTGAGTAGCAACAAATCACTGTGGCTTGAAGGGTTTGTTACTGGAACAGACAAAATTTCTTCTTATCTTCCATGTTCTGCTTGGACAAAGCCATCAGAGATGGCATCTTGCACCTATTTTCTTTCTGGGGGTCCTCAAAAAAAAAGAGAATTATGGTGTTCCTTTACAACCAAAGGAGTCACCTTTACGCAGAAGTTGGCCCTTCTTTTCTCTCCTGTAGATCATCGTCACCTTTTTCCCCAGGCCATGTTCAAGGATATAGCATCGGACCTCCAGAAGTAGTCGATGCAGGACCTTCTTGCATGGTCCTCTAAACAACCTAAACTAAAAATTCGTCCTCGTTTGTCGCCAAGCCAGTCTCATTGCTCCAACAGCAGCCCTTTTGTGGGAGTAAACAGAAGTTTCAGCCCAGGTCCCGCTCCAACATATGTTTTTTGGCCAGAGTGATCAGGAGGACTACCACTAAGCCTTCTTCCAAGAAGTGAAGAAACAGCCCTTCCTTCCCCAGTAGGAGCCAGATTTCTCCATTTTTGGGAGAAGTGGAGTGTCAGAGGAGAGGAACAGTGGATAGTCAAGGTCCTGAAAGAGGGCTACCCATCGCTTTCAGGGAGAAACCCCCTCAAGTCACTATACCCATTGTATTAACGGCCTTCTTGAAAGGCCCACAGAAGTATTCAGTCCTTTCAGAGGAAGTTCTCAGCCCTCCTTCAGAAGAGAGCTGTTGGGGAGGTAGAGGATTTCAACACAGAAGGTTTTGACAACCATCTGTTCTTAGTCCCCAAGTCATCGGGGAGTTGGAGACCTGTCCTTGGAGACCTGTCCTTAATGCCAGCACTCAGAATCTCTTCAACCAGAAGACGAAGTTCAAGATGGAGACAAACCAGTCAGTAATGTCATCCATTCGCCAGAGCAATTAGATGATTACCTTCGACATACAGGATGCATATGCTTCCATGTCCTCATCCATCTGGACTCCAGGAAGTGCCTCGGGTTCATATTCCAGGACAGTGATTTTCAGTTTCAGGCCTCCAGGAAGTGCCTCAGGTTCATCTTCCAGGACAGAGTTTTTCAGTTTTAGGCTCCATGCTTCAGCCTCTCTACAGCACCTCAAGTTTTCACTCAAATCCTCGCTCCTTCTCCAACTGTGAGGCGACAAAGGACCTCTTCCTTTGGACAGATTTGGAAAATTGAATATGGTGGACAAACTGAACCGTTGCAAGTAGGTCCTTCTCACAGAGTGGACCTTGGATCCCCTGGTCTGCATTGACCTTTGGAAGCTGTGGGGTAGACCAACCTTGGATCTGTTTGCCGCTTCGAGGAATCATCGCATTCCTATGATCTGTTCTGCAGCCCCAGACCCTCTGGCATGGGCGACATAAACCGTGCTTCAGAATTGGTCAGACTTAGACCTTTACAAATTCCTGCCTTCAGCATGGTCAGAGAATTGATAAACAAATTCCAGTCGCATCACAACATGACGATGACTTTTGTAGCTCCATTCTGGCCTCTGAAAGAGTTATTCCCAGACCTTTTAAGATTGTTAATAGATGTCCTGAGACTCCTTCCTCAAAGACCATATCTACTTGGACAGCCTCACTTCAAGAGATTTCACCAAGGATTATCTGCTCTTGCCCTGACAGGCTTCAGACAGAACCAAAGGTTTTCAAGGCCAGCTGCAGAAGCTGTTGCAAAGTCTACCAAGCCAAGTGGGCAGTATTCTATAGATGGTGTAGCAGACATAACATCTTGTCTTCTAAGACGTCTGTGGCTGAGATTGTAGATTTTCCTCTCTATCTAAGGTCCTCTAAGGTTTTGTCACCTCTACCATTAGAGGATGTAGAGCCATGTTGAGTTCCATTTTTAAACATAAAATATAGATTTGTCTTCAAACTAGGATTTTTATGACCTCATCAAGTCTTTCGACACGTCCAAACAGACTAAAGGTTGACTGCCTCTTGGAATCTTGATGTGGTATTGAAGTGGCTAACTGTCACTTCTTTAGAACCCCTCTATTCCACATGTTGAGTCATGGGGTAGCCTGGGGGTACTATGTACCTGGAATGCCCACCAGTTTTTGGTGGATGGGTTGCGGTTTTTAATTTAGTATAGGTGACAGCATTGTCTGGTTATTTTATTCAGGTACTGCACCCAGGGTAAGGGCATCTATTTTTAAGTTTTGCTAGCCATTGGACATGTCCTTTGCTGCAAAGCTCCCACCTAAAGTAGAGGTGCCCCATGGCTTCACTGCTTGGCCCACTACAGGTTAAGTTGAGCACTAACCAGAGGCAGTATTTACCTGGAGTAACATTCTTACTAGGTAAGAAAACAATAAGCATTGTATCAATGCTTGCAAATTTTTCTATTTCAAATGTTTTAGAGTAGAATATGTCCATAGTATATCCCACCCCTTGTCAGTATGGGATTCTGCTATGTAATTACTTGGTAAGTTACTTATATAAAGATGTTATTTTCATAAAATAAAGTTTCATACACGGTACTTACCAAGTAATTACAGAATAGAAGCCCTCCCTCCACCCCTCTCATGGACATAAGGGCACAAACGAATTGGGCTCTTCTGCTTTGTTGCTACTCTTGTTCCCCAATAGTGGACAGGGCTAGTCACCTACACAAAAACAGTAGAAACGCTACCGCAATTTTTAAAAAGTGGCTGCTGCATGAGTGGATACTATAGCTATCTAATTATGCAATTGGTAAGTATATATGAAACTTACCCAGTTTTATCATGAAAATAACATTTTTGTGCCATAGCAATTTCTTTGGGAATTCTACCTAAAGCTCTACTTATTTAAAAAAGTAGTGCTATCATATATGCCCTGTTTCTTTTATATTTTGAAATATTTCTCTACTGATTTTTAAGGAACTCTGCAAGGAAGTCACAATTGGCATGTGGTATGACCTCATGAATATTCTAGGTAAGGGAGTAGCAGATTTCTCACCTGATATGGACCGTGATAGTCTAAGCAAGGCTGTAAAAGATTATGCACAAAACCAAGACAAATTGTCTCCAACCATGGTAAATATAAGAAGCTGTTTGGTCAAGCTAGGATATTCTGTTAGGTACTTATATGAAATATGAATATATTATTTATTTGAAATATTGTGATAACTTCATATAGTTCATAATACTACTGAAATTGGTGAATTCCTTTTGTTGATTCCCCCCATTTCACCTAGATTATGTATGTATACTAGTCATCATATGTGTACTGAGGCAGTGACATACTTGGACTTGATCTTAAAAGTGTTTTTATACAGGTCTCAATTTTCAGGTAAAGGACACCTTGAAAATGTTATCAACATATTTTGTACGGCAACGTTTAGAATGTGGGTTATATGGATTATATCCTAAGTATCAGCTCCATGTTCTTCCAGTTGCTACTTTCATTGGACTGATATCACATGTCTACATAGTGACAGAGTTACACAGAAACTGGGGAGATGACAAAGGTTTGAATATTCACCACACTTTTCCGTATCCTTCTTTAACCCTCTTACGCCGACTGGACGTATTTTACATCTACATTTTTTGTCTCCTGTGTGCCGACTGGACATATTTTACGTTGACTTACAAAAGTTTTTTTTAAAATTTGCGGAAAAATACTTATAGGCCTACCAGCCTAAAACTTTTGAAGCACGCGCCTTGGGGGATGCTGGGAGTTCACGGATCAAGGTGTTGTTTTGTTTACAATCGTTACGCAGGCGCGCAAGCGCGAATTTCTTTCTTGCCGCACTAAAAAGTATCTGTGACACATCTCGGAAATTATTTCGTCACTGACATAATTTTTGTACCATTATAAATTAGCCGTTACATGAAGTATTATATATGAAAATGTGCGAATTTTTATGTAGAATACAACAATAAAATACTCATGATTATAGCTTTTATCAGTTTTGAGATATTTTCATATAAATAACGATAATTGCCAAAATTTCAACCTTCGGTCAACTTTGACTCTACCGAAATGGTCGAAAAACGCAATTGTAAGCAAAAACGCTTATATTCTAGTAATATTCAAGCATTTACCTTCATTTTGCAACATATTGGAAGTCTCTAGCACAATATTTCGATTTATGGTGAATTTATGAAAAAAATAACATTTTCTTTACGTCCGCGCGGTAACTCTTCCGAAAAAATCATACGTGTGATTGTGGTAATGTTTGCACCATTTTAAATTAGCTGTTACATAAAGTTTTATATATGAAAATGTGCACAATTTCATGTAGAATACAACAAAAAATAATTGAAGGTTGTAGCTTTTCTCATTTTTGAAATATTTGCATATAAATCACGATAAATAAAAAAAAAAACCACGTTCGGTCAACTTTGACTCTACCGAAATGGTAGAAAAACGCAATTGTAAGCTAAAACTCTTACAGTCTAGTAATATTCAGTCATTTATCTTCATCTTGAAACAAATTCGAAGTCTCTAGCAAAATATTTAGATTTATGGTGAATTTTAAAAAAAATCTTTCCTTCTCTACACGCGCGGATTCTCCGCCACAAATCTCTGAAATACGTACGTCTCATTCTCGGAATATTTGCTCCGTTTCATATTAGGCATTTCATAGAGTTTTATATATGAAAATTGCACAATTTCATGTAGAATAAAACAAAAAATATTTGAAGGTTGTAGCTTTTCTTAATTCCAAAATAATTGCATATAAAAAATATATATATAAAAAAATTCGACATTCGGTCAACTTTAACTCATCAGATATGGTCGAAAACTGCAATTGTAAGCTAATACTCTTACAGTATAGTAATATTCAATCATTTGTCTTCATTTTGAAAGAAATTGGAAGTATCTAGGACAATATTTAGATTTATGGTGAATTTTTGAAAAAAAATATTTGTTTACGTCCGCACGTTACGAATTCATGCATTATTTTGTGATAATATTTTCTCTGTGTTGCTTTTATCGTTTTACAATGTGTTATATACCAAAATGATTGCAATTTAGTGTACATTACAACGAAAAAAAGTAACTTGTTACCTTTAACCGTTTTGCACACAGCGTGATTTGAATACAATTACTATATATGAAATTTCGTTTTTGCACTATCATATATCGCATTATTTATATATGATAATGATAATTTTTGTCATTTCTGATGGTTGCATACTAAACTTCAGGCAATGACAAAAAAAGGAGCCAAACATGAACTCTTAATCTTGAAAACTAAGCGCGCTGTGATTTTTTGAAAAAAATATTTTTTCCGCTTCCGCGCTCACTCCGAAACCCCTCCGGCATACGGGAGTCAATTTTTTATTTACCGCTCCGGCGTAAGAGGGTTAATCTTGAGATATTTTTATATTTGTATTATACAGGACCTGATTTATCATAAAAGCATAACTGGGAATTCAGTACCTTTTGTTGTGTCTATGGTGAATATTTTATTTCAAGGAAAAATATATAAGAAATTGAGGTCCATTTCTGAAATAAAGGATTAAATATGTAGAACAGAAGATAACAGCAGAATGCTTTATAGTTGTCCAGAATGTCTGGACTGGAATTGAAGGATTATGGGCTGGATGGATAGCTCCTCTAAGTGGCCGTGACCGTGAAAGTGGGCCAGCCTGGTTACGTCAGCTCACCCAGGACATTCGCCTCTTGTTACCATGGGCTCCAAGTGATGTAGAATCTGCTGATATCATGGTCCACATGTTTGCCTCTTCTCTGAACTTTATGCATCAGTTGATACCAGGTGAGTTTTTTCAAGTATAGTGTAGTACAAATAACTCTACTTACACTGGTTCTAAATACTATACATTTTCACTTTTAACACAGGTTATAATGAGTATATCAGCTGATACCAGGTGAGTTTTTTCAAGTATAGCATAGTACAATAATAACTGTTTACACTGATGAGATAATGATATTTTTACACAAACTCCTCACATTAACACATCTAAGAATTCTTGCATGAGCAGATTTACCCATACTGATGCTTATCAGTATCGAAAAAAGTAGAGATTCCATTGCCTCTGAACTTAACCCTCCTATTATACCATTGTTTTTTTACATAGTACAGTCAACCCCGTATTCGCACTGGCAAGATTTGTGTACTCACCTATTCTCAGATTTTTCTTTGGACCATATCTACCCTTTATTCGCAGGAAATTCACCTATTCATGGGATTTTCCTATAAGTAATCTCTATACTCTGTCTTTTTTCCATCTGTTCACCTGCCTGTGGTGTTTACGTATGGTAACACTGCATCCTGGGCTTTGGATAGTTACGCTATGTGTAAGTTTTAGGTAAATAGAAGGATATCTGGGTGTACATTTGCAACTGAAAAGTGTTTAAATAATTTACTGTATGCGAATTACATCGTTAATATTGTAAATAGGGTATTGTTATTATTGTTGAATGTAAGCTGCCTTTTCGGGGTGGCGAATGGAACAGCCAGATGCAGTAGCGGGAAAATTGCGTCTCTCGCTGTTCACTACGGCAAGATATCAACTTTATTGGACCACACCTACTCTGCTACTAAGCTACGTGCTACTTCATTACACATAAGTATATCAGTATATACTTTTAATTTTTATAAAGTGCGCTGTAGCCAGATACGATATGATGTAACTTGGTTTAGTATCTGTTTAATGGAATTTGTGGAAATGTTATTTTTGCATTGACCATATTTAGAAAGGAGAAAGCTCTGGTTATACCGCTTTTTATTTAAAGCTGTCACCTTATTCGCTAAAGTCACTGGCATCAATATCATTGCTGTTATTATAGTGGATTCACTTAAACTGGAACCTCAAGAATGGTGTATCTTGATTAACAAATTACACGAGAGGGGAAGGCGGTGGAGTGTGTTGTTCCGTCTCCCTCTCACACGCCCTCTCTCCTGGACCGTAATACAACTTATTCAGACAAATCACCTGTTCACTTTATTTTTATGAGGAAGTATTTGTTTTTCATCATTCTTTCTCGAGACCATTTTTCAGACACAAATATTGGGGTGGTAATCATACATACAATGCTGACAATATCTTTATGACGAGCCGAGTTATAAGGAAAAACAATTAAGGATTTTTTTTTGCATATAAGTGTCTGCTGCCACTGCATGATTGTATGGTAATTCCTCATTTCTCCTAGTTGACTGAAACAAATTTGTATCTACTTCTTTTAGGCAACATTACAATTATGTTAAAAAGACGTATCAGTGCTAGGCTACATGTTATTAATAAATGAGTATGTAAAGAAATGTAAGGCTCCTTTGATTAAGGGATTACCACCCTAATAGTCGTGGCTGGAAAATTATCTCAAGAATGAATGATGAAAAACAAATACTTCCCCATAAAAATAAAGTGGCGAACAGATGTTTTATCAATCGAGTGATATGCGGAAGTTACATTACGGTCCTGGAGGGAGGGAGGGAAAGAGGGGGACAATATAGCACACTCCGCCCGGCTCCCCCCACTGCTTCTGGCTGTTCCATTTGCCATCCCGAAAAGGCAGCTTGCATTCAACAATAATAACAATATCCAATTTTGAATATTAACGGTGTAATTTGCATACAGTAAATTATTAAAACACTTTTCAATTGCAAATGGACTCCCAGATATCCTTTTATTTACCTGAAACTTACACATAGCATAACTGTTTAAAGCAAGGATGCAGTGTTACCATACGCAAACACCGCAGGTGGGTGGACAGATGGAAAAAACTGAGTATGATTAGTGTATTTTGATGTTATTTTTACTACTAAATACATTTTTATGATATATATCTAAAAATGATTGACTAATTTTCAATTACTGATATTGATTAATACTGTATAGGTAGTCCCCGGCTTACGCAAGCCGGAAAATTGTCAAAAATCCTAAGAAGACCTTACTTTTAATGCTTTGGGTGTATTAGAAAGTATGTAAACTGTATCTTTATTGCATTTTTCATAAAAAATTTTCAAATATTGATTATTTTGCATTTTTGGGTTTATATTTCTTCTGTCAGACCGGCACCATAAGTGTCGTAACCCTGGAACATGCATCGTAAACCTGGAAATAATTCAAGTGTCGTAACCTCGGAACGTCGTAAGCTGAACCCATCGTAAACCGGGGACTGTCTGTAATAGTAATTTGAATAAGATTAAATGATATCACATAATATAAAAATGATAATTTATTCTCTCTCTCTCTCTCTCTCTCTCTCTCTCTCTCTCTCTCTCTCTCAATTCAGAAGAAAAATCTGCGAATAGGTGAAGGCGAGTCCACGAATCTTGAGAACGCGAATAAGGGGGTTGTCTGTGTTATTATTAAATCTTATTACTATTAATATGCTGTATTATTATTATTACTGTATATTATTATTGCTCTACATAAAGATGAAAAAATCTGCAAAAAGCAATCTCATGTGAATATTTTTATAGATATGTTCCCCAGAAAAACACGTGAATGGGCAAGTTTTCCTGCAAATAATTTTTAGATAAGTTCCACAGAAAATCCCATGAATTACTGAGTCCATGAATTGTGAGAACATTAATCAGGCAAGTTTACACTGTAGGCAGTCCACAATTATCAGTAGGGTTCTGTTCTGATGGCTTGATGATAAGCAAAGATTGCCGTTAACCGAATATCGGCAATTTTCGGTGGTTATGGTGCTGATAACTGGATTTTGGTGCTGATTATCAGTTAATGTACCTCTATTGGTATGTATCATTGCTATTACTCTATTATTGGCACCAATAACTTCAAATAGGCATATTTTGGCACCAAAAATCACTGACTGTTTGGGTTAGAAAAGCTCCATAAAACCAGATCGCTAATAACCGAGGCCACCGATAACCAAAGGCTTCCTGTAAAGAATGAGTAAAGAATAATTATGTACTGAACAAATTTTTAAAATTAGATCATAAATTACGAGAAGCAAATGCGCATGCTTAACCTATAACTGCTTAACCTTTAACACATTGTGGTCCACCGCACAAGATGTAAGCCCGGTCTATCGTATGCACATAACCATGTTTCACACCTCTACGTGCAGAAAGAAAAGACCAGCACATAGTGCAAAAAAGGATTTTATCTCAAATATTACTTTTTTTACATGTATGTGTTGTCGGTAAGTGAAGGACTTAAATTTTGATGATGTCTGTATCTACCATCAGTAAGAAAAAGGGTTAATTAACATAAATTTCTCCCTCAAATGCATAATGTCTTTAAATAATGCTATTAAGCTGGGAGACAATGAAATAAGTGTTCTTCATTCCAAAAGTTAATACCATGGTTTCCGAAGTCAGCATCTTGAAATTTGTTTCAGATACAATTTTTTTGGAAAATCATTTGTAGTTTCATTACATTTTAACACAGATTTGAACAAATCACCCCAAATATTACAATGACTTTGTAATTATAAAAGTGATTTTGACAAAGGAAAAATCTATTTCTGGGGGAAGACCTGTGTCGCCCGGTGAAAAATCCCTGTAGCTCATTTTTCAAGTATAAATAAACTCTAGATATACCAGAGAAAAAGCTAGCATGGCATGTTGAAGTTGCTACTCTCAGCGCGATCACCCCGAAGGGTGTCTGTATAAGTAAAGGGGCGTTGTGGAAACCACAATACACAGGGCCTTCGCCACTGAGAAGATTCCTTCTCAAAATCCCCCTCCGCGGTGGGAGCCATCACAACAAAACCCACCGCCAACTCCTCTCGCCACTACTACTAATACCCACACGCTCTTCATCTCATTCCTGGAGTAGTCCTTTTTTCTTGGGTTATCCAGGGTAGGGAATGTAAATACAAAGGGTTGGGTTCACCGGGCGACACAGGTCTTTCCCCAGAAATAGATTTTTCCTTTGTCAAAATCCCTTTTCTGGGTTCGACCTGTGTCGGCCGGTGAAAACATAACAGAATTATATCCAAGCGTAACAGATATGTTCTCAAAAGAGGGAGTTAATAAAACCCAAAGTAAGATTAAATAGAATTATTTACTACTAAGGTTGTATAAAAATAGAATTACTTATGAACTAGTTAAACCTTAAACTACTTAAACTATAATTAGTCCTTAGCCTACTTAAAACTAACATCATAGTATAATATGAAATTATAATAAGCTTGTGAATTGAAATACACTACAATTCAAGCAGGACACAATTGGTATGGCCAATAAGGCACTATCAAATAACTATTTACACTATATACAAGCTCCGGTGGCAGGATGAACAATTCTAACCCAGCCCGGAGAAGAGGATGGTGGGGAGTACGAGCGAGTCATGTAAGTAGGAGAGAGTGAAAGGGAAAGAATAACAGAGGTGAAAGGTAGGATGTCAGCCCCGTTCTTCGGGGAGGACTATGCTTCCTGCCGCCACAGTTGGGAATTTAAGGGCCTGTAAGTTTTTCAAATAGTGGCGTTTAAAAGCTGCCAGAGATTTCCAACCTGTATACTTTCTCAGGTCCTCAAAGTTCATGTTTTGAAAGTAATTAATGGATGTGGCAACTGCCCGGATATCATGGACATGTGGGATTGAGTCCGGATTTGCTTGTTTAATGAAGTAAAGAATTTGTTGCCTGATGTCTTTTAAGGTGATTGTACCACCTTTCTCCCTAACAAACAGAGGGCCTGAAGTTATTTGAGAAGTCCTGGTCAGGAATGTTTTAAGGGTATGGACAGGACATAAAGAATTATCTTCCACAAGAGGAAGGATCTTCCAAGGAGTCCACCTATTTTGTGGGTCCTCGTGTTTGGCTAAAAACTGCCTGTCCGTGAAAGAAGGACTTCGACTGACGGGAGGAACTCGACATGGCCTGGGTTTCTGGAGAGAGCTGATAGTTCAGATATTCTAGCTCCTGATGCCAGTGCCACTAGAAACAGTGTCTTCCTCAATAGAGTTGAGAAGGAGCATGATTCATTATTTGAGTCTGAAGCCAGTTTAAGTACGTCATTTAAGAACCAAGAAACCGACTGAGGGCGGTCTATTGGTCTCAAATGGGCGCATGCTTTTGGGATAGAAGAAAAGTAAGCATTTGAAAGATTAATATTAAAGCCTATTTGGAAGATTTTCCTTTGGGCTGATTTCACTGTGGTAATAGTACTGGCAGCTAGACCCTTCTCAAACAATGACCTAGAGAAGGAGATTGCCAAATTTGTAGTCATTTCGTGAATGTCTGAATCCTTTAGAAATTTGACCAGTTTCTTTACTGCTGAATCATATTGCCTAATTGTGGACTCTCTTTTATCAGATTCCATAAATAGAATGTTCAGAGGATCTATACTTGCATCTTTCTGAGCTGCAAATTTCATGAAGTCCATAAAGTTAGGGCATTCAGAATTCTTGAGGAAGCTGACACAGTCTGAGTGTGTACTACTTGCATCAGCTCCGGGGCCGGTATCAGCTGGGGATTGAGTTTCAATTTTATGAGAAGTGGAAACCAGTTGCTCTTCGGCCAGTTGGGAGCTATCAGAGCTATTTTCCCTTTGAAGGATCTTAGCTTGTGTAGCACTTTTAATAGAAGGTTCACTGGCAGAAAGAGATAAATCCTCTGCCAGTTGTTCCAATCTAGGGACATTGCATCGGTTGTGAAAGCTCGACTGTCCAGGTTGGGAGCCACATAACAAGGTAGTTTGTGATTGGCTTCCGTGGCAAATAGGTCCACTTGGAGGTCCGGAATCTGATTTGCAATCCAATTGAAGGATTTGCTGTCTAGAGACCATTCTGATTCCAGAGGAGTTGTCCTGGATAGGGAGTCCGCTATCACATTCCTCACTCCGGCTAGATGAACTGCTGACAGATGCCATGGATTCCTTTCTGCCAACAAGAATATTGCTATTAACACATGGTTCAATTTGTTGGACCTGGAGCCTCTTCTGTTTATGCAGTGTACCACTATGAGACTGTCCGAAACTATCCTTATGTGAATCTTTTTGGCCGGAGACAGGTGTTTCAGGGTCAAGAAGACTGCCATTGCCTCCAGGATATTGATATGGAACTGGCGGAATGTCTCTGACCATGTTCCTTGAACTTTTTTGTGTGGCGAGTACCCTCCCCAACCGCTCAGAGAAGCGTCTGTGTGGATGGTTAGTGATGGCGGAGGGAACTGCAGAGGTACTGATTTGAACAGGTTACGGCATTCCGTCCAAGGCCAGAGCCGCTTTTTTAGAATCGGAGGGATAACCGAAACCTTGTCCCTGAGTTTTTTGTTGGCTCTTGACCTCCAGACTTGATTGATGCCTTTCAGCCTGGCTTTTAGCAGGACGTCTGTGACAGATGCAAACTGAAGCGAGCCTAGAATCCTTTCTTGGGCTCGCTGAGAAGCTCGCTTGTTCTTTAGAAAGTACTTTGTAGCCTATGCTATTTCTTTGGCCTTTTTGGGCGGGAGAGATAGCTTGTGTTTGTTCAGGTCCCACTGAATTCCCCAGCCATTGGAATTTGGAAGCCGGGGTTAACCTGGATTTGTCTCTGTTTACTTGGAAGCCTAGGAATTCCAGAAATTCTAGTACCTTGGCAGTTGATTCGTGGCACTCTGCCACGCTGGTTGCCCAAATCAGCCAGTCGTCCAAGTAGGCTACCACCATAATACCTTTTTTTCTCAGTTCCTGAACTATCGTTTCTCCTAGTTTGGTGAATACCCTGGGCGCAATGTTGAGTCTGAAGGGCATGACCCTGAATGAGTAGGCTTGTTTGCCTAGTTTGAATCCCAGGTATGGGGAGAAGTTCCGGCTATTGGAACGTGATAGTATGCGTCTGTAAGATCTATAGAGGTGGTGACGGCCCCACAGGGAAGTAAGGTCCGTACCTGCGAGATCGTCAGCATGTGGAACTTGTTGCAGTGAATGTAAGAGTTGAGACGCGACAAGTTTAGTATCACTCTTCTCTTGGCTGAGTCCTTCTTTGGGACACTGAACAACCGTCCCTGGAATCTCAGGTTCTTCACCTTCCTTATGGCTCTCTTTTGGAGGAGATCTTTGGTGTAGTCCAAAAGGTCCGCCGTGGGTTTCTGGTAGAAACTGACTGGATGAGGAGGGCCCTTCTCCCATTTCCAGCCTAGGCCTTTCGAGACTATAATGTGGGCCCATGGACTGAAGGTCCAACGGTCCCGGAATAGGTATAGCCTCCCTCCTACCTGAGATCCCTCACGGGTTGGTAGCAGGTCTGGTGCCTCTACTTCCCCTGAAGCCCCTGCCTCTGGAACCAGTACGTAACCGTGAGCCGCCCCTGGCTCTGCTACTTCCGGCATGCCTGTTGTATGAGCGAAAGAGATCTTTCGCTTCATAGGTTGGGTTGAAGGCCGGGGATAGTACCATTGCCGTGGAAGTAGATGGTTGAGGAGGTGTGGGGGTTTGCACTAGCACAAACTATTGGGGAGGAGCTTTAGAAGTAGAAGGTTTCCCCACCTGTGACACCGGTACCGCCTGCATAAAAGTTTGTGGTCGGGCTGTCTGATATTGGTTATACCGTCTTGCCTTCTTTTTGGTCTTACCCTGCTGAGTGGATCCTTCAAACTGGCGTTTGAAGGGGAGACCCCATCGGACTCTTAGGCTCTGGTTGGCCCTGGAGGCTTCATGTAGGATGTTGTTAACCTCTTCCCTAAGGAAGAGGTTATCTCCCCAGATTGATGACTTAATCAATCTATTGGGCTCATGTTTGATGGAAGCCCTAGCCAGAACATGCTTTCTACAAGCCCTTCTGGCTATAACAAAGTCGTACAGATCTGCTTGAAAGGTCTGTAGCAGACCTTTCGCCAGGACTCTGAAGACTTGCTCCTCTTCATATGTGGAGGCTACTAGCTCTGCCGCTGTGACGGAGTTGATGGATCTGGATAACCTGATCCTAGCCTCGAACTCCGTCTTCACTAAGTGATCCGGAATTCTCGGCAGCCTTTCAGAGAAAAGGTCGGAGGCGCAATCCGGGTCTAGCTTACCAGCGGTAAATGTGGCCGGAGCGTCCGTCCAAAAGTCTGCTCCGGTAGGTAGCAATGGGGAGGTAGCCTCTGTCTCTCTTAGTATTGGCAACGGCTTGTCCTCTGTTGCTGCTTGTAATGTTAGCTCCGCCACCTTGGAGGTACAAGGTGACGGAACACCATCTGGGGTCACGAAAATTGTGTATTTTCCCTTGTAGGGCGTCAACTTAGTGTTGACGCAGCCCCAATCAGTGAGGGATCGAACCCAAGTCGCTTGGGCCTGTTCCCTAGGAAAGATAACCGTTTCCTTAGGGACCTTATCGACCCTAACAAGCGCATGTTTCGCTAGCCTCACGAAACCAGGGAAGGGAAATTGAAGCCCGGGTGGGAAGAACTCAAAGTCTTCGATAGGCCGGGTCCCGCATCCTTCGATTGTTAACCTTCCGTCGGAGAATGGGGCATGCAGAGCTTGTCTCCACGGGTGGTTCTTATCAAATGTGGGAAGTTTAGATGCGTCCGGCATTACCATAGACAAGGCCGGAGCTCCGGAGTGGAGAAGTCCGGAAAGCATCTCCTCCAGCGGTCTAATCCTTTCCGTCAGTGACGAGAAAGCCTGGCCGGAGGGGTCTGGTGCCGAGGAGAGACGTGCAGCCTCTGGCCTCTGGTCTATAACTCCACTAACTTTCTCCAGGAGAAGGCTAGTGAAGGCTTCAGGATCAAACCTGTGCTCCGCCGCCATATGAACAGGAGTTAATCCTGTCCCCGTAGCAGAGGAAGGGTTCATGGCAGCAGGCGATGGGCCGGAGGATGTCGACGGTTGGGAGGCCGAGGACAACTCCTTCGCCGCTGACGGAGCTGGTTTGGAGACCTTCTTTAGAGTCTTAGGTCTCACAGACTTGACTTTCGGGGCGACAGAAAGCGCTCCTGATAGATTAGGAGAGGGCCCTGAGAAGCCCCTGAAGGAAGAAGAGGAAGGAGTAGGGCTAAATATGAGAGACTGCTCACTTACCTCCCCACCTACCTGATTGTCCGCGGCCATGGGTTCGGTATGAATGTTCATCGCCGCCACGTCCCGCATAAGGTCCTCCTGCTCCTCAGGCCCTGGCATCGTCGCAACTCGAATGGCTTCGATGAGGGGTTCGGCGACTTCTGCTCTCACGGCCGTTGTTGCTGTGGCTCCCGAAAAAAGCAGGGAGCACAACCTAGCGTCCAGCACGTATGGCTGTCCTTTGGGCGTGTTTTTGCCGAACCCCATGACGCACTTTCGGAGAGCTACCCTTGCTTCGTGGTGGGTAGCCAGATCCGCCTGTAAGAGAAAACTCGGGTTAGAGTTTCATCTGGAAGGAAGAATTATATTAAATATATAATTTTAATGTATAAATGTATGTCAAGCATATAACACCTTTTGGTTATAATGTAATGCATAATCGCAAGTCAATCGTATAACGTCTTTTATTTAAGTGTTACGTGCCTGCTCTTCAGACAAGGTTAGCACCATGTCGTAACAAACGGTGCAGGCGTCCGGATGCCAGACCACATAGTTGTCGAAGGGAACCGCGCAGTTAGCATGCGAGTGACAAACTATGTGGCCGTACGAGTTGCCCAGCGAAGCGTGGCAACCCTCCGAGCTTCGAGACAGGGATAACTCCGAAGAGTACATGCACCTTATTCTAGTAGTTAAGCTTAAATCTATACCTGATAAAAGCCTACATAGAATAAAAACACTTTAATACGTATGGTCTAATCTCATTCCCATCCCTGGAGAATGTTTGGTTCGTTATTGTAAAACCTGCCATCCCCTTATGCCGGAAGGATAGGACGAATCCTACTACCTCCTATAATTATCTTTGTTCGGCGTATACAGCGGAGACTGATGGCTATGGATACCGTAGACGAACATGTTATTCTCCTTCTATGCCGGAGCTTACAAAGGAATGAAATTGAGATTTGGCCATACTAGATTTAGTTATTGGACAGCGAGTGTGAAGTTCTTCTCACCACCGGTCCCTTACGAGACCGGAGCTGTAAGTAGTACTATCGCCGGAGCTCTGTCTAGGAAACAAGTTGGTTCCTTGTCCCCTGCCTATGCCGGAAGGAGCGAAGGGGTGAAGCTATAGACCGGAGGGGGCCGTTAGCTATATAGTAGGAGGATTGTTTCATCCCCTACCTCCATTCATACCGGAGTGGTGGAGATACAGAGAACAAGACGTTTCATACCGAAGTTACTTTCACGCAACATTCGACGTTCCCGAACGACTGTTGTGGTGGTAGACCACTGGGTCGCCAGATCTGTACATGGAGCGTAATGGGTCAAGTCTACATATGGTAACTCTCCCTCCCTCCCCACCTTGTAGAAGGAGGGGGAGGGGGGAAAGGGATAGTATGCATGGCCGGTCGTGAAAGCCTGGTTCCCACTCGAACAGAGGTGGAACCAATCTAGGCTATATAGCCTACTTCTCCTAGGAGATTCGCAGACTGGCCGTGGCTCGTTGCGA
>NC_087203.1:50795193-50826757 GCF_015104395.2 Macrobrachium nipponense | reverse complement strand
GGTAGGTCTGCCGGACCCACGCTCTGCGCTGTCCGCCATAACGATTTGATTGTTTGGCATCACCAGGCCTGCTCCATGTGTTATGATCTGGTGGATCAGTTTACTGCCAGAGTAAGTATATACCAGTGTAATACACTTGTATCTGTTCTTGGTATATACTGCTATAAAAGCATATGTTAAGATATGTATATAAGTATGACTTAGTCTTAAGTATTAATCTTATATCCTCGGGTTTCGTTGTAAGGATTACAATGACTCTATTTCAGGCTGCCGCGTGAAGGGCGCCGCGTCGCTACCTTGAAGGCCTGGGTAGGAGGCTTTGGGAAGAACATCTCCAAGGGGCAGCCATACATCCTGGACAAGAGTATGGCTGTCTGCCTCTTCCCAGGCGGCAAGTCGACCGGTTACGTCAACCCAGCAGTGGCAGCTCTGTGCATCGCTGCTATTCAACAACAGGTGGTGCAGGCATTGGCGAACAAGGGGCCCCATAGATCGCCGAGGACGTTGCAACCCTGGATTTAAATGTAGAGCCGATGACGGTAGGAGAGAGCGATTTATTGGTTGAGGTAGGTTTGTTAGGCGCTCAAGGGCTTCCTTGGGTGTTTCTGGATCTTCGTCCCCTATTCCTTCTTCTTCCTCCTTTCAAGGCTTTTTCTGAGTCGGACATGCCGGCTAGGATGTCATCAGCTTCAGCTATCCCTAAAGTGAAAGGGAAGCGGGAGCAGAAGACCCTGGAGAGGACGTCTTCTAGAAGACCTTGTCCTCGTCATCTCATAAGACTCTGGCTCACCATCCCGGAGCAGAGAAATCGAAGTCTTCTTCGACTTCCCACTCGAAAGGGTCCTAGAGGCAAGTCCTCTAAGGAGAAGGCTCGTGCTCCCTCTGAGCTAGAGCCTTTCGACGTCCACCGGAGCGCGTCCTAAGACTCCCACATCGGTCAGGGACTCTAGTCCCTTCGATACCGAGGCATTCATCGCAGGTGAGATGCAAACAGGTGGGCAATCTAGTCGGTTCTATGATGAACGACAGGCCAGAACAGATCTGGCGCATCTCCACCTCGTTTTGAGGAGTCGGGTCAGTCGATCCAAAACATATCGGAGCGACTGACTAACCAGGAAACCTGCTGGCGGGCCTTAGGGAAAATCCCCAGCTTTTCTTCCTCAGGCAGGTGCCAGTGTAACACCCATGCCGGACTACAATACTCTCCCTCCCTTCACCATGAGCAATCCTTGGAGGGTTGCAGCCTTTGCCCCCTTCAAGGATGGGATGATTTTCATTCCCGATTGTGGAACTCGAAGAATTGAGGACTTCGAGTTCCACCCCGCCAATCTCCAACCACCTTTCATGGGCTACGCTCGATTGACGGAGACGGCATTGAGGAGGGAAGACAGGATCCCGAAGGAAACTGTCATTTACAGTCGGGATCAAGCCCAGAGGGAATGGGTTAGATGCCTCGAAGATTGGGATTGTACAAACACAAAGCTTCAGGCTTTCAAGAGCCCATTCACCATCTTCGTGTCAGAGGAGGAGACACCGCTCCCCTTTACCGCAAAGTTGGCAGAGGCAACTATACAGGCTGCCATGAAAGATGAGCCTATGCCTCAGCTGAGAGAGTCGGATCCTACATCCCTACTCTTTCCAGGTTCTGAAGATCTCTGGGCTGATCTACCGGCTTCCTTCACTATCGGGAAGCTCAAACCGGATTGTGCTATCGAACAGTTCGGGGAGAGACTAGCAAGGTTACTGGATAACCTGATCCAAGCGGAGTTTGACGCTAGGACCAGGTTAGGGAGGACCCTGATGCCTTGGTTATGACAGAGGTTGCCGCCATCACTTATGGGACGGAGCCTCTGTTTCAACTCTTGGCAAAAGCTCAAACACAAACCGTACGTCTGACCTGTACGACTTTGTGGTTGCTAGGCGTAACTGCAGGAAGCACGTCCTGCAGGAAGCCACAATTAGGCACGAGCCGAACAAATTGCTCGCGTCATCCATTTGGGGAGCTGACCTCTTCCCCGAATCCGTGGTGAATGAGGTTCAACACGAAGCGACCAGGCTGAATCAGAGCCTTAAGGTCCGCTGGGGACTTTCTGGCAAGAGGAAGCCAGAAGGTACCCCTCCAATCGTTAAAAAGCAGAAGCAGCCTAGGAAGTTTACACCTTTCCAGGCTCCGCGCAGCAACAGCAGATGGTTCAGGCGGTCCCCGTTTCCCAATGGTTCAACCGTCTTCTTCGAAGAACAGAACCAGCCCATTCTCCTGCTGACGTCTCAGAAACCAGCCCTCGACTTCCTATGCTGTATACCCAACCTTTAAGCCTGATTTGAAGGAACAGGCATTCCAAGCCTTCAACAGGTTTGGAAGGGGAAGTAGAGCTAGGGGTGCATTTCGCCAGAGGGGTGGCGGAAGGACACCCAGCGGGGAGGGGAAACACTTCCGTGGAGGACGCGGAGCACGTCCTGCCCAAAATCAGTGAGAACCCTCAGGTGGAGGGAGGCTGTTCCTCTATCGACACAGATGGGGATTCAGCAATTGGGCACAAAGCATTGTGTCCAAAGGGCTGGGATGGAGTTGGATCAAGGTCCTCCTCCATCCAAAACATTCCTTCAAATACCAACAAAGGAATTGACAGAGTATGCACAAGAGCTCCTTCAGAAAGGAGTAGTATCAAGAGTCAAACATTTAAAGTTTCAAGGTCGCTTGTTCAGCGTGCCAAAGAAAGGGCTCAACAAAACGAAGAATAATCTTAGACTTGTCCCGTCTAAAACTTATTCATTCGTTGCGACAAGTTCAAAATGCTGACTATCTCGCAGGTGCAGACCTTACTTCCCCGTGGGGCGTCACCACCTCTATCGATCTTACAGACACATACTATCATATCCCAGTCGCGAAAACACTTCCGCCATATCTAGGCTTCAGGTTGGGAAACCAGGCATTCTCTTTCAAAGTGATGCCCCTTCGGGCTGAACGTAGCCCCAGGGGGTTCACGAAAATAGCGGAATCAGTAGTCCAACAACTTGAGATCACAAGGGATAATGGTAGTAGCGTACCTGGACGATTGGCTCATTTGGGCAACAAACGTCGAGGAATGCCTCAAAAGCCACAAACAAAGTAACACAGTTTCTGGAACATCTGGGGTTCCAAATAAACAAGATCAAATCCAGGCTGACGCCGGAATCTCGTTTTCAGTGGCTCGGCATTCAGTGGGACCTGAACTCCCACACTCTGTCAATTCCGTTGGTCAAAAGGAAAGAAATAGCCAAGTCAATAAGGCAATTCCTCAAATGCAAACAAACATCAAGGAGAAATCCAGGAAAAGGATCCTAGGTTCCCTCCAGTTTGCATCAGTCACAGATGTTCTGTTGAAAGCAAAGTTGAAGGACATAAATCGAGTTTGGCGCTCAAGAGCAAATGTCAAATCTCGAGACAAGTTGTCAGGCATCCCGCCGATTCTTCGCAAGCGTCTCCGCCCCTGGGCGGAGACCAAAAATCTGTCCAAATCAGTTCCTCTCCAATTCCCTCCTCCGGCGTTGGTTATCCACACGGACGCCTCTCTGAGCGGGTGGGGAGGATACTCCCAATTCAAGAAAGTTCAAGGGACTTGGTCGCCTCAGTTCCGCCGGCTTCACATAAATGTACTGGAAGCCATGGCAGTATTCCTCACTCTAAAAAGGCTTCTTCCAGCCAAGAATTCCCATGTCAAGCTGGTATTGGACAGCGCAGTAGTAGTACACTGCATCAACAGAGGAGGATCCAAATCAAGACATGTGAACCACGTCATGGTAGCCATCTTCTCTCTAGCAACCAAGTACAAATGGCATCTTTCCTCCACTCATCTGGCGGGAGTAGGGAACGTGATAGCGGACACTCTGTCTCGCTCAGTTCCTCTAGAATCGGAGTGGTCCCTGGACAGGCGCTCATTCCAGTGGGTATGCCAAAAGGTCCCAGGCCTCCAGGTGGATCTTTTCGCGTCACAATCCAACCACAAGCTCCCTTGCTATGTGGCCCCCAACCTGGACCCTCTGGCCTATGCCACAGACACCATGTCCATAGATTGGAATCAATGGAGGAAGATATACATCTTTCCTCCAGTGAATCTTCTATTGAAAGTCCTGAACAAACTCAGGTCGTTCAAGGGACAAGTGGCTCTAATAGCCCCGGACTGGCCCAAGAGCAAATTGGTACCCTCTTCTTCTGGAATTGGGTCTCCAGCCTCAAAGGATTCCGGACCCCAAACTCTCTTAGTCAGTACAAATGAGGACTGTGTTCGCTTCCTCAGGAACTCTCAAAACCCTAACTTTATGGACTTCATGAAGTTCGCGGCTAAGAGAGATGCAAATATCGATCCCCAAAATATCCTTTTCTTAGAATCGGATAAAAGGGAATCAACATTGCGCCAATATGACGCAGCAGTTAAAAAACTGGCAAATTTCCTGAGGGAAACAGATTCTCGAACCATGACAGTTAATTTAGCTATATTCTTTTTCAGAGCTCTGTTTGAAAAAGGTCTAGCAGCTAGTACTATTACAACCAATAAGTCAGCTTTAAAGAAAATCTTTCAGTTTGGCTTTAAGATAGACTTAACAGACTCTTACTTTTTGTCTATTCCTAAAGCTTGTGCTAGGCTCAGACCTTCAGAAAGACCTAGTTCAATTTCATGGTTCTTGAATGACGTTCTCAAACTGGCTTCAGATACTGACAACATTTCATGCAATTATATGATGATATTAAGGAAAACATTATTCTTACTAAGTCTGGCCTCAGGAGCCAGGATATCCGAACTGTCAGCTCTTTCCAGAGACTCTGGACATGTCGAATTTCTCCCATCAGGAGAAGTTCTTTTATCTACAGATCGGAGTTTTTTGGCTAAAAACAAGGATCCCTTGATGAGATGGGCCCCTTGGAAGGTCCTCCCTCTTCCTCAAGACCCTTCTCTATGTCCGGTGACGACCTTACGAGCCTATCTGTCCAGGACATCACCTAGGTCATCAGGTCCCCCTTTTTTATAAGGGAAAAAGGTGGCACTATTTCTTTAAAAGGGATCCGACAACAAATCCTATATTTTATTAAACAAGCTAATCCTGATTCATTCCCCAGAGCCCATGACATAAGGGCAGTAGCCTCATATTAATTACTTCCAGCACATGAATTTCGATGATTTAAAAAAAAGTACACTGGCTGGAAATCGCCGACAGATTTCAACGTCACTACTTGAAATCCTTGGAATCTCTTAAATTTCCAGCAGTGGCATCAGGAAACATAGTTTCCCCTGACACTGTCTAGTAGTTGTAGTCGAAGATCCAGATCTGCCTTTTTCTACCTGCCTCACTAATATTTTCTTAACCCTACCGTCAGGCAATCCTGTTTTGAGCCTTAGCTGCCTAGAAAGGCTACATATCGTGAGGTGTCCCTTATTTTTTTGCTAGGGTCACTCACACATGTAAATAGCATTGCCAATTGTGGCTATTTTGTGATGTCCTCCCTTATTTTTATGCTAGGGAGACTCACTTGTATATACTAATATTGGATAAATTCTAGTTTTAAGTTATCATAAGTTAGTCTAAGAGTAATTTTAAGTTCTACTACGTATTTTAAGATTAACTCACATTATGTTATACTGGTTTAGTTTTAAGTATGATAACTTGTAACTGTTTAAAAACTAGATTATAATTATTTTGTTTTACTTTTGTGTTTTCTTAAGACCTTCCATTGTTTCTTTCTCAATCTTGTGCTAATTCTCTGGTACTATTTCACAAAGCGACACGGACTGAGCCCAGAAAAGGGATTTTGACGAAGGAAAAATCTATTTCTGGGCAAGGGTCCGTGTCGCCCAGTGAAATCCCCCCTTGTTTATATCCCACCCTTGCGCCCAAGATTGGTCCTCTAACGTCAAGGATGGCCACGAGAGGCGCTGTTGTCTGCGTGGGTGGGTGTGCAGTAGTAGTTGCTGGCGCCGGCTGTGTACCAGCTCTCTCGAGGAGGGGGATTTTGGTGAAGGAGAATTCTAAATGACAAGAGGTCCGTGGTAGTGGTCTCACTCGCCCCAGTACCATACGACACCCTCTTTTTATTTTAGGTGAGCGAGTCAGATCACTCTGACATCCCCCTCTTTTAATTTTCTCTGGTAATGTTAGCATTATTTACCTTAGAAATATGAACTAAAGGATATTTCACTGGGCGACACGGACCTTAGCCCAGAAATAGATTTTTCCTTCGTCAAAATTTTTTCCCTTTTTTAGATCTAGAACCTCCCCGAAGGTTGTCAACGATACTCATGTATCCTTTGACTTACAGGTCATTTGTTGTCAAGAAACCGCCTGCAATCCAGTCCTACAGGACCTCTGCGGACATGAGGTCTGCCGCTCCCACGCCGGGTGCGCCGGGAAACGGAGCCGACCTCTCTTCTGATCCCCGGATCAGAGAACTACTTTGAAGGTGCAGTGCCCACCTTCACTGTAGGAAAGCTAAAACCAGACTGCGCCACAACGCTATTCAGCGAGAGGCTCCCCAGACTGTCTGAGTCGTTAATCCAGACGGAGTACGACGCCCGGACTAGACTTAGTAGGTCGCTTACCTCCTTGACGATGGCGGAGAAGACGGCTCTTGTTTACGAACAAGAGCCGTTGTTTAAAGTCATGGTAAAGTCGCTTCTGCATACAATACAGTGCGACTTCTACGACTTTGTTGTCGCGAGGAGGAACTGCAGGAAGCATGTTCTGGCGGAGGCCACAATCCGCCATGAACCAAATAGGCTTATCGCTTCCTCTATTTGGGGGACAGACCTCTTCCCTGCTCCGGTAGTGGCTGAGGTTCTGCACGAAGCCTCCAAGGTCAATCAGAGCCTGAAGGTCAGGTGGGGTCTCGTGACCAAACGCAAGAATGAATCCTCCGGACCCAACCCCAGATTGAAGAAGGAGCCTAGGAAGTTCCAGTCCTTCCAGGCTCCACAACAGGCTCTGGTTCAGGCAGTGCAGGTACCTCAAGTACCACAACACTCCTCATCAAAAGCACATCCGCAACAACAGTATGTGCTTTTAACACAACCCCCCAACAGCCCCAGCCATCAACCTCCTTCGCTGTCTCGCCGGCCTAATAACGTGGCTTTTTGGGGCCCAGTTCCTTTTCAGAGCCGTTTAATAGGTTTGCCAGAGGCAGTCAGGCCAGGGGTGCCTCTCGCCAAAGAGGATCCGGCAGGGCCACCAACAGGGGCAGAGGTTTCCGGGGAGCACGTGGAGGTTCGCCCCTCGGCAAACCAACAGTAAGAGTCCCAAGGTAGGAGGGAGGCTGTACCTCTTCCGCCAACGGTGGGGGCTCAGCCCTTGGGCTCAGAGCATAGTGACCAAAGGTCTGGGTTGGAGCTGGCTAGAAGGCCCTCCTCCGCCCAACAATTTCTACCAAAAACCAACAGCGGAATTGATAAAGTTATACCCAGGATCTTCTTCTCAAAGGAGTAGTATCAAGGGTCAAGAACTTAAAATTTCAAGGACGCTTGTTCAGCATGCCAAAGAAAGACTCAGGAAAACGAAGAATCATCCTAGACTTGTCCCATCTAAACTTATTCATTCCTTGTGACAAGTTCAGGATGCTGACCGTTTCGCAGGTATGGACCTTACTTCCCCGTGGGGCGGTCACAACCTCTATAGATCTTACAGATGCCTACTATCATGTTCCAATAGCCAGACACTTCCGCCCGTTCCTAGGCTTCAAGCTAGGAAACAGAGCTTATTCCTTCAAGGTAATGCCATTCGGGCTCAACATCGCCCCCAGGATATTTACGAAACTGGCGGAAGCAGTCGTCCAAGAGTTGAGAACTCAAGGAATAATGTTAGTGGCTTATCTGGACGATTGGCTCATATGGGGTAAGACCCCCAAGGAATGCCAGAAGGCAACAGTCAAAGTAATCAAATTCCTGGAACACTTAGGGTTTCAAGTAAACAAAACCAAGTCCAGACTAACACCGGAATCTCGATTCCAGTGGTTAGGTCTACAATGGGACTTGGGTTCGCATACTCTGTCAATCCCGCCGTCGAAAAGGAAAGAAATAGCCAAGTCCACAAGGCAATTTCTCAAGCAACGTCAAACCTCCCGGAGGAGCCAGGAGAGGATCTTAGGCTCACTCCAATTTGCCTCAGTCACGGACATTCTTCTAAAAGCCAGACTGAAGGATATAAACAGGGTCTGGCGTTCAAGAGCAAACCGCAGTTCCCAGGACAAGCTAGCCTCTATCCCGGCGATCTTACGGAAACGTCTCCGCCCATGGATGGAGGTAAAGAACCTATCAAGGGCAGTACCCCTTCAATTTCCCCCACCGTCATTAGTGATCCATACGGATGCTTCACTAAGCGGGTGGGGAGGGTACTCGCAGTACAAAATGGTCCAGGGAACCTGGTCCCTACCATTCCGCCAGCTACATATCAATGTACTGGAAGCCATGGCAGTGTTTCTTACTCTGAAAAGGCTTCGTCCACACAAGAAATCTCATGTCAAGCTGGTCCTAGACAGCGCAGTAGTAGTCCACTGCATAAACGGGCGGATCCAAATCAAGTCACCTGAATCATGTCCTAATAGCCATATTTTCTCTGGCGGACAGGAACAAATGGCACCTGTCAGCCACCCACTTAGCGGGGGTAAGGAACGTGGTAGCAGATGCTCTGTCACGCTCCGCCCCGCTAGAATCGGAGTGGACCCTCGACAAGGAGTCATTCAAATGGATCTGTCAAAAAGTCCCGGGGCTTCAGGTAGATCTCTTCGCCATGGAGTCGAATCACAGACTCCCTTGCTATGTGGCACCCAACCTGGACCCTCTGGCTTATGCCACGGACGCTATGGCCCTAGATTGGAATGTGTGGGAAAAGATTTATCTGTTTCCCCCAGTGAATCTTCTTCTGAAAGTCCTGAACAAACTCAGGTCGTTCAAAGGCCGGGTGGCTCTAGTAGCTCCCAATTGGCCCAAAAGCAATTGGTTCCCACTACTTCTAGAATTGGGACTCGGGCCCCTACAGATTCCCAATCCCAAACTGACCCAATTAGTGCAAACACGGACTGTGTCCGCTTCCTCAAGGATTCAGAAAGCCATAACTTTATGGATTTCATGAAGTTTGCAGCTCGCAGGAGCGCTAACATTGGTCCCCAAAATATTACATTTTTGGAGACAGATAGAAGGGAATCCACCTTACGTCAATATGACTCAGTCGTTAAGAAACTGGCTGTTTCTTAAGGGCTCAAACACACAGATTATGACCACGAATTTGGCCATATCCTTCTTCAGAACATTGTTCGAGAAAGGTCTTGCAGCAAGCACAATTACTACTACCAAATTGGCTCTTAAAAAGATCTTCCAGTTTGGTTTTGGTATAGATCTAACAGATTCTTACTTTTCCTCTATACCGAAAGCTTGTGCTAGACTTAGACCCTCCGAGAGACCTAAGTCAGTTTCTTGGTTTTTTAATGATGTTCTTAAGTTGGCCTCAGAAATAGATAATGAATCATGTGATTATATAGCCCTCCTGAGAAAAACTTTATTCTTGCTAAGTTTAGCGTCAGGAGCTAGAATTTCAGAACTGTCGGCTCTTTCGAGGGAACCAGGCCACATTGAATTCCTTCCCTCAGGAGAAGTGCTTCTCTCTCCAGATCGTAAATTTTTGGCCAAAAATGAAGACCCACAAGATAGGTGGGCCCCATGGAAAATCCTACCACTTCCACAGGACAAGTCCCTATGTCCTGTCAACTCCTTAAAAGCTTACCTGAGTAGGACGACCTTAAGATCTTCAGGTCCATTATTCATCAGGGAAAAGGGTGGTACGATCTCCTTAAAAGGTATCAGACAACAAATTCTGTACTTTATTAAGCAAGCCAACCCGGAATCCTTTCCACGGGCTCATGATGAGAGGGTAGTTGCCACATCCATCAACTTTTTTCAACACATGAATTTTGACGATCTTAAGAAATACACAGGCTGGAAATCTCCGACAATTTTTAAGTGCCACTACTTAAATGTCTTTAGAAGCCCTTAAATTTTCAGCAGTGGCAGTGGGAAACAGTTTCCCCTGACACTGCTTAATATACTTATCAACCTTTCTCTGTACCCTTCCCTTTTACCTGCCTCACTTGCACCCTTGCTTAGCTATGTTTGCTTTGCATTAGGGCTCGGTTCCCTCGCTTGTTTTGTATAATTGTCAACTTATTGGTTTCTGTAGCGTACATGTTTACCATTAAGTAGCTTTAAGATTGTTAAAGCTACTTAGATTGTTAATCTAAGTAGCTTTAAGGTGGTTAAAACGTATGGTTTTACCTTTCATGTACTTTTGCACCATTTTGTATCTTTAAGTTGTACATTATACCAACTAACTTTACTTGTGTTTATTTTACCTGCTATTTCAATGTTTTGTGCAGTCTTCCAAGCTTGGTGGAGCCAATTCTCTGGCACTATTTCACGGAGCGACACAGGCTGAGCCCAGAAAAGGGATTTTGACGGATTAAAAATCTATTTCTGGGCAAGGACCTGTGTTGCCCAGTGAAATCCCACCCTCTTATTTTGTATTCCTCACCCTGCTTGGCCCAAGCTTGGGTGCTATCTTCAGGAATGACGTCAAGAGGCGCTCACTGTAGTAGTAGAGGGTAGCGGGGCTTTAGTTCGGCTCCTCTGTAGTTGAGGTTTTGGCGGAGGAAGAAGCTAAATGGCAAGGGACCTCTGGTAGTGGTATCCACTCGCTCTTTATCTATACCGACACCTTTTATTAAAAGGTGAGCAAGCCCATTTATCTTGTCACTATGTTTTCTCTTTTTCTCTGGTATGAATAGCAATATTTATACCTAGAAATAGTATCAAAGGAACCTATTTCACGGAGCGACACAGGTCCTTGCCCAGAAATAGATTTTCCTCCGTCAAAATCCCTTTTTTATGCTTGTTATGTACCTAATCATTATTGGGGATATTTAGAATTGATCTTGTAATATGAGTTGCTTCTTTGACTGCTTGATCACCCTCTTCATTTCCTTTGATCCAAAATATTTCTAGTTTTCCCATTATTATATAACATATAATTAGTAAAAAGTTAAATTTGTAATTAATTTTTTATTTGTAAACTTTGAATGGCTTCTGTAGCACTTCTCGAGTCACTAAAAATCACAAAATTGTACTGAATGATGTTTCTCTAATGATTTTTATTGATGATGCAATTGAACGTTTTGTCTTAGGATATTGCTGCATATCCTACTCTGTATTGTGATTTAGATCTGTCTGTGTATATTGTATAATGTGGACCTTTTCGGCTTGTAGTATGGTGTTCTGGGGTATAAGAGTAACTTTTTTATAAATATTTTAAACGTGTGCATATTATTTTATTCATAGTCCAAGGAAGTAGTTTTACTTTTGTAGGTAACTATACATATACATATTTATTTTCAGTGACTCAATCTTTTAACTCTAACTGGGAAAGGTGGTGAATGATTATTTATAAATACATCTCAATCCAAATATTTTTTGTGTTTGTGAATCATTCTCTGAATTCTTAGGATACTTTTCACTGTTATTAATTCTCAATGGAGAGAGTGGTAGTTCACTACATTCAACTTGTAAAGATGAATTTGGTGATGATCTAAAGGTTCCTGAGCATATTCTAAGGAGTGTTGATGTCTGGGGCTGAGATGTTTGGCAAAGAAAGTAGTGCGAGGTGTTGTAGCATGGACCAGAACTACCAAAAACAGTCTTCTTTGTTAAATTCTTCAACCAAGTTAAACTAAGAGGCTCATAAGGAGGGTTGGAAAGGCATTTCAGGTCGACAACCAAATTCCAAGCTACACAGTCCTTTGGCACTTTCGAGTTCTCGAAAGACCAAATAAGTTCCGACAGATCACTGTTGGAGGAAAGATCAAGACCCTATGTTTAAAAACAGTTGAGTGTGTCTTGATATCCCCTGATAGTTGAGGGAGACAATTTTCTTGTGGAGCTCAGATAGAGAAGGAAATCTACAATTTGACTTAAAGGGGTCTCAGAAGAGACTTTAACTTGTTAGCACCACTGTTGGAAGACATTCCACTTTGCCTGGTACAGCTTGTCAGAAGAAATGTGTCTGCATCATGCAATAGCTTCCGCAGCTCTGCGTGAAAAGCTTTTTGCTCTGACGATGCTCCTGACAGTCAAGGTTAGAGCAGACAATTCTTTTGAGGAAGGAGCCTCGGAAAATCTATCAACATGTGAAGAAGGTTCGGGAACCATTCCTTCCTCTGCCAGAATGGAGCTACCAAGGTCAGGTAAACATTCTGATGTAATTTTACTTTGTTGAGGATCTCCCTGATCATCCCAAAGGGGGGGAAAGGCATTAGCGACCAGCCCCGACCAGTACAACATCATCACATCCACTGACCGAGGCAAGGGATCTGGGACTGGGAAGCAGAACAATTGACAATTGTTCTTGGACGTTGTGAAAAGGTCTATTGACTTGACGGTCTTCCCCAAGTCTTCCAAAGGTCATGACATTCTCTTGAATCCAACGGCCATTCCAATGGGAGAACCTGACAACCTCTGTGGAGTTCATCAGCAAGAAGAGGATCCCAAGTCATCATGAACATGGTGAAGGAGCATGTCCCCCACCATTTTCGAAAGTAGGGCAAGGCTGATAATATCTGCACAAACTCCTGAAGACACAGGTAAATTGCCAGTAGCTCTTTTATGTTAATATGGAGTGCCTTTTGAGCTTCCATTCAAACTCCTGACACTTTCTAACTTATGTCCGATGCGTCTGAGTAAAACTGTAGGTCTAACGGTTCAAGAGGATGAAGGGATACTCTCTCTGGGAGTCCCTCCCCTCGGAAGCCACCAAAAGAGATCCTCTTTGATTTCACCTATAATAGGGAAAACTGTTGAGTTGGGCTGTGTTTTCCTGCACCAGTTCGCTTTGAGAAAGAACTGCAGTATCCTCATGTGAAGTCTTCCCAGCTTCACATATTGCTCCACTGACAAGAGTCCCCAGCAGACTCATCTAATGTACTGCTGAACAAGATGAACGGGTGAGGAACTCCTGGGGCATGACCTTTTTGGGGACAGAATAGCAAAAAAGAAAAACCCAGTGGTGTTCAGAGTCATCCCCAAATAGAGAATGCTCTGAAACGGCGTTAACTCAGATTTTGTCCTGTTGATTACTATGCCCAACGACCGTGTTAAGCAGAGTCCTCTTCAGGTCCCTTGCACACTGGCTTTCTGAAGAGGCACGGGGAAGCCAGTCGTCTAGATAAAGAAACGCATTTATTTCCCGCAGATGTAGCCACTGTCCTAGAGTGTGATAGTATGAAAAAATTTGGATTAAATAGTATCTAATTATTTTTGTTTGTTGTTATAAGGTTGATTAGATTAGGCAATTTTGAAACTGTAGTTGTTTAGGATTTGCTTTTTGACATTGTTTTTCATTCATTGTGGCGGGATCACAACCTAGGAAAAAACAAGTTGCAAAACCCTCCCCACAATAACCTAATCACTCCAGCTACCCAACCCACCCAGTCACCACTTCTTCTTTACACAACAAAATACATGCAGGACAATTGACCTATAGCTACAAGCTACAAAAAACTAAACAAAAACAAAAACAACACAAAACACACATACTTACCAACACTCCAGATACTCTGGGCTATCCTGTGCTGTCCACTGGTCGAGGTCACAAGAGATACCAACAACAACAACCAAGGACCACAACCCAATAACAACAACAACACAACAACCAAGGACTACAACCAACAATTCAACAACCAAGGACCACAACACACACACAAAAAAAGGGGGAACACAACCACAAATCAACAACACAACAACAAAAAAGGAACAATCACAACCCAAGACCACTGCACAAACAACACAACCAACACAAAAAAAAACAACACAAAAAAGCACAAAACAAAAAGGCAACATACACACCCACTAACAACAAAGAATAACAACAAAGACAACAGCACAGGCACAACTCTAAAGCAAAAAAAAACATTAACTCAACAACAAGCAAACAACAAATCAATAACACACAAAAACTTAACCGACTTCAAATCCGTCAACCGACTGCTGTCGACACTCCCGACTATCACCAGCTCTCAACAAAGACTGACTCAAAAACTCACTGAAAACACAGAACTCTGATCTCTACCAGCAGACAACCCAGCCAGAACTCACTAGCAGCCAATACAATCGTTAACTATCCATACAGCAATTACAACCCCCCCCCCCCTTCTCTCTCTCTCTCTCTCTCTCTCTCTCTCTCTCTCTCTCTCTCTCTCTCTCTCTCTCTCTCACACAGACGTTGTCAAATGGAACTCCATAACTCCTCCATATTTCCTCCCCTGTTACATTTGACAACGTCTCCTTTCACTCAACACCCACACTAAATAGCCTTCCGCAACACCCACGGATGCTCAGATGCAGGTCCCCTGGATCTTGTTTGAGGGCCCTCATACACACTCTCAGTTACACCGCCACCAACTTCTCCCAGACTACTTCCAGTAAGACTACCATTACTATCTCCCTCACTACCATCCTCCCAAATCCCATTCACTATCTCATCTACCCCTTCCAACTCTTGTCCAAATCTCTCGCAACTCTGCCACCAAATCACTTACCTCATTTACATTCCTGCCAAACTCCCGAAGAGACTCATTCATACTGCCAACTACATCCTTACCACCTGATTCCCTTCCCGGTGAAACTTCACAAATCCTGTCAATTCAAACCCACACACGCTATATGTATCATTCCTCCCCTCAAAGTCATCTGTATTACATGCCTTATCCACCATTTTTACCCTAACACTAACCCCTCTATCATGCAGCTCACGCTTCTCCCTTTCATTCCCTTTCCTTACCTTCTTCCGGTTTCTTCCATACTCAACCAACACTAACTGCCGATCTTCCAGACCCATTTGCTCACTGATGCTCGCTCACATTTATTCACCCCAACCACTCTATCATCACATTCTCCTGAACATACTACCGCACACCAGAGGACCCACCCAACTGAATCCCCTTTTCACTTAGTTTCCCGAATTCCCAGCCTGACTCATCCTCTTTCGCCTACACACACTCGCCACATGACCTTCCATTCCACATTCAACACATTTCGCACGCTGTTCTTTACACATCCTAGCATAATGCCTGTTCTTTCCCGCAGTTACCGCGCAAACTATGTTGTTCATACGGGTACCCCGACATCCACTAGCGATGTGCCTTGCTTGTCCACACCTATAACATTTAATATCCCTATCTTTCTTACACTCACTCACCAAAAGCCCTCTTTGCCCACACCCGAAGCATGCTCCTAACGCCCATCGATATTCATTCTTCCTGTGTCCTGACTTACCACATCTATAACACTGCTGCTGCTCTCGCTCACAACTAACTGACCCTATTCTTCCAACACTTGCACTCCTATCTCGGTTTTGGGCTAACTACACTCACGTTACTTCCCCCCCTAACGCTCCTATCTACCACTCGCTCTGCCATTCGCCTCGGCCCTTCCAAAACTGCCTCTCTATACCTTTAAAACTCTGGTACAACCTCAGCTACTTCAGTCCTAACACTAACACTTCTACTCTCTTTCATACACCTATCTAACTCTCTGGTACAGTCACCAACAACTTTCGCACTAACTCCTTACACTCATTTATCCCTTCGTCCCCAAACTTTTTCCTGGCTAATGTTTCTAACCTACAGACATACATCGACAACGACTCGCCAACATTCATTCTTGCCTCTTCAAAATCTTGCTGTCTCCTATATCTAACGCTACTCTTTATCCTCTTTGCCTGTTCTACAATCCTAGCTTTTACACTCTCATATGGCACATTCCCTACACTATACATATTCAACAAAAATCCCGTCAAAAAGCTACCTAACTCTCTTGCCAAGACTCTCTTATTATCCCCATACTTTAACTCACAATACCTCTCATATTCCTTAAAAAAGTCCCCTATGTCCCTACTACCATATTCCTCGTATTGTGCACATCGGGGTACCTCTCTCATATACACAGCCTTTCGTACTTCCCGCTCACTCTCACTCTCACTTTCGCTACTTCCATTCTGACCCCTCTTTTCCCTCTTCCGAATACAGCGAATCCACTTTCATACTCATGTCCATACCCCTAACGTGCGCTCTTCTTACCCTCTTCTTTCTATAACCTACCCCTGTTTCCACTCACCACTATCCAAATCACTCTCAGCCCTTTCCCCAATGTATTCTGACCTAGTCTCATCCTGTCCATCACCCTTACTAACTTACTTTCCCTTAGTCTTCTTTTCCTCAGCCACTTTCTTATTCTTGTCCTCAGGTTTATCCTTATCCTGTGTCTTCCCCTTCTTACCTATCACAACAGAATTACCTTCGTCACTCATACTCTCATCCACTCGCTCTTTCACTTTCTTTACCACTCCTGGCCCGTCACAAGACCCAGTAGGCCTACCTCCTACAGCTCCCTCTCCCATGAATCCCTTCATCATTTCCTGCATCCGTCAACCGACTGCTGTCGAAACTCCCGACTATCACCAGCTCTCACCAAATACTGACTCAAAAACTCACTAAAAACACAGAACTCTGATCTCTACCAGCAGACAACCCAGCCAGAACTCACTAACAGCCAATACAATCGTTAACTATCCATACAGCAATTACACCCTCTCTCTCTCTCTCTCTCTCTCTCTCTCTCTCTCTCTCTCTCTCTCTCTCTCTCTTCACACACAGACGTTGTCAAATATAACTCCATAACTCCTCCATATCATGTTGTACTTGTGGGTGAGGAATTGTTTAATTAATGTTTGGTCCTTTCTTTTTTTCGTTGCAGTTCGATATAAGGTGATGAGTAAGCCAGTTGTGCTCCCTTTCACTTGGATGGTCATTGTCACACTTGGATGCCCACCTCTCTTGGATATAGTGACAGAATCAATTATTACAAGATAGTATATAGTATTTGAGGAGAGAAGCGCAGAAAGTGAGAATTGGACTAACTGTGAAGTGGTTTACCGGTATGATAGTAAGAGTGAAAGTAGTATTAGTAGTAGTAGTAATAGTAGTAGTAGTGAAGGTTTGAGTGAAGTATATTTAGTGTTGACAAATATGTGGTATTGACAGGGTAAGGTGAAGAAGCGTACTGAGTTGCCATTGAGCGCTCACAGATTTTTTTACTTTCCCTTACTCAAATTTTGCTATTATCTGACAGGGCCTTGGCTCTATTATTCTGGATAACAGAGAGATTACTCTAAGAGAATTCTTTGAGATTGATTGATCTATTATGGAGCCCTGGGAGTATCATGAGACTAACAGCAGCTATCAAAAATTGGTGTATCCCCATATCAAAATCTGTCATCTAAAAATGACATGGTCTAAAGATAAAATAGTATTCCTAAATAAAGTATATTACAATTATTTTCCTGATATGTGTACATACATCTTTCAATTCAGTTATGACCACCATATTTTCAAGCTGTTTTCTCTCATTTGACTAATACTTCCTTGATTCTCAAAGGGACAATTTGTAAAAATTATGATCTATGCTACATAAACATTTAAATAGCTAATATGCAAAGCAGGAATGAGTGCATTCCTATATCATTACAGCACTGATTGACATAAAAGTATACGTACTACCTATCAACAAAATGCTTACAGCTGTGCAGGCTAAAACTAGCTATAAGAAAAATAAGAATTATACTTCACAACTACTTTGAACTGCAACTGATGCTTCTGCAATGTGAAAAATATGAAAGGTTACCCTTGTCAAAGTCATGGTGTCTTGAAGAGATGGATGGAGGTGATGCCATGGCAGAGCTGACAGGTGACTGTGAACTACCACTAAAATGTGGCTTCTAACTTCCTTCATGGCAAATGTAGAACTGTAGTATTCTAGTATCATAGAAAGTATGGTAGAGTCATCTGAAAGAATAAAGCATTTAAAATATACACCTGCCATAGATTTTTAATTTGTAACTGTTAAGTTACATGCCATTTAGATACCTGGAAAGTAGACTTTTTAAAACATAATGACCTCTCTTCATTTCATTCCTTTAGTTAGTAAAAATAATAAACATGAGCAATACTGAACTCCAAATAACTTCTAGAAGTGGCCACTGCACAACAATTACTGGCTGTTCCTCTAAATTACTTTTTTTAAAGCTTATCCAATTATTAAGGATCCATTGAGAGTAAACATGGCCCTTCATAGTGCTCTTCAGACTATGGATAAAACACATAAAATAAAATAACTAGGAACAATATGTCAGATAATCTAAATGACTGCAGTGGGTTAATTCAGGGAGTCCAATAGGGTTAGCTAACCTGTGAGCTTACTTAAAGCAGCTGGTCATAAAAGTTTAAAAAGCCCAACTCACTAAGTATGACTGATGTGTACTATAGACAAATCCTGGCCTTCAAGCAAATGGTATTTGAGTCTGATGGTGCCATATACTCTACTCAACTAATGCATTCCAAGTATTTCATCTAGGGCCAAAGTCATCTCTTTATAATGAAAGCATACAATCAGCCCTTGATATCCATCCAATGATCAATCACAGAAGTCGTCTCATTTGTAGCTCTGCTCAAGTCAACACCCATAGCTATCAATAAGTCTCAGGAGAGAAGTAGACATCCAAGTTTGGAAAAGTCTGCTTCAAGGGGGAAAGTTCCTGATGACCTAACAAGCTCAAGCTGATGAATCATTAATTCAATGAAGCTGCAATTACAGTTCAGTAATAGTTTTAACCATCTTCACAAGCATAACAATGTTTAAAACTACAAAATGGTAATCCAGTATAAACTGCCAACTGATAGCCTGAACCAGGATTGATTCACTGCTTAGCCATTAAATAACTGTAGGGTCATACTGGAGCTAACTAAAGCTACAGAATCTACAGATAACTAACTTAATCATTTTGAACATCTGCTTTCAAATTGTCAAGTAAAATTGAGAACAATTCGCATATCCATCAGATGAGAAATTACGGGGCACATATCATAAGGTATGCTAGGCAGATTTAATCTATAAAATAATACTACGTACATGAAATCATATAAATCTTAACAACTGAATGGATTTCTACATGTAAATGTATAACTTCTTCAATAACTGCTACAGTGCTGCTCTTACCAAACTACACTTCACTGAAGCTCATAAAATACTTAGTATTTCTTCCTCTTCAAAAATTACATTTTATGCCTTGCCTTAAACTCCATTACAAACACTAGCCTACATACGAACAAGTTACATTCCGAATGGCCATTCATATCATGAATTGTTCATAAGTTAGTCTTCACGCCAATTTAAGTACAATATGATGTAAAGTCAATGCAGTTAATACTGTACATTTTTTCATCCTAAAACACACTGCACTGTTTATACACCGTTTCTGGGCTTAACCTGTGTCGCCCTGTGAAATGTTCCTTGGATACTATTTCTTAGGAATAAATATTGCTATTCATCCTAGAAAGAAAAGAAACAATATAATGTCAAGATAAATGGCTCGCTCACCTCTAATAGAAGTGTCGGTATAGTAAGGAGCGAGTGGAATCACTACCAGAGGTCCCTTGCCATTTAGCTTCTTCCTTCGACAAAACCTCGAACTACGGAGGAGCCATGCTACAGCTCCCGGTCTACTACTACCGTGAGCGCCTCCGACGCCTGAGACGTCATTCCTTCGATAGCACGCGTTACCATCACACGTTAAAATTTTTCTGCGCTGTGTATTCGCTTTTTCTGGATTTATCTTTTATTTCAAGATGTCTTCAGCTTCTGCTTCTAAGTTAAGTACTGTTTGCGGGTTTGAGGTTACTGATCTCATTTTATGATGATCTTTGTGTTTTTTATATATTCGGGGCCTTATCGGCCGGTATGCCCCTCGACCGCATGGCGGTACGGGTTCTCTCTTTCGGTCTTCCATACCGTGAGGGATTTCCCTTCTCACAGTACTTTAGATATGGTTACTTACACATAGTCTCTATATCTTTTATGCAGTTAGCTTATTAGTTAGGCCTCCACGGGGCACGCTCCGACCGCACGTTTCGGACCTTAGTCTAGCTATGCCTTACGTTGTTAGGACTTTTTATCAGTCATGGTTTTGAGAGTTATATCATCTTATTACTCTGATGTTCCCTCTTACCTTCTCTAGTTCCTGATTACCAATTAATAATATTGTAGGTACTAGGTTGGGCTAACATACACCATGCTTCGGTATGGCGATTAGCTTACCCTGTTATCACTATTTTTACCGTTAGGTTAGGCTTTCATACCCCAATTGTCGATTGGTGATTAGCCTACCCCCCGTTTTCTTGAACTAGAGGTTAGATTAGGCTAACATACCCCTTTCTTCAGATCGGCGATTAGCCTATTCTTCTGATTGATTAGCTTCGTGTTCCCCGTGTTAGTCTAGCTTTAAGAAATCGCTTTATTTTATTATTTGATGATTTATTATAAGTAATCCTATATATATCAGTGATATTGATGTTGTTCCGATGGCTCTTCCCCACCTCGTGTTTATCACCTGGCTGGGAAGACCACTGGTCGATCGCGGTGAGCCACCCGGTTACGGGGTCCCCCACCCGTCCCCCCATTTCCCCCTCCATACATTGCCATCCACGTCGATGGGTGATGACTCGTTTCTCACAGCTAGCGTCCGAGTCTGCATGGAGGGGGTGAACTCACGGGCTGGTGGGGAGCTCCCCCCTACTGGTGTTCTCACTCGTCATGTGTCTCGTGGGCTCGGGACCTCCTCCCCCCTACTTCTCCGTCCTTAACTGGCCGCTCAGGGGGAGGGCTCCCCTACCCCACGTACTTCCCTACCCTTTCCCCCCCAGTTCAGTCCGGCAGGTGTCTATCCGCCGCTACCAAACATAGAGAGGGGGGAGGGAACCACTGGGTGCCTATCCACTTAGGATAGTTTACACGAGCACTTACTGATATGATGGGTTTTTGGTTTTTATTTTATTCTAATTTATTGTTTAGAACCTTTTGCGTTACTCCGGGGTTTTTTTTATTTCCGCCTCTTGCACTATCCCTTGCTTCGTTAGAAGTTTGACATTGCTCACTCAATATTAATTAACTCCGGGCCATACGGAGAACTCCGGGCCCTACGGAGTCTATTTTTAACCATATAACAAGTGAGCTTAGGCGGAGGCAGAGACTTTCTTCCCCCCTCGTAACTTTTCTACGTATATTCATACGGAGCGAGCATTAGAGCTTACTCCGGCATTCTTTTGCATGCCACTTATACGTAGAACCTATCCGTCGGTCCTACTCCGGCACCCACGGATATTTTGCATATTGTACCACCGGAGGTTGTCATTGGTACTCATGTATCCTTTGACTTACAGATGTGCTGCCAGGAGATTGGGTGCAGTGCCATCCTCCAAGACCCGTGCGGCCATATAGTATGCCGCTCTCATGCAGGATGTGCAGTGAAAGTGGAGGATTTTATAGTTTGGCACCACGAAGCCTGCCAAACCTGCTACTTGCTAGTAGGCGATGCCTCACTAGTAGTAAGTTTTCTTAGCACTTCCTTCATTCATTCATCACCTGGAATACTTGTTACGGTATTTTATTATATACCCTTCCACTATGGGACCACATTTATTCACATAGTCTCAACACAACAGACATTCCTCCCCTATCCTCTCCCTAACTCTAGACCTTTCTTACAGGGTTCTGATGAGGAGAAGAAGAAGGCTTTGTCTACTCTCAAAGCATGGGTAGGGGGTTTTGGCCGGAATTCAAAGGGCCGCCCCTACATTCTTACCCAGGACATGGCGGACCTAGTATTCCCAGGAGCCAAGAAAGGATCAGTGGTGGACCCGATAGCGGCCGCCCCTTTGCTGGCCGACCTCCAGGTCATGATCTCCCTTCAGGATGGGGATTTCCCAGAGGACGTAGCAGAAGACGTTGCGGCAATGAACCTCGACGTCGAACCCATGGCTATTGACTCCATGGGTACAGGTAAGGGTGTAGTAGGGGCAGCTTCTGTGGGTTCTCAGGGCCCTTTCCTGAGTTCCCTTTCTCCATCACCTTCCACTGATCCTTCTACTTCCACTTCTTTCCGGGGCTTCACTGAAGACCAGCGGTCTGTCCGACCTAAGGTTGCTTCAGTGATCCCCAAGGCTAAGTCGACCGAGGAGAAACTTAAAAAGTCTCTCCCCAAGAAATCGGTCATCTTGGCAGACACTGTAACTCCAGCTCACCACCCCGGAACAGTTAGGTCAAGGGTGGCCTCTTCGTCTGCGTAAATCACGTAAGGATCGGGCTCAAGTCCCGCCTTTGATCCCGAATCCTTTTCGGCAAACATTCTGGAGCCAGGTGGAGTGATCGTAGGGGTCTTGGTTGACAACAAGGTCGGCTCGGTGCTCTCCCAGCTCTCCAGTTCTGTTACGTCTTCCGGCCAGTCGATCCAATCGCTGGCAGAACGGCTGGCCGCTCAGGAGAATGCCATCTCCGGGATTCAAACCTCGATCGCGGCAGGTTCCCCCCTAACTGTGCCACCTTCTCCTCTTCCAATGCCAGATTCCAGCCAACTGCCGGAATTCAAGGCGGCCAACCCTTGGAGGATTGCTTCATATGCCCCGTTTGTCAACGGAATGTTGACCATCGAAGGCATAGGAACTCGAAGGCGTGAGGACTTCGAGTTCCACACCCAGGGACCTTCAACCACCATTCATTGGCTACGTCCGGCTAACGGAAGCAGCAATGATGAGAGAAGACAAAGTTCCCAAGGAAACAGTGATCCTTCCGAGGGAACAGGCACAGCAGACTCTAATGAGAAGTCTGGAGGAATGGGGGTGTGAAAATACCCGCATCACAGCCTTTAGAAGTCCCTTCACCATTTTTACTCCGGTGGAAGGGACTCCGCTACCACTGACCCTTAAGGTAGTGGAAGCAACCTTTCAGGCCGCCCTGAAAGACGAGCCCCTGCCTCAACTACGAGAGACGGAACCCACCTCTCTCTTAGTCCCAGGCTCCGAGACGTACTTCGAGGGGGCAGTTCCTACTTTTTCAGTAGGAAGAAAACTAAAGGCGGACTGTGCCACCTCTCTCTTTAGTGAGAGACTTCCTAGGTTGTCGGACTCCCTCATCCAGACGGAGTACGACGCCCGGACCAGGCTCGCGAGATCCCTTTCCTCCATGACTATGGCGGAGATGACGGCTCTTGTATACCAACAAGAGCCGTTGTTTAAAGTTTTGGCTAAAGGTCTGCTGCACACCATGCAGTGTGGACCTTTACGACTTCCTCATAGCCAGGAGGAATTGTAGGAAGCACGTTCTGGCAGAAGCTACTATCCGCCATGAACCGAACAAACTGATTGCTTCCTCAATTTGGGGAACGGACCTCTTCCCAGCACCAGTGGTAGCAGAAGTCCTTCATGAAGCCTCAAAGGTTAACCAGTGCCTCAAAGTCAGGTGGGGACTGGTAGCAAAGCGGAGGCAGGAATCTTCTGGTCCTAACCAAAGGATCAAGAAGAAACCAAGGAAGTTCTCTCCCTTCCAGCCTTCTCAGCAGACGTTGGTTCAGGCAGTCCCAACATCACAAGGGCAACCATCGTCGAAGGGTCAGCAACAATACCTTGTCCTGACCCCTCAGTCCCAGCAACCTCAACCCTCTACTTCCTTTGCTGTCTCGCCAGCCTACAACTCCAACTATGAAAGCCAGAACTTTCAGGCTTTCAATAGGTTTGCGAGAGGTAGCAGAGCAAGAGGTGCCTCTCGATTCAGAGGGTCCAGCAGGGCTGCAAACAGAGGAAGAGGTTTCCGAGGAGCAAGAGGTGGCCGCCCCTTGGCAAACCAGCAGTGAGAGTCCCAAGGTAGGAGGGAGGCTGTACCTCTTCCGCCAGCGGTGGGGGTTCAGCCCTTGGGCTCAAAGTATAGTGACAAAAGGCCTAGGTTGGAGTTGGCTAGAGGGCCCTCCTCCAACAAACAGATTCTATCAAGCACCAACAACGGAATTGGTAGAGTATACCAAAGACCTCCTTCTCAAAGGAGTAGTCTCAAGAGTCAACAATTTAAAATTTCAAGGACGCTTGTTCAGCGTGCCAAAGAAAGACTCGGAAAACCGAAGAATCATCTTAGACTTGTCCCATCTGAACTTATACATTCATTGCGACAAGTTCAGGATGCTGACCGTTTCACAGGTACGGACCTTACTTCCCCGTGGGGCCGTCACAACCTCTATAGATCTTACAGATGCCTACTATCATGTTCCCATAGCCAGACACTTCCGTCCGTTCCTAGGCTTCAGACTAGGCAACAGATCCTACTCCTTCAAAGTAATGCCATTCGGGCTCAACATAGCCCCAGGATCTTCACCAAATTGGCGGAAGCAGTAGTGCAAGAGCTAAGGAAACAGGGAATAATGTTAGTGGCTTATTCTGACTACTGGCTTATTTGGGCAAAGAACCCCAAAGAATGCAAGGAGCAACGGTCAAAGTGATCAAATTCCTGGAACATTTAGGTTTCCAAATAAACAAAACCAAGTCCAGACTAACACCGGAATCTCGATTCCAGTGGTTAGGCCTTCAGTGGGACTTGCAATCGCACACTCTATCAATTCCGTCGTTGAAAAGGAAAGAAATTGCAAGAGCTACAAAACAATTTCTCAAACAACAAAAAACATCCCGGAGGTGCCAGGAGAGGATCCTGGGCTCACTCCAGTTTGCATCAGTCACAGACGTTCTGCTCAGAGCCAACTCAAAGATATAACAGAGTATGGCGCTCAAGAGCGAATTGCAGATCACGGGACAAACTAGCCTCTATCCCAGCGATCTTACGGAAACGTCTCCGCCCATGGACGGAGACAAAGAATCTTTCAAAAGCAATTCCTCTACAGTTCCCTCCTCCATCATTAGTGATCCACACAGATGCCTCACTAACAGGGTGGGGAGGATACTCCCAGTACGAAAAAGCTCAAGGAACTTGGTCGTTAACATTCCGCCAGCTACATATCAATGTACTGGAGGCCATGGCAGTATTCCTCACACTGAAAACGACTCCCGTCCGCCCAAGAACTCACATTTCAAACTAGTTCTGGACAGTGCAGTAGTAGTACACTGCATCAACAGGGGCGGATCCAAGTCAAGCCACTTGAACCATGTCATGATAGCCATCTTCTCTTTGGCAAACAAAAACAAATGGCACCTGTCAGCCACTCACCTGGCAAGAGTCAAGAACGTAGTAGCAGACGCTCTATCTCGCTCCGCTCCGTTGGAATCTGAGTGGACACTGGACAGGAGTTCATTCAATTGGATCAGTCTACAAGTCCCCGGACTCCAAGTAGACCTCTTCGCCACGGAGTCAAACCACAAACTCCCTTGTTACGTGGCACCCAACCTCGATCCTCTAGCATACGCTACGGATGCAATGATCCTCGATTGGACAAATGGAAGAACATTTACCTCTTCCCTCCGGTGAACCTTCTCATGAAAGTTTTAGACAAACTCAGGACATTCAAAGGCCAAGTAGCTCTAGTAGCTCCCAACTGGGCCCAAGAGCAATTGGTTCCCTCTACTCCTAGAGTTGAGACTCCGACCACTACGGATTCCCAACCCAACCCCAAACTAACCCAGTTTAGTGCAAACTCAGACTGTGTCCGCTTCCTCAAGAATTCAGAAAACCCTAACTTTATGGATTTCCTGAAATTTGCAGCTATGAGGAATGCAGAAATTGATCCCCAGAATATCTCATTCTTGGAATCAGATAAAAGAGAATCTACTCTCCAGCAATATGATTCATCTGTCAAGAAACTAGCAGAGTTCCTTAAGATGTCAAATTCCCAAGTCATGACAACGAACCTAGCTATAACTTTCTTCAGATCATTGTTTGAGAAAGGTTTAGCAGCAAGCACTATCACTACGACCAAATCAGCTCTTAAAAAGATCTTCCAATTTGGTTTTAGCATAGACCTTACGGATTCGTACTTTACGTCCATACCAAAAGCTTGTGCTAGATTAAGACCATCAACGAGACCTAAATCAGTCTCTTGGTTCCTAAATGATGTCCTCAAACTAGCCTCGGACATTAACAATGACTCTTGCAATTATATAACCCTCCTGAGGAAAACCCTATTTTTATTAAGTTTAGCCTCCGGAGCTAGAATATCAGAACTGTCAGCCTTATCAAGGGAACCAGGCCACATTGAGTTCCTCCCCTCAGGGGAAGTCCTCTTATCCCCAGATCGCCATTTTCTAGCCAAAAATGAAGACCCACAGGACAGATGGTCCTCGTGGAAAATCCTACCACTACCTCAAGACATTTCCCTTTGTCCTGTCAACTCATTAAGAGCCTACCTAAGCAGAACAACTCTGAAATCTTCAGGCCCATTGTTCATTAGGAAGGAAGGTGGTACATTATCCCTAAAAGGGATCAGGCAACAAATTTTATACTTCATTAAACAGGCCAATCCAGAGTCCTTTCCTCGGGCCCACGATGTTAGGGCGGTGGCCACATCTATTAATTATTTCCAACACATGAATTTTGACGATCTTAAGAAATATACAGGCTGGAAATCTCCGACAGTTTTCAAACGGCACTACCTAAAACCCTTAGAAGCCCTCAAATTTCCAGCAGTGGCAGCTGGAAACACAGTTTCTCCTGATTCTTAATTTTTCCTATAACTTCTTGTAGCCTTCCCTTCTACCTGCCCCATTGCACCCTTACTTAGTTTAGTCGCCTCCATGTATTGGGTTACCTTGATTTTTGCTATTGTTCATCATTCAAGTTGGATTCAGTTCCATTCTTTTGTATATATCAACTTATAATCCTGTCTTTGCCTAACCTGTATATTTATTGCTTGTTGTTAGGCTAACTAATTTTAAGTTATAACCCATGTTTTAGGGCTTATACTTTCCCATATTGTAAGACTGTAATTTTAGTTGATTATTATACTATTAACCTTACAAGTTTTTAACTTTACCTTCTTATTTTATCTGTACTGTCCCTCAAGCTTGGTGTTTTAGCATTCTCTGGTACTATTTCACAGGGCGACACAGGTTTAAGCCCAGAAAAGATTTTGACGAAGGAAAAATCTATTTTCTGGGCAACGACCTGTGTCGCCCTGTGAAACCCCACCCTGTAGTTAGATTGTCCTCACCCAGCTTACCCCAAGCTTGGAGGCTATCTTCAGGAATGACGTCTCAGGCGTCGGAGGCGCTCACGGTAGTAGTAGACCGGGAGCTGTAGCACGGCTCCTCAGTAGTTCGGGGTTTTGTCAAAGGAAGAAGCTAAATGGCAAGGGACCTCTGGTAGTTATTCCACTCGCTCCTTACTATACCAACACTTCTATTAGAGGTGAGCGAGCCATTTATCTTGGCATTATATTGTTTCTTTTTTCTCTAGGATGAATAGCAATATTTATTCCTAAGAAATAGTATCCAAGGAACCATTTCACAGGGCAACACAGGTCGTTGCCCAGAAATACATTTTTCCTTCGTCAAAATCCCTTTTTTAAGACTAGGTACGTACTTTATTTATACAAATGATACATTTTTAAAACTTACACAAATTGTGATGATAATTCAGTTTCTTTTCTTACCTTTGAAACTGATAGCATAGGCTTGAGGTGATGAATGAAAGAAGGAGAGGTGGTGTGGAATTACAGAGGCAGTGTCTTCTTAGGCAAAGATTTCTTTGGCATCACCACTTTGTTCATCTGAAGAGGAAGCAGTCAGTGGAGGTGGGGAGGCTTTTGAGGTTAAAGGCACTGGGTTGAAGAATTGATCTAAAGAAGTTTGCAATGTTTTTCCTTTCATCATGATGAGACAATAACACTGAATACCATTGTTGATGGTTGTCCCTACTTTTGAGAATCTCTCAGCATTTGGGTCCTGATCCTCAAAAATGGTTAAAAGTTTTTTCTATAAGAGAAAACCCCTCAGCCATCAATTTCACTTCAACTTCTTTAAGGGAAGAAGTTCTTCCAATAAATCTTCATTCTTTAACTCCTCTGAATGAGACTCAAACAGCTCTTCAAAGTCCTCTTCCCCTAAGCCAAGCTGTAACTTTTCACTTATGTCAGAGAGTCTTAATGGTTCCCTTTGCCTTCTATTCTTCATTAAATCTTCTGAAGTTGTTGAAAAACTGTAGGCATAAAGCCTTCCATGCTCCATTCATGTTGATCCCACTTACTTCACACCATGCAGCACATCAATATTCTTGTTGTAATTATAAATGTTGTATCACTTCCAAAAGTCACATAAGGTCACACCTTGGTCATTCACTTCCTTCAGTGCTTGCCTTCAAGTACACCTTGATCCATCAGCTAAAGAAATACAGCTGTGTTAAAGGGTAAATATATAATTTTCCTATCAGGATGCAAATTATCCAAGTGCGGTGGGTGACCAGAGGCATTATCCAAGATTAAGAGATTCTTGAAAGGAATCCCATTCTCAAAGCAGTGCAGCTTGACTTCAGGAACAAAGTGATGGACAAACCAGTCCTTAAATATAGCAAGAGTCACTCAGGCTTTGATATTGGACATCCAGATTATGGGTAGAGAGCTTTTTTTTTTTTTTTTTTTCAGTGCCTGTGGATTTGCAGTCTTCTGATGCGTTGCCACCCAGCAGTAGGATTACCCTATCCTTCACTACTTATCCTGGCTTCATCTTCTCTTCACAGCTGATGTATGTTTTATTTGGTACAGGTGGTTCCCGGTTCCCGGTTATCGGCTGCTTCACTCTATAGCGCTTCGGTTTTATGGTTGTTTTCAAAAATATTAATTACAAAATATGGCGCCACATTTGGTTATCAGTGCCATAAATGCCATAAGCTGCCCGTCTGCTATGGCGTGCCATAGCGGTTATCAGGGGTGCCATTTAGCAAAAATTGCCATTAAGTGAAGCATGAAAGTCTAAGGGAGTAAAACATGCTTATGGCGCTGAGACACTCATGGCACTCTTATGGCGCCAATAACCACTTATCGGCACTGTAAGGCAACATAAGAGCGCCATAAGTTTGTTTTACTCCCTTAGACTTTCATGCTTCACTTAATGGCACCTGGCCAGGAATGGAACCCCTGCCGATAACCAGGGACCACCTGTATTTTTTCCAGAAAAGTTCAGTCTTGTCACTATTAAACACTTACTGAGGGGTATAACCTTCCCTATCAATGATTTCCTTGGGGGTCTTTAAAAATTTTTCAGCTGCTGCTTTGTCAATGCTTGCTGCCTCACCACGGATATGGATGCAAGTTAGTATGTTTTTTAAAGCTATGGAACCAAATGGTTCATCTGCAGTGCTCTCACCAGCCTTAGCCTTCAAGTTATCATAAAGGCTTTTAGCCTTTTCCTCAATCAGCACGAGGTTAAGCACAGACCTTTCTTTCTGGTGTTATACTCAGATAGTACCCAGTAGTTTTTCAATTCTTCTGCCAGCCTCCCCCTCTCTTACTTATAATTGTTGAATGCATGGGCACAGCACTTTTTTTTGTTCAATAATTTCCTCTATGTTCATAAAGATTGTACCAACAATTGTACGATTCATATTGAACAAAAGTACATGCAACCTCCACCATTTTTTCACCACAATCTAATTTCTTTAAAATCACCACCTTATTTCCCATTAAGATATGTTGCTGCTTTTTACCACTGCCACTATCTTCACTGCCCTTAAGCTTGCCATTAGCCATGATATTTTATGATAAAACACATGAATAGCTCAGAGTATAGCAGGCAGCATCTTAACACTACATAGGTACAAGAGTCTGGGCTTATGGTGCTGTATGGCATAGGAAGCAGCAAAAATTGTAACAAAGCAGAATAGGCATACAGTACCAAATCTGAACTAGCAGGTGGCAAAGGGGAGTTTGCCAAACAAAATTTAATTTACAATCACATATGTTTGTATCTCTGAATGTTCATAATTTGAATGTGCATAAGTAGGGTAGCATCTACATATGATTACAAAGCCATCTTACAATACCAATTGAAAAAAAGAAAAAAAAATTCTTGCTGCTTTAGATTTTTCCGCTACATATTTATCATTATGAGCAGCCTTAGGTCTTCATATTTAACTCTTAATCTCTAACGGTTCGACTGGAGAAAATGAATTAATTTTACTTTAATTTAGAGCCCCTTTTAAGTGATTTTGCTTTAATGCTTTGCTCCTGCTTTTTTCTAGAAGGCTTGACTATTTATGACTGCTCCATTACAAAATTGATGATGGCATGCCTCCCGAGTAGTATGGGTACGTATGATGCATCTTTGTCAAAGGATTATCAAGCTTAGGAGCACCAGACAAAGCTGGCAGTGCTTGAGAAGAGGTGACTGTGTCAGGCACAGTTAACTTTACGTTTTGAGAAGGATCTAATCTTTAAAAGGTTTTCTGAGTTTGACCTGTGTCGGCCGGTGAAAAATCCCTGTAGCTCATTTTTCAAGTATAAATAAACTCTAGATATACCAGAGAAAAAGCTAGCATGGTATGCTGAAGTTACTACCCTCAGCGCGATCACCCCGAAGGGTGTCGGTATAAGTAAAGGGGCGTTGTGGAAACCACAATACACAGGGCCTTCACCACTTAGAAGATTCCTTCTCAAAATCCCCCTCCGTGGTGGGAGCCGTCACATCGAAACCCACCGCCAACTCCTCTCGCCACTGCTACTAATACCCACACTCTCTTCCTCTCATTCCTGTACTAGAGATTGAGTATGATACATGCATTTCGCTGCTCCAGGATTTTTTCCCCTTATTTTGTTAATGATGGCATTGCAAGGTTCTTCTGCTTCTAAGCTGAGTACCCCAATTTGGTTTTTCATATAGCATTTAGTCGGAAATGTAATATTTTACTGCCTCGGCACCTCAAGATATGTTGTGGGTGCCTCCGACTGAGCGGCCATTTCGGGTAGTCGGTGCAGCACGAGGTGATTTCAAACACCAATCTATCGAAGAATAATTAGGTTATAGACATTATGTGATCATTAATTAAGGGACTGGCGCTCGTCCCAGCAGTGAATTCGTTCACTTAATAAGGAATAGTTGACTAATGATAAGTTAGTCAAGCATACACTTTAGTAAAGTTCGCCATGAGTTCGTGTAAGGGACGAGCGTCAGTCCTTATTATTATTTACATTATATAGTTTATTATGTGTTATTTTGTACATAACCTAATTCTAGAGGCAGTCGAGTTGCCCCTATCCTTTCCCTAGAACCAACCTAGCCTAGGCTAGGCTTGGCTGGTAGCCTATGTGTTCCTTCCTAACACCCCGTACATTATGGGACTTACCTTCTTGCCGGTCTGGACTGATAAGTTAGTCTTGTAGGTTTAGTAGAGTTCATCCTGCCCTGCCGGTCTGGGTCGAAAAATTCGTCCTAGTAGGTCTGGTCGAGGATTATCGTCCTTCTTATTTGGCAAAGGAGGCTATAGGCCTACCTTGTCTAGTACGGTGGTAGCCTGGTACACTGTTGGCATCCCCAAGCAGGGATATCATTCTATCTCCTTACCTAATTCTTGGGCAACTCTTCCATAAACCTCTTTTTGTGTATTGTATGAACCCAAATGTATGGCTGGTCGGTTAAGCCTAGCCTACCTGGCATAGCCTCTTGATCGGGTGTGACCACTACCAATCGCAACGAGCC
>NC_087203.1:50717394-50794693 GCF_015104395.2 Macrobrachium nipponense | reverse complement strand
GGCTCGTTGCGATTGGTAGTGGTCACACCCGATCAAGAGGCTATGCCAGTAGGCTAGGCTTAACCGACCAGCCATACATTTGGGTTCATTACAATACACAAAAAGAGGTTTATGGAAGAGTTGCCCCAAGAATTAGGTAAGGAGATAGAATGATATCCCTGCTTGGGGACGCCACAGTGTACCAGGCTACCACCGTACTAGACAAGGTAGGCCTATAGCCTCCTTTGCCAAATAAGAAGGACGATAATCCTCGACCAGACCTACTAGGACGAATTTTCTGGCTCAGTTCGTGTCGCTGCGCGAAATATCCTTTAATCCATTATTTCTAAGGTAAATGTACTAACACATACCAGAGAATAAATAAAATAAAGAAAAGGTCAGTACCACTGACTCGCTCACCCTCCAAGAGGGTGTCGGTATGAACACTATGGCAAGTGAGAGACTCCACTAACCACGAAAATTTCCGCTTGCCAATAGAAATCTCCCACTAACAAAATACCCCCACTAGAGGGGAGCCGACCCACAGAGTGGGGCAGCAAACAACTACACTACTACTCATCCCCTGCTGCCGATCTGCTGCGCCTCTGGTGGCCATCCTACCTTTTCAGTTAGCGCACTGTAGATACACGTGCCCTTTTTTGCTCTGTGTTTTTGTGCCCTTTTTTCTGGATTTATTCGTCATGGAGCGTACAGCCATCGCAGCAGCTAAGTTAAGTAATCAGTGATTATTGCTATTGGTTTTTTCCGGCCTTGAGTCATTGTATTTACCGTTTTTTAGGTATAAACACGAGCTCTAGGTCGGAAGCATGGCAGCATGGTTCTGCCTCGTGGCGGGTTTGTTCTTGGTCTTCCATACCCAGAACCTTCCCTTTATTTCGTTACGCTCTATTATTAGTTATCCATTTTATGTTAAGGGTACAGCCTACGGGGTTTTATGTCATGCATGCATGTCTTTTTCACCTTGCGTAGGCATCTTCCATCCAGACCCTAGCCACAGCTCTTAGTATCGGCCCCAGCTAGCTTTGAGTGGTAGACTTTCTTTCGAGTTAGTCGTACACTCCTGGATTTTTTCTCCTACTGTTTTTTTATTTTCTTTCGGGGTTTACGTTTAGTGATTTTGATTTATTATGTCTTATGTTAGTGTACGGCGTCTGGCTTCACGTAGCCTAGGTTATGTTATACTGTGCTTCCGCTCTTCAGTTCGGTTGCTTCTCTATAGCATCTCTCTGATTAGTCGGTTGTTTTATCCTAGGCTGTATTGTTTCATTGTATTACATGTTACCGCTCCGTGGTCACTACGTGATCACGGAGCAGCCAGACGCCTGTTCAGTCACCTTTCCTTTCCTTCCGCTCTTCCATAGGGCCGGGGGGAGGGTTGGGTCTGCCCACGCTCGCTCCACGTACCCGGGCCTGCCTCCCTCTCTCCCTAGGCGGAGGGAGTAGGGGGGCTGGGACAGACCCAGGCTGGACTCGACCTCTCTAGCTTCTCGGCACGCTCGGATGACTAAGGGGGGGGGACTGGCCTTTCCCCCCTCCGCCGTTACTCCGTCGCTCCGTTGCTAGCGCGAGTCTGTTTGCCCTCTCGCCCTTTCCCACCACCTTACTGTGCTCCTTTATCTACCGGAGCTCCGGCATCCACGTGGAAAGGTGCTAGTTCACCCTGACGGGCGGACTGCGGCATACAGTTGGTCTTTACTAACCACTCCGTCGTTCACTGATATCGCGACACGACTCCGCCACGCACCGGACTTAGTCCGGTACGTTCGATGTCTATAGGTTTAAGAATAGTATTTAATTTAAACTATATTAAGTTTAATTTAAGCTACCTTAAACCATCCCTCCGTTGCCTGCTCACAACCGGATCTCTCCGGGGTTATAGCCTATTCAGCAATAAGGGAGGGGTTATGCCCAAAATTTTTCGCGCTCCGGCATGCAGCGGAGTTCTTTTAAACCTCTAGCCTGTAAGTGATATCTTTTAGGATGCTCATGTATCTTTTCACTTACAGACACAACTGTGAGCATCCGGATGTAATGCCATGCTCCAGGACCCTGTGGGCATGAAGTCTGCAGATCCCATGCTCCATGCAGACTCCGCACGGGAACCTTCAAGTCTGGTTTCACGAGACCTGCACGATTTGCTATGATCTGGTGAGCCAGCTCTTAGACGGGGTAAGTATTTCCAACTCCGTTAGCCAATCCCTACAAGATTTATATTGTTCTTAAGTTTAATTTTAATTCTCTTATCTTAAACTTAAGCTTGTTTTATATGGGATCTCGCATCCTCTATAATTTTAAGTTAACCTTGTACTTAAGTTTTAATTTTAAGTTTAAACTTAAAAAAATAAAACTAACAAATACCCTCTCTTCCAGGCTCCCGCTGTTAGAGACACCGCACTGGCAACCCTGCGGGCTTGGGTCGGCGGTTTTGGGAAGAACGCCGCCAAGGGACAGCCCTACATCCTTGAAAAGCGGTTGGCGGTCCTGATCTTCCCCGGCGGCAAGTCAACGGGCTACGTCGACCCAGCAGAGGCAGCCCCGACTATGGCGGCAATTCAGCAGCAGCTCGCCGCTTCGTTGACTGAACAGGCCAGGACATCTCGTCGGAAGTCGCGACACTGGACTTAAATATTGAAACCGATGGTAGGTGTTGACGACCTGTTGGTCGAGGTGAGTACTTGTTCGGACGCCCAAGGGCTTCCCTTGGGCGCCACTGGATCTTCTACTCCTGCAAACTCTCCAGCTTCCTTCCAACCAAGGCTTTACAGGAGCTGAGCTCCTTTATACTTCTCCTGATGCCTCCGTTAGACCTAAGGTCAAAGGACAAACGGTAGTTAAACCCTAAGTAATTGAAAACGTCGTCGTAAGTCTAAAAAGACGTCGTCGGCGTCAAGATCTGCGTCAACATCTCGCAAGTCTCCGGCTACAAACCCCTGGAGCAGAGAGGTCTAGAGCTTCTGGGTCCGGCGGTCCAAATCCTCAAGGAGTAGATCCTCCAAGGAGAGATCACATACTCCAGCGGAGTCAGCCGTTTCTCTCCCCTTCCTTTGGTTCCTGTTCAGAGCTACCCGACCACCTCCGCAGCAGCTCCGGCTTTGGATCCCAATGCTGGCCTGTTGCAACACATGGGGGATTTGGTTGGTTCTCTCAAGAACAGCATGGAACAGATGTTCTCCCGGTTGTCCCGATAGGATCAATTCCCAGGATAACATTCGCCGGACTAAGCCGAAGCTCCGCTAGCTGCTCCCCCACCTTTCGGCACAGGTATAGCTCAGCTGCCACCACATGACTCTCTGCCTCCGTTCTCTATGAACAACCCCTGGAGGGTAGGCGTCATACGCCCCCTTCCAGGACGGACTTATTTCTATCCCCCGGAGTGTGGAACTCGAAGGATTGAGGACTTCGAGTTCTCACCCGGAGGATCTCCAACCGCCGTTCATCGGCTACGCCAGGCTCACTGGCCGCTGCTATGACGCGAGATGACAAGGTCCCTAAAGAGACAGTCCTCTATTCACGTGACCAGGCTCAAAGAGAATGGCTCAGGTGCTTAGAGGACATGGATTGTTGGCGAATACGAAAAATACAACCTTTTAAGAGTCCATTCACACCATCTTCACAATGGAAGAGGGAACTCCGCTCCTTTCCTTACCAAGATTGCTACGGTCACTATCCCGGCGGCCCAAAAGGGGGAGTCGTTATTACCGCAGCTAAAGGAACGCGGACCCTACATCTCCTTTACTTCCCTCAACCGGAGATTTGTGGGAAGACCTGCCCAACACTTTTTCTGCGGGCAAACTCAAACCAGACTGTGCTATGGAGCAGTTTGGTGAGAAGCTGCCTAGACTTCCAGACAGCCTCATTCAGGCAGAGTTTGATGCCAAGTCTAGGCTGGCCAGGTCTCTCAACACATGGCCATAACAGAGGTGGCTACCATTTCTTATGGTTCCGAGCCACTGTTCAGCTGATCACCAAGTCACTGACTCAAACGGTGCAGTCTGACATGTTTCGAGTTCGCCACAGCCAGAACAAATTGTCGGTAAGCATGTCCTCCAGGAAGCAACTATTCGGCATGAACCGAATAAGTTGCTTTCATCAAACATCTGGGGTGGGGAGCAGACCTCTTCCCAGATGCAATGGTTAAGGAGGGTCCAGGCAGAGGCTACAAGGCTTAACCAAAGCCTTAAGGATCGTTGGGGTCTCACTGCAAAGAGACGCCAACGATCAAGCAGTGAGGGGTAAGGCTCAGAAGAAACCCAGACGTTTCCAGCCTTACCAAAAGAAACAGCAACGGTTTGCCCAGCGTTTCGGCTGTTCCCGTTGTGCGGAGGAAGCAGCCCAACCCTCTACCTCCAAGCCCAATCACAGCCGATTTATAGTGATTTCCCCCCAGCCCAAACCCCAAAAAAAACCTTCCCAACTCTTACGCTGTCTCCCCAGCCTTCAACCAAAGTGTTCGAAAGCAAGGCCCAGGCCTTTCAGCAGTTATGACCGCTCGGGTAGGGGAGGCAGAGTAAGCGATCCTTTCGTCAGAGAGGATCAGGAAGGTCCCACTAATAGAGGAAAACACTTCCGGGGAGGCCGCGGAGGCTACCAACATCAATGAGAACTTCCAGGTAGGAGGGAGGCTGTTTCTTCCGGCCACCGGTGGGGGGGATTCAGCAAATGGGCACAAAGCATTGTGTCGAAAGGCCTGGCGGGTTGGAGTTGGGGTGGCGAATCCGCCCCCACCCAGACCTTTCCTTCAACTTCCATCCAAAGAATTGACGGAGTATGGGGAGGACCTCCTTCAGAAAGGAAAGCAATAGGCGGAGAGTCAACAGATTAAAGTTTCAAGGGCGCTGTTCAGCGTTCCAAAGAAAGGAAAGGCTCACAAAAAAAGAAGGGGTAATCTTAGACTTGTACCGTTTTAAACTTGGCCATTTGCTGCGACAACAAGTTCAGATGCTCACCATCTCGCAGGTGCGGACCTTACTTCCACCGTGTGGCCGTCACCACCTCTATCGATCTTACAGACGCATACTATCATATCCCTATTGCCAAGAAAACTTTCGCCCGTATCTGGGCTTCAAGATAGGAGATCAGGCATTCTCCTTCAAGGGTAGTTCCCTTCGGTCTCAAACGTAGCACCCAGGGTGTTCACGGAAGTTGGCGGAAAGTAGTCATCCAACAACTAAGATCGCAACAAGGGATCATGGTAGTAGCGTTTATCTCGACGATTGGCTAATTGGGCTCCAACAGTCGAGGAATGTCACCAAGCAACACTGAAAGTAATCCGTTCCCTGGAATATCTAGCTTCAAGATAAACAGGACCAAATCAAGATCACTCGGGAGTCAAACTTTCAGTGCTGGGCATTAATCAAGGAATCTAATTCCTCCATACTCTGTCGATTCCATCAGCCAAGAGAAAAGAAATAGCGAAGTCAGTAAAGCAATTTCTAGGACAAACTTGCTTCAAGGAGAAACCCAGAAAGGATTCTGGGCTCACTAGTTTGCATCAGTGACAAACATCTTGATGAAAGCCAAACTGAAAGACCTAACCAGAATCTGGCGCTCACGAGCAAATGTCAGGTCCAGGGACAAATTATCCTCAGTCCCTCAGATTCTACGAATCGTCTACGCCCTTGGTTTTTCGTCGGGGAAAAGTCAAGAACTTGTCATATCAGTACCCCTTCAGTTTCCTCCTCCGGGGATTACCATCCACACGGACGCTTCATTAAGCTTGTTGGGGAGGATATTCTCAGTTCAAGAAGGTTCTTAAGGAACCTGGTCACCCAGTTTCCGTCAGCTTCACATAAACGTACTGGAAGCAATGGCGGTGTTCTTGACTCTAAAAAGTTACGTCCGCAAAGAACTCCACATAAAGCTAGTCTTAGACAGCGGCAAGTGGTAGTCCATTTGTGTGAACAGAGGAGGCTCCAAGTCACGTCATCTGAATCATGTCATGGTTAGCCATCTTCTCCCTGGCGGACAAGTTCAGTTAGGCAAAACCTCTCCAACCCACCCCCTATAGCTGGAGTGAGAAACGTCATAGCAGATGCTCTTATCCGTTCAGTTCCTCTGGAGTCGGAATGGTCACTGACAACAGTTCGTTTCCAGTGGATACTTTCAGAGGGGTTCCAGGTCTACAAGTGGATCTATTCGCAATCCCAAGCGAACCACAAACTGCCCATGTTATGTGGCCCAACCATGGACACCCTCTGACTATGCCACGGACCGCCCTGTCCATAGACTGGAACAACTGGGAGAAGATTTATGTCTTCCCTCAGTGAATCTTCTCCTGAATGGGTGCTGAACAAACTCAGGACGTTCAAGGGTCAAGTGGTCTAGTAGCCCCAGGACTGGGCCGTAGAGCAATAATTGGGTACCCTCTCATTCTGGAACTGGGTCTTTCGTCCTCTTTGAATTCCCAATCCCAGGCTCTCCCAGTCAGTGCAAACGAAGACTGTGTTCGCTTCCTCAGGAAATTCTCAAAACCCTAACTTTATGGATTTCATGAAGTTTGCGGGCATCTGGCTAAAAGAGATGCGAATATTGATCCTCAAAATATTCTCTTCTTGGAATCTGATAAAAGAGATTCAACTTTGAGACAGTATGATGCTGCAGTCAAAAAGTTTAGCAACCTTCCTGAGAGAATCAGATATTAGAATCATGACAATCAATTCAGCTATATCCTTTTTCAGATCTTTATTTGAAAAAGGCTTAGCAGCTAGCACTATTACGACAAACAAGTCAGCCTTGAAAAAGATTTTTCAATTTGGTTTGTTTCAGCAGACTTGACAGACTCTACTTCTCGCTATCCCCAAAGGCTTGTGCTAGACTTAGACCTTCTGTAAGGCCTACGTCAGTATCATGGTTTATTAAATGATGTTCTAAAGCTGGCTTGCAGAAACAGATAACAACACATGTTCATTTATAATGCTCTTAAGAAAAACTCTATTTTTTATTAAGCTTGGCTTCAGGAGCTAGAATTTCAGAACTGTCGGCATTATCCAGGATCCGGATCATGGTTTTGAATTTATTTTTCCCACAGGGGGAAGTTCTACTTCTCCGGAAACATAGTTTTATAGCAAAGAATGAAGATCCTTTGATGAGGTGGGAACCATGGAAGGTGTACCCAAATTTCCACAAGATTTTCTCTCTGCCCAGTATCAACCTTACGAGGCCTTTCTGTCCAGGACCTCCTCATCCTCATCGGGGTCCTCTCTTTTAAGAGAGAAAAGTGGTACTTTATCTATTAAAGGCATCATGCAGGCAGATCCTGTACTTTATTAAGCAAGCCAAATCCTGACTCTTCCCTAAAGCACATGATGTCAGGGCAGTAGCCACCTCAATTAACTATTTCCAACACATGAATTTCGATGATTGAAAAAATATACTGGATGGAAATCGCGACAGTATTTAAGCGTCATTACTTAAAGTCCTTGGAAGCTCTGAAATTTTCAGCAGTTGCGGCGGGGGTAACATAGTTTCCCCCGACTCTGCTTATCTTTAGTAGAGATTCCAGTCCTCCTTTCTACCTATCTCACCCAACACGTTTCGTCTATACTGCATGTTCATCTACGTTTACCTTTGAGTCTTAGCTGCTCTTATGATGGTTTATAGTGGGTGCCCTTATTTTTTTGCTAGGGTCACTCACAATGATTGTATATAATGATCTCTTTGATGTGATCCCTTATTTTTATGCTAGGGGGGACACATCGTATTTACAATGGTTACGGGTTTTGTGTATACTAAGTCATATACATTCCTTTATCTTATTATATTATTATTGAAGTTTGTTTCTATTCAGTTTATTGTTATAATTGCTTTGATTTTCTTTGTACATAATAACTATACACAAGATACTAATCTCAACATATTATTCCATGTAAGCCCTGTATATATATGTTAAATTTAAGTTAATTTTTAAGAAATATTATTAACATTAAGTTAATTTTAAAGTAATATTTCTATTTTTTTGTATCATTGTGTATATGTATATCTATTAGCAATTATATTTCTTTATTTTTATGTTTTTTTATCTTTTATTTGAGGACCCTTTTTGTCTATTTTATTTTATTCTTTACAATCTTGTGCTATTTCTATGGTACGATTTCGCGCAGCGACACGAACCCCTCCCTGAGCCCAGAAAAAGGGATTTTTGGACGTAAGGAAAAATCTATTTCTGGGCGATGGTTCGTGTCGCCAGCGAAATCCCGCCCTGCCATCCCATCGCTCAAGATTGTCTGCTAACTTCAGGATGGCCACCAGAGGCGCAGCAGTCGGCAGCATGGGATTGGAGTAGTAGTAGTGCTGCCCACTCTGTGGGTCGGCTCCCCTCTAGTTTGGGGATTTTGTAGTGGGAGATTTCTATTGGCAAGCGGTTCGTGGTAGTGGTCTCACTCGCATAGTGTTCATTACCGACACCCTCTTGGATGGGTGAGCGAGTTAGTGGTACTGACCTTTCTTTATTTTATTTATTCTCGGTATGTGTAGTACATTTTTTTACGCTTAGAAATAATGGATTAAAGGATATTCGCTGGCGACACGAAAACCAACCAATCGCCCAGAAATAGATTTTTCTTACGTCAAAATCCCTTTTTCGACCCAGACCGGGCAGGGCAGGATGACATCTACTAAACCTACTAGGATAACTTATCAGTCAGACCGGCAAGAAGGTAAGCCCATAATGTACGGGGTGTTGAGGAGGAAGGCACATAGGCTTACCAGCCAAGCCTTAGCACCTAGGCTAGGTTGGTTCTAGGGAAAGAAGGGGCAACTCGACTGCCTCTAGAATTAAGTTATGTACAAAAAATACATATTAAACTATATAATGTAAATAATAATGACTGACGCCGTCCCTTACGCGAACTCATGGCGAACTTTACTAGTGTACGCTTGACTAACTTATCATTAGTCCACTATTCCTTGATTAAGGTGGAACGTAAAAAAAAAAAAAAAAAATAAAAAAAAAAAAACAAATGCTGGGACGAGCGCCCCAGTCCCTTAATTAATGGTCATCATATGTCTATAACCTAATAATTATTCTTCGATAGATTGGTGTTTGAAATCACCTCGTGCTGCACGACTACCGAAATGGCCCCGCTCAGCCGGAGGCACCCACAACATATCTTTGAGGTGCCGAGGCAGTAAAATATTTACATTTCCGACTAAAATGCTATATGAAAAACCAAATTGGGTACTCAGCGTAGAAGCAGAGAACCTTGCGATGCCATCATTACAAAATAAATAAAGGGGAAAAAATCCTGGAGCAGCGAAATGCATGTATCACACTCAATCTCTAGTACAGGAATGAGAGGAGGAGAGTGTGGGTATTAGTAGTAGTGGCAAAAGAAAAGAGGAGGAGTTGGCGGTGGGTTTCGATTGTGACGGCTCCCCCACAAAGGAGGGGGATTATGAGAAGGAATCTTCTAAGTGGTGAAGGCCCTGTGTATTGTGGTTTCCACAACGACCCCTTACTTATACCGACCCCCACCCAACCCTTCGGGGGTGATCGCGATGAGGGGTAGTAACTTCAGCATACCATGCTAGCTTTTCTTTTCTGGTATATCTAGGAGTTATTTCTATTAAAAATGAAAAAAGAGCTACAGGGATTTTTCACCGGCCCGACACAGGTCAACTCAGAAAACCTTTTAAAGATTAGATCCTTCTCAAAAACGTAAATTAACTGTGCCTGACACAGTCACCTCTTCCAGCACTGCCAGCTTTGTCTTGCTACCTAAGCTTGATAATCCTTTGGACAAAGATGCATCATAAGTACCCATACTACTCGGGGAGGGCATGCATCATCAATTTTTGTTACGGGAGTCATTAAATAGTCAAGCCTTCTAGAAAAAACAGGAGCAAAGCATTTTAAAGCAAAAAAATCACTTAAAAGGGGCTCTAAATTAAAGGTAAAATTTAATTCATTTTTCTCCAGTCGAACCGTTAGAGATTGAGAGTTAAATATGAAGACCTAAGGCTGCTCATAATGATAAATATATAGCGGAAAAATCTAAAGCAGCAAGAATTTTTTTTCTTTTTTTTTCAATTGGTATTGTAAGATGGCTTTGTAATCATATGTAGATGCTACCCTACTTATGCACATTCAAATTATGAACATTCAGAGATACAAACATATGTGATTGTAAATTAAATTTGTTTGGCGAACTCCCCTTTGCCACCTGCAAGTCAGATTTGGTACTGTATCGCCTATTCTGCTTTGTTACAATTTTTGCTGCTTCCTATGCCATACAGCACCATAAGCCAGACTCTTGTACCTATGTAGTGTTTTAAGATGCTGCCTGCTACACTCTGAGCTATTCATGTGTTTTATCATATATCATGGCTAATGGCAAGCTTAAGGGCAGTGAAGATAGTTGGCAGTGGTAAAAAAGGCAGCAACATATCTTAATGGGAAATAAGGTGGTGATTTTAAAGCAAATTAGATTGTGTGGTGAAAAAAATGGTGGAGGTTGCATGTACTTTTGTTCAATATGAATCGTACAATTGTTGGTACAATCTTTATGAAACATAGAGGAAATTATTGAAACAAAAAAAAGTGCTGTGCCCATGCATTCAACAATTATAAGTAAGAGAGGGGGAGGCTGGCAGAAAGAATTGAAAAACTACTGGGTACTATCTTGAGTATAACACCAGAAAGAAAGGTCTGTGCTTAACCTCGTGCTGATTGAGGAAAAGGCCTAAAAGCCTTTATGATAACTTGAAGGCTAAGGCTGGTGAGAGCAATGCAGATGAACCATTTGGTTCCATAGCTTTAAAAAGCATACTAACTTGCATCCATATCCGTGGTGAGGCAGCAAGCATTGACAAAGCAGCAGCTGAAAAATTTTTAAAGACCCCCAAGGAAATCATTGATAGGGAAGGTTATACCCCTCAGTAAGTGTTTAATAGTGACAAGACTGAACTTTTCTGGGGAAAAAAATACAGGTGGTCCCTGGTTATCGGCAGGGGTTCCATCCTGGCCAGGTGCCATTAAGTGAAGCATGAAAGTCTAAGGGAAGTAAAAAGGCAAAAACGAAACTTATGGCGCTCTTATGTTGCCTTACAGTGCCGATAAGTGGTTATTGGCGCCATAAGAGTGCCATAAGTGTCTCAGCGCCATAAGCATGTTTTACTCCCTTAGACTTTCATGCTTCACTTAATGGCAATTTTTGCTAAATGGCAATTTTCACTTTAGGGCACCCCTGATAACCGCTATGGCACGCCATAGCAGACGGGCAGCTTATGGCATTTATGGCACTGATAACCAAATGTGGCGCCCATATTTTGAATTAATAATAATTTTGAAAACAACCATAAAACCGAAAGCGCTATAGAGTGAAGCAGCCGATAACCGGGAACCACCTGTACCAGATAAAACATACATCAGCTGTGAAGAGAAGATGAAGCCAGGATAAGTAGTGAAGGATAGGCTAACCCTACTGCTGGGTGGCAACGCATCAGAAGACTGCAAATCCACAGGCACTGAAAAAAATCACAAAAAAAAGCTCTCTACCCATAATCTGGATGTCCAATATCAAAGCCTGAGTGACTCTTGCTATATTTAAGGTCTGGTTTGTCCATCACTTTGTTCCTGAAGTCAAGCTACACTGCTTTGAGAATGGGATTCCTTTCAAGAATCTCTTAATCTTGGATAATGCCTCTGGTCACCCACCGCACTTGGATAATTTGCATCTTGATAGGAAAATTATATATTTACCCTTTAACACAGCTGTATTTCTTTAGCTGATGGATCAAGGTGTACTTGAAGGCAAGCACTGAAGGAAGTGAATGACCAAGGTGTGACCTTATGTGACTTTTGGAAGTGATACAACATTTATAATTACAACAAGAATATTGATGTGCTGCATGGTGTGAAGTAAGTGGGATCAACATGAATGGAGCATGGAAGGCTTTATGCCTACAGTTTTTCAACAACTTCAGAAGATTTAATGAAGAATAGAAGGCAAAGGGAACCATTAAGGACTCTCTGACATAAGTGAAAAAGTTACAGCTTGGCTTAGGGGAAGAGGACTTTGAAGAGCTGTTTTGAGTCTCATTCAGGAGTTAAAGAATGAAGATTTATTGGAAGAACTTCTTCCCTTAAAGAAGTTGAAGTGAAATTGATGGCTGAGGGGTTTTCTCTTATAGAAAAAACTTTTAACCATTTTTGAGAATCAGGACCCAAATGCTGAGAGATTCTCAAAAGTAGGGACAACCATCAACAATGGTATCCAGTGTCATTGTCTCATCATGATGAAAGGAAAAACATTGCAAACTTCTTTAGATCAATTCTTCAACCCAGTGCCTTTAACCTCAAAAGCCTCCCCACCTCCACTGACTGCTTCCTCTTCAGATGAACAAAGTGGTGATGCCAAAGAAATCTTTGCCTAAGAAGACACTGCCTCTGTAATTCCACACCACCTTCTCTTCTTCTTTCATTCATCACCTCCAAGCCTATGCTATCAGTTTCAAAGGTAAGAAAAGAAACTGAATTATCATCACAATTTGTGTAAGTTTTAAAAATGTATCATTTGTATAAATAAAGTACGTACCTAGTCTTAAAAACAGGGTGTATGAACAGTGCAGTGTGTTTTAGGATGAAAAAATGTACAGTATTAACTGCATTGACTTTACATCATATTGTACTTAAATTGGCGTGAAGACTAACTTATGAACAATTCATGATATGAACGGCTATTCGGAATGTAACTTGTTCGTATAGTAGCTAGTTTGTTTTGTAATGGAGTTTAAGGCAAGGCATAAAATGTAATTTTTGAAGAGGAAGAAATACTAAGTATTTTATGAGCTTCAGTGTGTAGTTTGGTAAGAGCAGCACTGTAGCAGTTATTGAAGAAGTTATACATTTAGATGTAGAAATCCATTCAGTTGTTAAGATTTATATGATTTCATGTACGTAGTATTATTTTATAGATTAAATCTGCTTAGCATACCTTATGATATGTGCCCCGTAATTTCTCATCTGATGGATATGCGAATTGTTCTCAATTTTACTTGACAATTTGAAAGCAGATGTTCAAAATGATTAAGTTAGTTATCTGTAGATTCTGTAGCTTTAGTTAGCTCCAGTATGACCCCTACAGTTATTTAATGGCTAAGCAGTGAATCAATCCTGGTTCAGGCTATCAGTTGGCAGTTTATACTGGATTACCATTTTGTAGTTTTAAACATTGTTATGCTTGTGAAGATGGTTAAAACTATTACTGAACTGTAATTGCAGCTTCATTGAATTAATGATTCATCAGCTTGAGCTTGTTAGGTCATCAGGAAAACTTTCCCCCTTGAAGCAAGACTTTTCCAAACTTGGATGTCTACTTCTCTCCTGAGACTTATTGATAGCTATGGGTGTTGACTTGAGCAGAGCTACAAATGAGACGACTTCTGTGATTGATCATTGGATGGATATCAAGGGCTGATTGTATGCTTTCATTATAAAGAGATGACTTTGGCCCTAGATGAAATACTTGGAATGCATTAGTTGAGTAGAGTATATGGCACCATCAGACTCAAATACCATTTGCTTGAAGGCCAGGATTTGTCTATAGTACACATCAGTCATACTTAGTGAGTTGGGCTTTTTAAACTTTTATGACCAGCTGCTTTTAAGTAAGCTCACAGGTTAGCTAAACCTATGGACTCCCTGAATTAACCCACTGCAGTCATTAGATTATCTGACATATTGTTCCTAGTTATTTTATTTTATGTGTTTTATCCATAGTCTGAAGAGCACTATGAAGGGCCATGTTTACTCTCAATGGATCCTTAATAAGTGGATAAGCTTTAAAAAAAAGTAATTTAGAGGAACAGCCAGTAATTGTTGTGCAGTGGCCACTTCTAGAAGTTATTTGGAGTTCAGTATTGCTCATGTTTATTATTTTTACTAACTAAAGGAATGAAATGAAGAGAGGTCATTATGTTTTAAAAAAAAAAAGTCTACTTTCCAGGTATCTAAATGGCATGTAAACTTAACAGTTACAAATTAAAAATCTATGGCAGGTGTATATTTTAAATGCTTTATTCTTTCAGATGACTCTACCATACTTTCTATGATACTAGAATAACTACAGTTCTACATTTGCCATGAAGGAAGTTAGAAGCCACATTTTAGCGGTAGTTCACAATCACCTGTCAGCTCTGCCATGGCATCACCTCCATCCATCTCTTCAAGACACCATAACTTGACAAGGTAACCTTTCATATTTTTCACATGCAGAAGCATCAGTTGCAGTTCAAAGTAGTTGTGAAGTATAATTCTTATTTTTCTTATAGCTAGTTCTTTTAGCCTGCCACAGCTGTAAGATTTTGTTGATAGGTAGTACGATACTTTTATGTCAATCAGTGCTGTAATGATATAGGAATGCACTCATTCCTGCTTTACATATTAGCTATTTAAATGTTTATGTAGCATAGATCATCATTTTTACAAATTGTCCCTTTGAGAATCAAGGAAGTATTAGTCAAATGAGAGAAAACAGCTTGAAAAATATGGCGGTCATAATGAATTGAAAGAGTATGTACACATATCAGGAAAAATAATTGTAATATACTTTATTTAGGAATACTATTTTATCTTTAGACCATGTCATTTTTAGATGACAAATTTTGATATGGGAATACACCAATTTTTGATAGCTGCTGTTAGTCTCATGATACTCCCAGGGCTCCATAATAGATCAATCAATCTCAAAGAATTCTCTTAGAGTAATCTCTCTATTATCCAGAATAATAGAGCCAAGGCCCTGTCAGCTAATAGCAAAATTTGAGTAAGGGAAAGTAAAAAAATCTATGAGCGCTCAATGGCAACTCAGTACTCTTCTTCACCTTACCCTGTCAATACCACATATTTGTCAACACTAAATATACTTCACTCAAAAAACCTTCACTACTACTACTATTACTACTACTACTAATACTACTTCACTCTTACTATCATACGGTAAACCACTTCACAGTTAGTCCAATTCTCACTTTCTGCGCTTTCTCTCCTCAAATACTATATACTATCTTGTAATAATTGATTCTGTCACTATATCCAAGAGAGGTGGGCATCCAAGTGTGACAGTGACCATCCAAGTGAAAGGGAGCACAACTGGCTTACTCATCACCTATATTGAACTGCACGAAAAAAAAGAAAGGACCAAACATTAATTAAACAATTCCTCACCCACAAGTACAACATGATATGGAGAGTTATGGAGTATATTTGACACCGTCTGTGTAGAGGAGAGAGAGAAGAGAGAGAGAGACGAGAGAGAGAGAGAGAGAAGAGAGAGAGAGAGAGAGAGAGAGAGAGGGTGTAATTGCTTACTCATCACCTATATCGAACTGCAACGAAAAAAAGAAAGGACCAAACATTAATTAAACAATTCCTCACCCACAAGTACATGATATGGAGGAGTTATGGAGTTATATTTGACAACGTCTGTGTGAGAGAGAGAGAGACGAGAGAGAGAGAGAGAGAGAGAAGAAGAGAGAGAGTAGAGAGAGAGAGAGAGAGAGGGTGTAATGCTATCATCACATTATATCGAACTGCAACGAAAAAAAGAAAGGACCAAACATTAATTAAACAATTCCTCACCCACAAGTACAAACATGATATGGAGGAGTTATGGAGTTATATTTGACAACGTCTGTGTGGAGAGAGAGAGAGAGAGAGAGCGAGAGAGAGAGAGAGAGAGAGAGAGAGAGAGAGAGAGAGAGAGAGAGAGAGGGTGTAATTGCTTACTCATCACCTTATATCGACTGCAACGAAAAAAAGAAGGACCAAACCATTAATTAAACAATTCCTCACCCACAAGTACAACATGATATGGAGGAGTTATGGAGTTATATTTGACAACGTCTGTGTGAGAGAGAGAGAGAGAGAGAGAGAGAGAGAGAGAGAGAGAGAGAGAGAGAGAGAGGGTGTAATTGCTTACTCATCACCTTATATCGAAACTGCAACGAAAAAAAGAAAGGACCAAACATTAATTAAACAATTCCTCACCCACAAGTACAAAACATGATATGGAGGAGTTTATGGAGTTATATTTGACAACGTCTGTGTGAGAGAGAGAGAGAGAGAGGGGAGAGAGATGAGAGAGACGAGAGAGAGAGGAGAGAGAGGGTGTAATTGCTTACTCCATCACCTTATATCGAACTGCAACGAAAAAAAGAAAGGACCAAACATTAATTAAACAATTCCTCACCCACAAGTACAACATGATATGGAGGAGTTATGGAGTTATATTTGACAACGTCTTGTGAGAGAGAGAGAGAGAGAAGAAGAGAGAGAGAAGAGGGTTGTATTGCCTGTATGGATAGTTAACGATTTGTATTAGCTGTTTAGTGAGTTTTTCTGGCTGGGTTGTCCTGCTGGGTATAGATCAGAGTTCTGTGTTTTTAGTGAGTTTTTGAGTCAGTCTTTTGGTGAGAGCTGGTGATAGTCGGGAGTTTCGACAGCAGTCGGTTGACGGATGCAGGAAATAATGAAGGGATTCATGGGAGAGGGAGCTGTAGGAGATAGGCCTACTGGGTCGGGGTCTTGACGGGCCGGGAGGAGTGGTAAAGAAAGTGAAAGAGCGAGTGGATGAGAGTATGAGTGACGAAGGTGATTCTGTTGTGATAGGTAAGGGAAAGAAGGGGAAGACACAGGATAAGGATAAACCTGAGGACAAGAATAAGAAAGTGGCTGAGGAAAAGAAGACTAAGGGAAAGTAAGTTAGTAAGGGTGATGGACAGGATGAGACTAGGTCAGAATACATTGGGGAAAGGGCTGAGAGTGATTTGGATAGTGGTGAGTGGAAACAGGTAGGTAGAAAGAAGAAGGGTAAGAAGAGCGCAGTTAGGGGTATGGACGTGAGTATGAAAGTGGATTCGCTGTATTCGGAAGAGGGAAAGAGGGGTCAGAATGGAAGTAGCGAAAGTGAGAGTGAGAGTGAGCGGGAAGTACGAAAGGCTGTGTATATGAGAGAGGTACCCCGATTTGCACAATACGAGGAATATGGTAGTAAGGACATAGGGGACTTTTTTTAAGGAATATGAGAGGTATTGTGAGTTAAAGTATGGGGATAATAAGAGAGTCTTGGCAAGAGAGTTAGGTAGCTTTTTGACGGGATTTTTGTTGAATATGTATAGTGTAGGGAATGTGCCATATGAGAGTATAAAAGCTAGGATTGTAGAACAGGCAAAGAGGATAAAGAGTAGCGTTAGATATAGGAGACAGCAAGATTTTGAAGAGGCAAGAATGAATGTTGGCGAGTCGTTGTCGATGTATGTCTGTAGGTTAGAAACATTAGCCAGGAAAAAGTTTGGGGACGAAGGGATAAATGAGTGTAAGGAGTTAGTGCGAAAGTTGTTGGCGACTGTACCAGAGAGTTAGATAGGTGTATGAAAGAGAGTAGAAGTGTTAGTGTTAGGACTGAAGTAGCTGAGGTTGTACCAGAGTTTAAAAGGTATAGGGAGGCAGTTTTGGAAGGGCCGCGGCGAATGGCAGAGCGAGTGGTAGATAGGAGCGTTAGGGGAAGTAACGTGAGCGTAGTTAGCCCAAAAAGAGATAGGAGTGCAAGTGTTGGAAGAATAGGGTCAGTTAGTTGTGAGCGAGAGCAGCAGCAGTGTTATAGATGTGGTAAGTCAGGACACAGGAAGAGTGAATATCGATGGGCATTAGGAGCATGCTTTGGGTGTGGGCAAAGAGGGCTTTTGGTGATTGAGTGTAAGAAAGATAGGGATATTAAATGTTATAGGTGCGGACAAGCAAGGCACATCGCTAGTGGATGTCGGGGTACCCGTATGAACATAGTTTGCGGTAACTGCGGGAAGAACAGGCATTATGCTAGGATGTGTAAAGAACAGCGTGCGAAATGTGTTGAATGTGGAATGGAAGGTCATGTGGCGAGTGTGTGTAGGCGAAAGAGGATGAGTCAGGCTGGGAATTCGGGTAACTAAGTGAAAAGGGGATTCAGTTGGGTGGGTCCTCTAGTGTGCGGTAGTATGTTCAGGAGAATGTGATGATAGAGTGGTTGGGGGTGAATAAATGTGAGCCGAGCATCAGTGAGCAAATGGCTCTGGAAGATCGGCAGTTAGTGTTGGTTGAGTATGGAAGAAACCGGAAGAAGGTAAGGAAAGGGAATGAAAGGGGAAAGAAGTGAGCTGCATGATAGAGGGTTAGTGTTAGGGTAAAAAATGGTGGATAGGCATGTAATACAGGATGACTTTGAGGGAGGAATGATACATATAGCGTGTGTGGGTTTGAATTGACAGGATTTGTGAAGTTTCACGGGAAGGGAAATCAGGTGGTAAGGATGTAGTTGGCAGTATGAATGAGTCTCTTCGGGAGTTTGGCAGGAATGTAAATGAGGTAAGTGATTTGGTGGCAGAGTTGCGAGAGATTTGGACAAGAGTTGGAAGGGGTAGATGAGATAGTGAATGGGATTTGGGAGGATGGTAGTGAGGGAGATAGTAATGGTAGTCTTACTGGAAGTAGTCTGGGAGAAGTTGGTGGCGGTGTAACTGAGAGTGTGTATGAGGGCCCTCAAACAAGATCCAGGGGACCTGCATCTGAGCATCCGTGGGTGTTGCGGAAGGCTATTTAGTGTGGGTGTTGAGTGAAAGGAGACGTTGTCAAATGTAACAGGGGAGGAAATATGGAGGAGTTATGGAGTTCCATTTGACAACGTCTGTGTGAGAGAGAGAGAGAGAGAGAGGAGGAGAGAGATGAGGAGAGAGAGAGGAGAGAGAGAGAAGGTGTAATTGCTGTATGGATAGTTAACGATTGTATTGGCTGCTAGTGAGTTCTGGCGGGTTGTCTGCTTGTAGAGATCAGAGTTCTGTGTTTTCAGTGAGGTTTGTTTTTGAGTCAGTCTTTGTTGAGAGCTGGTGATAGTCGGGAGTGTCGACAGCAGTCGGTTGACGGATTTGAAGTCGGTTAAGTTTTTGTGTGTTATTGATTTGTTGTTTGCTTGTTGTTGAGTTAATGTTTTTTTTTGCTTTAGAGTTGTGCCTGTGCTGTTGTCTTTGTTGTTATTCTTTGGTGTTGTTAGTGGGTGTGTATGTTGCTTTTTGTGCTGTTGTTTTTTTTTGTGTTGGTTGTGTTGTTTGTGCAGTGGTCTTGGGTTGTGATTCTTCCTTTTTTGTTGTTGTTGTTGTGATTTGATGGTTGTTGTTCCCTGCCCTGTGTGTGTTTGTGTCCTTGGTTGTTGAATTGTTGGTTGTAGTCCTTGGTTGTTGTGTTGTTGGTTGTAGTCCTTGGTTGTTGTGTTGTTGTTGTTATTGGGTTGTGGTCCTTGGTTGTTGTTGTTGGTACTCTTGTGGACCTCGACCAGTGACAGCACAGGATAGCCCAGAGTATCTGGAGTGTTGGTAAGTATGTGTGTTTTGTGTTGTTTTTGTTTTTGTTTAGTTTTTTGTAGCTTGTAGCTATAAGTCAATTGTCCTGCATGTATTTTGTTGTGTAAAGAAGAAAGTGTGACTGGGGTGGGTTGGGTAGCTGGAGTGATTAGGTTATTGTGGGGAGGGTTTTGCAACTTTTTTTTTCCTAGCTTGTGATCCCGCCACAATGAATGAAAAACAATGTCAAAAAGCAAATCCTAAACAACTACAGTTTCAAAATTGCCTAATCTAATCAACCTTATAACAACAAACAAAAATAATCAGATACTATTTAATCCAAATTTTTTCATACTATCACACTCTAGGACAGTGGCTACATCTGCGGGAAATAAATGCGTTTCTTTATCTAGACGACTGGCTTCCCCGTGCCTCTTCAGAAAGCCAGTGTGCAAGGGACCTGAAGAGGACTCTGCTTAACACGGTCGTTGGGCATAGTAATCAACAGGACGAAATTGAGTTAACACCGTTTCAGAGCATTCTCTATTTGGGGATGACTCTGAACACCACTGGGTTTTTCTTTTTTGCTATTCTGTCCCCAAAAAGGTCATGCCCCAGGAGTTCCTCACCCGTTCATCTTGTTCAGCAGTACATTAGATGAGTCTGCTGGGGACTCTTGTCAGTGGAGCAATATGTGAAGCTGGGAAGACTTCACATGAGGATACTGCAGTTCTTTCTCAAAGCAAACTGGTGCAGGAAAACACAGCCCAACTCAACAGTTTTCCCTATTATAGGTGAAATCAAAGAGGATCTCTTTTGGTGGCTTCCGAGGGGAGGGACTCCCAGAGAGAGTATCCCTTCATCCTCTGAACCGTAGCCTACAGTTTTACTCACGCATCGGACATAAGTTTGGGAGCATGGTAGAGGGTTAGAAAGTGTCAGGAGTTTGAATGGAAGCTCAAAAGGCACTCCATATTAACATAAAAGAGCTACTGGCAATTTACCTGTGTCTTCAGGAGTTTGTGCAGATATTATGAGCCTTGCCCTACTTTCGAAAATGGTGGGGGACATACTCCTTCACCATGTTCATGATAACTTGGGATCCTCTTCTTGCTTATGAACTCCACAGAGGTTGTCAGGTTCTCCCATTGGAATGGCCGTTGGATTCAAGAGAATGTCATGACCTTTGGAAGACTTGGGGAAGACCGTCAAGTCAATAGACCTTTTCACAACGTCCAAAACAACAATGTCAATTGTTCTGCTCCCAGTCCCAGATCCCTTGCCTCGGTCAGTGGATGTGATGATGTTGTACTGGTCGGGGCTGGTCGCTAATGCCTTTCCCCCCCTTTGGGATGATCAGGGAGATCCTCAACAAAGTAAAATTACATCAGAATGTTTACCTGACCTTGGTAGCTCCATTCTGGCAGAGGAAGGAATGGTTCCCGAACCTTCTTCACATGTTGATAGATTTTCCGAGGCTCCTTCCTCAAAAGAATTGTCTGCTCTAACCTTGACTGTCAGGAGCATCGTCAGAGCAAAAAGCTTTTCACGCAGAGCTGCGGAAGCTATTGCATGATGCAGACACATTTCTTCTGACAAGCTGTACCAGGCCAAGTGGAATGTCTTCCAACAGTGGTGCTAACAAGTTAAAGTCTCTTCTGAGACCCCTTTAAGTCAAAATTGTAAGATTTCCTTCTCTATCTGAGCTCCACAAGAAAATTGTCTCCCTCAACTATCAGGGGATATCAAGACACACCTCAACTGTTTTTAAACATAGGTCTTTGATCTTTCCTCCAACAGTGATCTGTCGGAACTTATTTGGTCTTTCGAGAACTCGAAAGTGCCAAAGGACTGTGTAGCTTGGAATTTGGTTGTCGACCTGAAATGCCTTTCCAACCCTCCTTATGAGCCTCTTAGTTTAACTTGGTTGAAGAATTTAACAAAGAAGACTGTTTTTGGAAGTTCTGGTTCATGCTACACCACCTCGCACTACTTTCTTTGCCAACATCTCAGCCCCAGACATCAACACTCCTTAGGATATGCTCAGGAACCTTTAGATCATCACCAAATTCATCTTTACAAGTTGAATGTAGTGAACTACCACTCTCTCCATAGAGAATTAATAACAGTGAAAAGTACCCTAAGAATTCAGAGAATGATTCACAAACACAAAAAATATTTGGATTGAGATGTATTTATAAATAATCATTCACCACCTTTCCCAGTTAGAGTCAAAAGATTGAGTCACTGAATATAAATATGTATATGTATAGTTACCTACAAAAGTAAAACTACCTCCTTGGACTATGAATAAAATAATATGCACATGTTTAAAATATTTATCAAAAAGTTACTCTTATACCCCAGAACACCATACTACAAGCCGAAAAGGTCCACATTATACAATATACACAGACAGATCTAAATCACAATACAGAGTGGGATATGCAGCAATATCCTAAGACAAAACGTTCAATTGCATCATCAATAAAAATCATTAGAGAAACATCATTCAGTAATTTTGTGATTTTTAGTGACTCGAGAAGTGCTACAGAAGCCATTCAAAGTTACAAATAAAAAAATAATACAAATTTAACTTTTTACTAATTATATGTTATATAATAATGGGAAAACTAGAAATATTTTGGATCAAAGGAAATGAAGAGGGTGATCAAGCAGTCAAAGAAGCAACTCATATTACAAGATCAATTCTAAATATCCCCAATAATGATTAGGTACATAACAAGCATAAAAAAGGGATTTTGACGGAGGAAAAATCTATTTCTGGGCAAGGACCTGTGTCACTCCGTGAAATAGGTTCCTTTGATACTATTTCTAGGTATAAATATTGCTATTCATACCAGAGAAAAAGAGAAACAATAGTGCCAAGATAAATGGCTCGCTCACCTTTTAATAAAAGGTGTCGGTATAAGATTAAAGAGCGAGTGGACTACCACTAACCAAGAGGTCCCTTGCCATTTAGCTTCTTCCTCCGCCAAAACCTCAACTACAGAGGAGCCGAACTAAAGCCCCGCTACCCTCTACTACTACAGTGAGCGCCTCTTGATGTCATTCCTGAAGATAGCACCCAAGCTTGGGCCAAGCAGGGTGAGGAATACAAAATAAGAGGGTGGGATTTCACTGGGCAACACAGGTCCTTGCCCAGAAATAGATTTTTAATCCGTCAAAATCCCTTTTCTGGGCTCAGCCTGTGTCGCTCCGTGAAATAGTGCCAGAGAATTGGCTCCACCAAGCTTGGAAGACTGCACAAAACATTGAAATAGCAGAGGTAAAATAAACACAAGTAAAGTTAGCTGGCTATAATGTACAACTTAAAGATACAAAATGGTGGGCAAAAGTACATTTGAAAGGTAAAACCATACGTTTTAACCACCTTAAAGCTACTTAGATTAACAATCTAAGTAGCTTTAACAATCTTAAAGCTACTTAATGGTAAACATGTACGCTACAGAAACAAATAAGTTGACAATTATACAAAACAAGCGAGGGAACCGAGCCCTAATGCAAAGCAAACATAGCTAAGCAAGGGTGCAAGTGAGGCAGGTAGAAGGGACGGCTACAGAGAAAGGTTGATAAGTATATTAAGCAGTGTCAGGGGAAACTGTTTCCCACTGCCACTGCTGAAAATTTAAGGGCTTCTAAAGACTTTTAAGTAGTGGCACTTAAAAATTGTCGGAGATTTCCAGCCTGTGTATTTCTTAAGATCGTCAAAATTCATGTGTTGAAAAAAGTTGATGGATGTGGCAACTACCCTCACATCATGAGCCCGTGGAAAGGATTCCGGGTTGGCTTGCTTAATAAAGTACAGAATTTGTTGTCTGATACCTTTTAAGGAGATCGTACCACCCTTTTCCCTGATGAATAATGGACCTGAAGATCTTAAGGTCGTCCTACTCAGGTAAGCTTTTAAGGAGTTGACAGGACATAAGGACTTGTCCTGTGGAAGTGGTAGGATTTTCCATGGGGCCCACCTATCTTGTGGGTCTTCATTTTTGGCCAAAAATTTACGATCTGGAGAGAGAAGCACTTCTCCTGAGGGAAGAAATTCAATGTGGCCTGGTTCCCTCGAAAGAGCCGACAGTTCTGAAATTCTAGCTCCTGACGCTAAACTTAGCAAGAATAAAGTTTTTCTCAGGAGGGCTATATAATCACATGATTCATTATCTATTTCTGAGGCCAACTTAAGAACATCATTAAAAAACCAAGAAACTGACTTAGGTCTCTCGGAGGGTCTAAGTCTAGCATAAGCTTTCGGTATAGAGGAAAAGTAAGAATCTGTTAGATCTATACCAAAACCAAACTGGAAGATCTTTTTAAGAGCCAATTTGGTAGTAGTAATTGTGCTTGCTGCAAGACCTTTCTCGAACAATGTTCTGAAGAAGGATATGGCCAAATTCGGTGTCATAATCTGTGTGTTTGAGCCCTTAAGAAACATAGCCAGTTTCTTAACGACTGAGTCATATTGACGTAAGGTGGATTCCCTTCTATCTGTCTCCAAAAATGTAATATTTTGGGGACCAATGTTAGCGCTCCTGCGAGCTGCAAACTTCATGAAATCCATAAAGTTATGGCTTTCTGAATCCTTGAGGAAGCGGACACAGTCCTTGTTTGCACTAATTGGGTCAGTTTGGGATTGGGAATCTGTAGGGGCCCGAGTCCCAATTCTAGAAGTAGTGGGAACCAATTGCTTTTGGGCCAATTGGGAGCTACTAGCCACCCGGCCGGTCCCTTTGAACGACCTGAGTTTGTTCAGGACTTTCAGAAGAAGATTCACTGGGGGAAACAGATAAATCTTTTCCCACACATTCCAATCTAGGGCCGTAGCGTCCGTGGCATAAGCCAGGGGGTCCAGGTTGGGTGCCACATAGCAAGGAGTCTGTGATTCGAACTCCATGTGCGAAGGATCTACTGAAGCCCCGGGACTTTTTGACAGATCCATTTTGAAATGACTCCTTGTCGAGGGTCCACTCCGATTCTAGCGGGGCTGAGCGTGACAGAGCATCTGCTACCACGTTCCTTACCCCCGCTAAGTGGGTGGCTGACAGGTGCCATTTGTTCCTGTCCGCCAGAGAAAATATGGCTATTAGGACATGATTCAGGTGACTTGATTTGGATCCGCCCCTGTTTATGCAGTGGACTACTACTGCGCTGTCTAGGACCAGCTTGACATGAGATTTCTTGTGTGGACGAAGCCTTTTCAGAGTAAGAAACACTGCCATGGCTTCCAGTACATTGATATGTAGCTGGCGGAATGGTAGGGACCAGGTTCCCTGGACCATTTTGTACTGCGAGTACCCTCCCCACCCCACCCGTTAGTGAAGCATCCGTATGGATCACTTAATGACGGTGGGGGAAATTGAAGGGGTACTGCCCTTGATAGGTTCTTTACCTCCATCCATGGGCGGAGACGTTTCCGTAAGATCGCCGGGATAGAGGCTTGCTTGTCCTGGGAACTGCGGTTTGCTCTTGAACGCCAGACCCTGTTTATATCCTTCAGTCTGGCTTTTAGAAGAATGTCCGTGACTGAGGCAAATTGGAGTGAGCCTAAGATCCTCTCCTGGCTCCTCCGGGAGGTTTGACGTTGCTTGAGAAATTGCCTCGTGGACTTGGCTATTTCTTTCCTTTTCGACGGCGGGATTGACAGAGTATGCGAACCCAAGTCCCATTGTAGACCTAACCACTGGAATCGAGATTCCGGTGTTAGTCTGGACTTGGTTTTGTTTACTTGAAACCCTAAGTGTTCCAGGAATTTGATTACTTTGACTGTTGCCTTCTGGCATTCCTTGGGGGTCTTTGCCCATATGAGCCAATCGTCCAGATAAGCCACTAACATTATTCCTTGAGTTCTCAACTCTTGGACGACTGCTTCCGCCAGTTTCGTAAATATCCTGGGGGCGATGTTGAGCCCGAATGGCATTACCTTGAAGGAATAAGCTCTGTTTCCTAGCTTGAAGCCTAGGAACGGGCGGAAGTGTCTGGCTATTGGAACATGATAGTAGGCATCTGTAAGATTTATAGAGGTTGTGACCGCCCCACGGGGAAGTAAGGTCCATACCTGCAAAACGGTCAGCATCCTGAACTTGTCACAAGGAATGAATAAGTTTAGATGGGACAAGTCTAGGATGATTCTTCGTTTTCCTGAGTCTTTCTTTGGCATGCTGAACAAGCGTCCTTGAAATTTTAAGTTCTTGACCCTTGATACTACTCCTTTGAGAAGAAGATCCTGGGTATACTTTATCAATTCCGCTGTTGGTTTTTGGTAGAAATTGTTGGGTGGAGGAGGGCCTTCTAGCCAGCTCCAACCCAGACCTTTGGTCACTATGCTCTGAGCCCAAGGGCTGAACCCCCACCGTTGGCGGAAGAGGTACAGCCTCCCTCCTACCTTGGGACTCTTACTGTTGGTTTGCCAAGGGGCGACCTCCACGTGCTCCCCGGAAACCTCTGCCCCTGTTGGTGGCCCTGCCGGATCCTCTTTGGCGAGAGGCACCCCTGGCCTGACTGCCTCTGGCAAACCTATTAAACGGCTGAAAGGACTGGGCCTCAAAAGCCGTGTTATAGGCCGGCGAGACAGCGAAGGAGGTTGATGGCTGGGGCTGTTGGGGTGGTTGTGTTAAAAGCACATACTGTTGTTGCGGATGTGCTTTTGATGAGGAGTGTTGTGGTACTTGAGGTACCTGCACCGCCTGAACCAGAGCCTGTTCTGGAGCCTGGAAGGACTGGAACTTCCTAGGCTCCTTCTTCAATCTGGGGTTGGGTCCGAAGGATTCAGTCTTGTGTTTGGTCACGAGACCCCACCTGACCTTCAGGCTCTGATTGACCTTGGAGGCTTCGTGCAGAACCTCAGCCACTACCGGAGCAGGGAAGAGGTCTGTCCCCCAAATAGAGGAAGCGATAAGCCTATTTGGTTCATGGCGGATTGTGGCCTCCGCCAGAACATGCTTCCTGCAGTTCCTCCTCGCGACAACAAAGTCGTAGAAGTCGCACTGTATTGTATGCAGAAGCGACTTTGCTATGACTTTAAACAATGGCTCTTGTTCGTAAACAAGAGCCGTCATCTCCGCCATCGTCAAAGAGGTAAGCGACCTACTAAGTCTAGTCCGGGCGTCGTACTCCGTCTGGATTAACGACTCAGACAGTCTGGGGAGCCTCTCGCTGAATAGTGTTGTGGCGCAGTCTGGTTTTAACTTTCCTACAGTGAAGGTGGGCGCTGCACCTTCAAAGTAGTTCTCTGATCCGGGGATCAGAAGAGAGGTCGGCTCCGTTTCCCGGAGCTGGGGCATAGGCTCATCCTTCAGAGCTGCCTGGTAAACTGCTTCCACTACCTTAAAGGTAAGTGGGAGCGGAGTGGCTTCTACCGTGGTGAAGATGGTGAAAGGGCTTTTGAAGGCGGTGAGGCGAGTGTTCTCGCACTCCCACTCATCCAAACTCCTTAGCCAAGCCTGCTGCGCCTGTTCACGAGGAAGGATAACAGTCTCCTTCGGGACTTTATCCTCTCTCATCATGGCTGCGTCTGTTAGCTGGATGTAGCCCATAAATGGAGGTTGCAGGTCCTTGGGGTAGAACTCGAAGTCCTCAAGCCTCCGAGTTCCAATGCCTTCGATTAAGAGCATACCTTCCACAAAGGGAGCGTATGCTGCGATCCTCCAAGGGTTGTTAGGCTTGAAGGTAGGGAGTTTTGACGAGTCTGGCATGATGGAAGGTAAAACTACTTGACCGGACTGCGAATGTCCTGCCGTAATCGAGTCCCGAATGCCCGTCATAGCATTCTCTTGGGCTGTCATCCTCTCCGCCAGGGATTGGATCGACTGACCCGTGGCCTCAACCGAGCTTGACAGCTGGGAGAACATTTCCTAGAACCTAGCGTTCACCAGGTTCCCGACAACGTCTCCCACCTTCTCCAGAATGTTGGAGGAGAAAGCTCCGGGGTCGAAAGAGGGGGCCTGAGCCTTCTCCTTCCGAGACCTGTGTTTAGGGGATTTCGAAGAAGACGCTACCTTCGTCTTATCCGCCCCGGGATAGTGAGCCGAGGGCTTAGGGATAGAGGAAGGAGCCGACTTCTTTGGCAAGGACTTTGACACAGGCTTACAGTCTGTAGAGGACTTTACTTTAGGGATCACGGAGGAAGTTTTAGGTCGAACCGACCTTTGCTTCTCCATGAAGCCCTGGAAAGAGGTAGAAGTGGAAGGAACAGGAGAAGGAGAAGGAGAAGGACTCAAGGAAAGCCCTTGAGCCCCTACAGAACCTGCCTCAACTACACCCTTACTGTTGCCCATGACGTCCACAGTCATGGGCTCTAGGTCCAAATTGAGGGCCGCAACGTCTCCTGAAACGTCCTCAGCGATATCCCCTTCCGCCGGGAGCAAAACCATGGCCTGGATATCCGCGATGAGGGGGGCAGCAACTTGGGGGTCCACAACTGACCCCTTGGCTCCTGGAAAAATCAGGTCCGCCATGTCCTGGGCCAGGATATACGGTCGTCCTTTGGGAGAATTCCTCCCAAAACCCCCGACCCAGGCCTTCAGGGAGACCAGTGCTGCTGTCCTCGTCGCTTCCAAGCCCTGTAAGAAGGGTTAGAGTTAGCAATCCCAAATATAAATATGCACATAGATGAGTACAAATAATAATATGAATGGACCCAATGTATCATTAGTGGCGGAGCAGTGAGACTTACTTCGGTGGAGGCTTCACCAACCAAGGCGTAGCACGTGAGGCAGCCTTTGTGGTGCCACACTAGGTAGTCCTCCACTCGTACGGCGCACCCGGCGTGGGAGCGGCAGACCTCATGTCCGCAGGGGTCCTGTAGGACTGGATTGCAGGTGGTTTCTTGACAACAAATGACCTGTAAGTCAAAGGATACATGAGTATCGTTGACAACCTTCGGGGAGGTTCTAGATCTAAAAAAGGGATTTTGACGAAGGAAAAATCTATTTCTGGGCAAGGGTCCGTGTCGCCCAGTGAAATATCCCTTTAGTTCATATTTCTAAGGTAAATAATGCTAACATTACCAGAGAAAAATAAAAGAGGGGGATGTCAGAGTATCTGACTCGCTCACCCCTAAATAAAAAGAGGGTGTCGGTATGGTATGGGGCGAGTGAGACCACTACCACGGACTCTTGTCATTTAGAATTCTCCTTCACCAAAATCCCCCTCCTTGAGAGAGCTGGTTACACAGCCGGTCCGCCAGACAACTAGCTACTGCAATCACCCACCCAACGACCAATAACAGCCCACAACATCTGGCCATCCTTGACGTTAGAGGACCAATTCTTGGGCGCCAAGGTTGGGATATCAAACAATGGGGGATTTCACTGTGGGCGACACGGACCCTTGCCCAGAAATAGATTTTTCCTTCGTCAAAATCGCCCTTTTCTGGGCTCAGTCCAGTTCGCTTTGGGTCAAATAGTACCAGAGAATTAGCACAAGATTGACAAAGAAACGATGGAAAGGTCTTAACGAAAACACAAAAGTAAAACAAAGAAATAATTATGAATCTAGTTTTTTTAAACAGTTACAAAAGTTATCATAACTTAACTAAACCAGTACAGGTAGGGCCTCGTTAACTTGCGGGGGATAGGGGCCCAGGAACCTCCCGTGATAAGTACAAATACCCGTGTTTTATCCTGGTACCCCCCCTAAAAATTGCATTAAACTGCCCACTTTAAGATAATTAACCCCCCAACCGCAAGCCCACTATATTTCAATGTTTATTTAAACTGCCCTACTTTAGTTCAAAGCACCCAAATATGTCTTCACTATCACCCTTAAACCTAAATTCAAGACAGTTTCAAAGTTTTATTCTTTCCTATCTTCAAATTCCCCTTCATCAGATATCAGCAAAAAAAAAAAAAAAAAAAAAGGTTTTGTTTGGGGGGGGGGGGGGGGGATTTTGACGAAGGAAAAATCTATTTCTGGGTGATTGGCTCGTGTTTCCGCCCTAGTGACAAGGATCCTTAATATCATTCTTTCTAGGTAAATTAACCTAAAATAAAATTACAAGAGAAAAACAAAATTAAGAAATGGCAGTAAAACTGACTCGCTCAACATCTTAAAAAGAAGTGTTCGGTATGATAATAGAGGGGGCGAGGTGTGGAACACTACCAACGAACGACAAACACCAATTAGAACTTCCCTGATCAGAATCCCCCCAAGAGAAGAGCTGATACCAACTGGGTCGATCAGCCTCTACTACTACTACTACTAAGAGGAAACGGCCACTGGACAGCAGCGCCCCTAGCGGACATCCTTAATCTAAAAACAACGAAAATACATCTTGTTTTCCTGCAAGGGGGGGTAAACAAACCATAAAGGGGGTTTCATTTCAAGGGCGACACTAGCCAATCACCCAGAAATAAGATTTTTCCTTCGCACAAATTCCCTTTTCTGGGCTCAGCTCGTGTCGGCCTATGAAAGAAAGAATACCAGAGAAACAGAACAAGATGGGTAAAAAAAGCGGGACAATTGAACAAACAGTGGTAAAATGGGATGTATATAATATAAGTAAATCAATTACAGCCACACAAACTAAGCCACGTTAAACTAACTTATACTAAAACAGTAAAACAATAGAACGTTAGTAATCTTAAAGTACTTAAATTGGTAATTACACGTAAACTTACAGTGGATGCATGTAATATAAAGAAAGAACAAAAAAGGGGTTTAACTTGAACCAATTTACAAAATATACAAACGCATTGGTTGGTCCTACTCCCTAGCATAAAAAATAAGGGTAGGTACCTACTGAAGTCCATTCATATTAATACCAAGTATTGCAAAATAAAATTATACATAAACAACATTGTTGGGTCCTACCCTAGCAATAAAAGTCAGGTAGGATACACTGAAGTTGCATCATAAATACAAAAATTGGTGAATATATACAAACCACATTGTGTCCTACCTACATAAAAATAAGGGTAGGTTACCACTGAAGTACATTATCAGTACAAGTGTGGAATGGTCCCTAGCAAAAAAACTAATGGGGGCCAATCCAATCCCTATAATGAAATTCAACGATCAAGGCTATGATCTCGAGTAGCCTGGCGATAGTGGGTGATGCATGTTGGCTGGATGTAGGTGACAAGGGAAAGCCTGGATCTATACTGACAACGACTATACCAGTTATCAAGGGGTAAACAATGTTTTCCCGCTGCTACTGCTGAAAACTTTAAAGATTCCCAAAAGAACCTTTTAAAATAATGCCGTTTACAAAAGACTGTCCGGAGGGGATTTTCCATCCAGTAGACTTTTTAAGATACCTCAAAATTCATATGTTGAAATAAATTAATTAATTGAGGGTGGCTACTCCCTGATATTCATGTGCTTTTTGGGGAAAAATAGACTCCAGGGATTGGCTTGTTTAATGAAGTCAAGGATTTGTTTGGTTTTCTAATACCTTTTTTTTTTTTTTTTTTTTTTTTTTTTTTTTTTTAACTGGGACAAACGTACCACCTTTTTTCGCTCATTGAAGAAGGAGCAGAACCTGAGGATTCTTGAAGAAGTGCGAGATAGAAAGGCTCTAAGAAGGGTTGATAAGCTGGGCAGAAGAGAAGGATCCTGTGGAAGTGGGATAACCTTCCAATGAGCCCACCTTGCAACATGGATCCTCATTTTTGGCTAAAAACCTACGATCCGGTAGCAAGTAGAAACTTGCTCCTGATGGGAAGGAATTGCCACATGCCCACCCCATCCCCTGTATAGAGCCGACTAGTTCTGAAATTCTGGCTCCTGGATCTAGGCTTAATAAGAATAATGTCTTTCCTCAGGACATTAGAATGTACAGGAGGAGTTTGTCAGTATCTGAAGCTAGTTTGAGGACATCCATTCAAGAAAACCATTGAAACTGGTTAGTAGGCCTCTGAGAAGGTCTAAGTCTCAGCACAGGCTTTAGAGATAGATTGTGAAATAAGAATTCAGTCAGATCTATTCTGAAACCTACGTTGAAAGATTTTCCTTCAAAGCCGATTTATGAGTGGTAAAATCGTGGCTAGCTGCTAAACCTTTTTCAAACAAGGACCTGAAAAAGGATATAGCCAAATTAACTGTCATGGTTTGGTACGTGTTTCGATTCTCTCAAGAACCGCCCCCAGATGCTGAAGCCTTGCGCCGAGATTGGGGGGCGTTAGGGTTTCAAGGCCGCAGCTGGCCCTGATGCCTGGATGGGAGCCTGCCTTCTCGCTGGGGCCTTGGTGCCGCCCAGCTGTTGAGTTCAACTAAATTAGTCAGCCCTTTTCCTTCTTCTAAACAAAAACATTTCAATCTTTCTCCCTTTCTCCCCTAATAACGGTATGGATTCTATGATGATTGACTATTTGCTTGGTTTTGGAGCATGGTTTAGTCTAAATCTTGGGATTTGAAGGATGGTGAGGATGGAACTGGCATGCCACCTCACCCCCGTAAAACTCGGGAGTACCCTGACCGTGGTCCGAGCGAGGGGGAAAGTTTAAGGTCAAGTCAAACCCTATCCTCATGCCTGGGTCTGATCTCCGACGGTACATCATTGACGGCCTTAGTCACTGGAGAATAGGGTGTATTATCCAGTAACTTACCGGCCCCTAAGGCACGACCCTTAATTAAAGGGACGACCCGTCCCCCTCTAAGTGTGGACTCCCATGGTGGGTATGGGGAATATCTGGATGAATTTAACTTTTTAACGTTATATTGGCAACCACTCCCCCTATTCTCTGCTGATGACCCTGACTTGCTTTTTGTCAAAGGACTTTGGCCCACGGAACCGAACTTCAGTCAGTCATGGTCGGTCCCCATGATCAATGGTAGGTACCCCATGGGCCCGATGACAGAGGAACACAGTTTGAACGACCCAAGCACAATGCGAGAAGATATTACGAACCAGGAAATCTCAGCAAAAAGCATCCTGGCTCCAGTAGTTAGTCCACACTGGAACCATTTGCCATGAAGAGAAATAAGACGTATGAATAGCTCCTGGGGTCTTTGTACCCAATTCTTTTAATAAATACCTTAATTTTTTACAAAGGCTGAGGTTGACAATATAGATTATTTTTTCCAAGTAAACAGAGAATAGTGAAATGTTGTGGCAGACACCCGCCCCGAAAATAACACCTCAAATGGAAAGATGCTTTTTAGTAGAAAGCATCTGCCCCAGAGGAAAGCATTTAAGTTTGAATGGGAAGTTGTCCAGAAGAACCATTGCGGGAGTTTACGGTTTGAGTGCACTCCCCACCTCCAACGCCTGAACTCCAGCAAGGGCAGGGCTTGATTTAATGCCCACCCCTCAGTTGGATGGCTTTTCTCTGAGGAGAAACTTTTTAAACAGAATTTCAAAAGACCAGGGTGTAATATCAAAGGTTTGACAGGATGGTCAAAGAAGGTTTGAATAATAACAGAATACCTCAGCCTACCTTAATATTAACTTTATTTTAATACTTTGAAGACTTCCGAAGAATATTTGTCTGCAGCCTGGTATCTAGGTTTACATCAAAACAGTACAATCCCGTCCCAAGACCCACCCCGAAGGTGTTTCCATTGCCAGCATTTTGGACCACACCCTACAATCGTGTAGATCCAAATTGCAAGAAAATCCTGCAGTCTGTGTCAACTGTGGGGGGGGGGGGGGGGGGGGAAGAAAGATGGAGCATGGTATGTGCACCAAGGGAACCGAAACGAAATGTGGTTCACTGTTTGGTGAGGGGACATGCATCATCCAATCCTCAGCAGTGTGGATCTATATTTACTCGAAAAAGAAATCCAAGCAAATCCGAGATTAATAGAAAGAACCAACGTTTAAGAAGCACGAGAGAAAAGCCAAAGCAAAGAACTGTAAGACCTGGTCTAAGTTTTGCTTCTTGAGTAAGCAAAACTTAGAAACCGAAAAGAAAGAGACCAAATAAAAACAACCAAGTTAAGAGCACAAAAGGAAAATCAAATAAAAACGAATTCCCCCCCCCCCCATTAAAAAGGGACAAGCTTAACTGAATCAATACCGAGTCAACTGCATGATGAGAAATGTAAAGACAAGGTTCACCTAAAACCAAACCAACAAAGAAACACCCAAGTATGGAAACTGAATAAAATTGTAAGTGTCCAGTAGAGACACACCATCCACCATCTGCCTCATTGGAGGCAAGGCCAGTGGTTGCTGGTCTGGTGCCAGCTTTCTGTTGGTGCCAATTCCTCTTTGGAGACAAACCAGCAGATTGCTGGTCTCCCCGGTGCCAGTCCCTCACTGGTACTTCTGCATGCAGTTAGAGGCAGAGCTGGCTACTGCCAGCAGTACAAAGAACTCTTGAGGTGGTCCCCTTTAGAGAACACTCCTCTTGGCTCTCGTTCCATCTCGATAGAAATGGAGAGCAAAGAAAACTAACGAAACCCTTCGAGGTCAAAGACATTGAAGGAAAAGATGGTTTTGGCTCTACGAAGGCGATAACGCTCCCGCCCCAAGGAAGCCCAACAAAACTTTCCATTACAAAATGCCTCCTCCTAGTAGAAAAAAGAAATCCTCCCAAGTCCTTGTAAAACAAAGGAAACCAACAATGTTGGTCCTAAACATGAATAAATTTCACCCTTCCATTATTCCAGTGGAACTGTCAGGGACTGCGAGCGAAGTATGAGGAAGTGAAGCTTTTGATCTATGAGCACCTCCGCCTGTAGGGGTAATGGTTTGCAGGAGACTATGCTAGGTGAAATATACCCCTTGTCCCTAGGGAATATTTTGTTCACTATAGAACTAAATTTGATCTAGAAAGTGGGAAATCATGGTGGATCCGCCTCCATCTACATCCGTCCGAGACACGCCACCAACCGACGAAGTGAAACTAAATACTCACTTCAAGCTGTGGCTGTAAGAATTAATTAATTTAAGAAGGAAATACACTTTATGTTCCCTTTATTTACATTCCCGAACCCAATAGCCATGTGTCCCAAGAGTAACTTAATATTGACTTTAATGCAAGCAACTACCAGAAGTCCAGTTTCTTCTACTTGGTGACTTCAATAGTAGAAACATCCATTGTGTTTGGGAGATGTAAGCATCAATCCAAAAAGGGAATAATGATGGGCATCTATAATAGAAAATGAAGATATAGTCTGTCTTAATACTGGAGGGAAACCTACCCATTACCACATTCAGACCAGGCACTGTCTCCTGCATGCGGACCTCCTCAATATGTAGCTCCAACTGCAGTGTTGACGACTTATTGGAGATCAAGTGATGACTGGCATACGAGTGACCATTCCTGCCAATTGTGATCGAACACCAATGATGGGTCCCACCGATCCCGAGATTCGCCACGATGGTGGGCTTTAGGAGAAAGCAAATTGGAGAAAATTCAAAGACCTTGAGGTGATTGGTTGGAAGGGGATGCAAAAGATCTCCCAAGTGTAGATGACGCCATTGATTCTACTCCAATGGAACCATTGTCATACTGGCCAGGTCTAAACACGCAAATTCCATCGAACTAAGGGACTATTCAGGAGACGGCCAAGTACCTGTGGTGTGGTCCAGAAGAACCTAAGGCTGTTACAACCGAGCTACAAGGTCATCCATTGACCAGGTGCCGTAGAACTATCGCACCTTGGACAATGTCCATAATTTTAAAACAACAGGGTAAGGCACGATTTTCGAAAGCTATGACAAAGCTGGCCAGAAGACAAGATGGGCCGAATATTTAGGATCCTCGATTAACAGCAGAACAACACCAGTCCTTGTAGCATTTGGAAGAAACTAAAGAGAAAAATTCAGGGTAAAGTTTTACAACCCAATCCTCCTCCAGTACTTTAAAGTGAAATAATACTCATGTCTAGCTGATGCCGACAAAGTTTAAGTTAATACATTTTCAGAATTTCACAACACCCGTTCGCTCGAGTCTCTGACAAAATCAGATAGTTTCCCCAGGACATAATTTTCAGATGATGGAAGAATCAACAGGTACCTTTCACTTTTCAGCAGAAGGGGGAAAGCTGAATCATATAATATGCCATTTTCTGAAGGGAGTTTGACTCTGCTTTATCTAGGAGCAAGAACCAATGCCCCTGGTCCAGATGAGATTCCTTATGAAAATGTTTAAAAACACATTTCGAAGAAAACACAAAACTTTTTATAATAGTATTATTTCAATAGAATATGGGGATGAAAGCAGCTTACCCTACCATATGGGAAAAATTAGCTACCAATGTTACCGTTCCTTAAGCCTGGAAAAGATCCACCCTTGTGCAGCAGCAAGTTACCGCCGCCCCATTGCTTTAACTTGCTGTTTTGTGTAAATTGGGATGGAAGGCAAAAAATGGTAAATGTTAAACTGATGTGGTATCTAGTAGCCACCCAATATTCTACAACACCTTCTCAGTGTTGGTTTTCGAAAAAATGCACTCTACCATTACCCTAGGGACATCTTACTGCAACTTGAAACCTCTGTCTGTGAAGCCTTTGCCTCCAAACAACATCATGTGACAGTGTTTTTTGATATAGAAAAAGGCATATGACACTGCTTGGAGACATGGGATTCTGAAGACTATGCATAATAGTGGTCTACGAGGGTAAATTACCTTTATTTGTGAAATCCTTTTACATCGTAGGTATTTTAAAGTTAAAGTTGGCAGTACTTTATCAGAGAAAAGGTGTCAAGAAGAAGGTGTTCCCCACCCCAGGGCAGTGTTCTCAGTGTAACACTTTTTGCTCTAGCCATAAACAGTGTTGCAGCTGTCATTCCAAGAGAGGTTTTAAAGACACGTTTGTGGATGATTTGTCAATATCCTTTGCTGCCACCCGGATGACTGTAGCAGAAAGAAAGCTACAATTAACAATAAATAAAATAGTAAAGTTGGGCTGAGAAACAGGGTTTTAAAAATCTCTGTAAGCAAGACTACTGCCGTCCACTTCTGTCGGATCAGGGGAGTGCATCCTGATCCAGACCTCCTCTATTTGTATGGCCGTAGAATCCCATGGTGTAGAACAAGCACACTTCTTAGGCCTAGTTTTTGACAGTAGATTGACTTGGGTCCCCCATATCAAACATATAAAAGCAAAGAGCCTAGAAGCTCTACACATCTTGAAGGTGCTTTCTCACACCAGTTGGGGAGCTGATAGAAATCTTTTACTAAGGCTTCATAAATCTTAATCTTGTCAAAGCTGTCATATGGTTGTGAAATATATTCTTCAGCTTCCTCATCTAACTTAAAACTTTTTAGATTCAGTACATCATTCAGCTATTCGTATAGCCACAGGAGCTTTCCGTTCGTCACCAATATCTAGTTTGCTAGTTGATGCAGGAGAGATGCCTCTTGAACTCTATCGCCAGTCATCATTACTTCGGTACTGTTTAGAGCGCAAAGACTCCCCAAATCTCAGGCATTTGCTGTGGCAAATAGAAAATATTTTAATGGTTTTTATGAAAGTCATCCAAGGTATCCCATTCCTTTTAGCTATAGAATAAAACAAATTTTAGAGGATACAAATATTAAAAAATATCCCATTATTCCCTTTGTGTATCCCAGTACTCCTGTCTGGAGGTTACCGGACGTGAAATTCTGCAGGTACTTCAATGGAGCAAAGAGAAATAAAATCTGATGAGGAAATAAGGGCAATATTTTTAGAGCATGTATCAGAGCATATAGATACATGTTTTATATTTACTGATGGCTCCAAGTCCAATGCCGGCGTTGGATATGGAGTTTTTTTAGCCAATCTTTTAACCGAAAGAGGTGCACTTCCTTCTATTGCCTCAAACTTTACAGCTGAATTGTATGGGCATCCTAGTAGCACTGGAACATATTGTAACACTCCCAGTGTGTAGCTACACAATATTTTGTGACTCCAAAAGTGCCTTACAGTCCTGGAAGTCTTTAATACTGATCATCCCTTGGTGTTGAAGATCTTGCAGTGGATCTTCTTGCACCAAAATAGAGGCAGCATTGTTTCATTTTGTTGGGTTCCTGCCCATGTGAACGTATCGGGAAAACGAAGAGGCAGACAAGCTAGCCAAATCAGCAGCGCAAACTTTAGTACCGAGAAAATGCCCTGTTCCATATCGTGATACATTCTTTGATATATGGAAATCTATCCAGTATTTATGGGCACTTCAGTGGGGACAGAGTAGGCCCCAACAAAATGAAAGAAATACTAGACAGACACACCCTTGGAAATATGACCTAATCCAAGGAAGTGGGAAGGTTGTATTGTGTAGATTACGTATTGGCCATACACGTTTTAACTCACGGCTATCTGATGGATGGGGAGAATGAGCCATTCTGTGATGATTGCTTAGTTCCACTGACTGTTAGGCATTTGCTGGTTGGATGTGTCCCAGTCTAGTGGAACTTAGGAATCGTTTTTTAGCTTATAGTAGTGAAGCAGGTGGTTAATTATAGCATGCCAAAACTGTTGGGAGAAAGCATGTGTGTTAATAACGTTATCTCTTTTATCAAAGAAGCTGGTCTTCTCAAATATATCTGACAGCTGTGCTGTCTTAGTATATACTTTTTTTTTTTCACCCTTTTGGTTTTGTATATTTTATTCAGATTAATTAACAATTCTTTTTATTAGAATTTTATTTGATCAGAATTTATTTCTGATTTTTATCAGATTTTTTTTTTTTTTAAATCAAATTTATATGTATCTCTTTTAAGATAAAATTCATAATATATTAAACAAGATTTTAAATAACGTTAAAAGATCACACTTAGCATTCGGTTCGGCGTCGGTGACCCTGGTAGTTGTGACGCCAGAAAACCTACAATCAATCAATCAATCAATCTCTCAAGAAAGATGCTAATTTTTTAACAGCTGAGTCCATATTGTCTAATGGTTGACTCTCTCTTATCTGATTCTAGGAAGAGAATATTTTTCTGTGGGTCAATATCAGCATCTTTATTAGCCGCAAACTTCATGAAGTCCATAAAGTAGGGTCTATGGAGAATTCCTGAGGAAGCGAACACAGTCCTCATTTGTACTGATTGTGATAGCTTGGGAGTGGGGACCCGTTGAGGTCGGAGACCCAATTCCAGAAGAAGAGGATACCAGTTGCTCTTGGGCCAGTCCGGAGCAATCAGAGCTACTATCCCTTTGAAAGACCTTAGTTTGCTTAGGACTTTCAAGAGAAGATTCACTGGAGGAAAAATATAAATTCTCCTCCACTGATTCCAATCCAACGACAGGCGTCCGTGGCATAAGCCAGAGGGTCCAGGTTGGGGGCCACATAGCAAGGGAGCTTGTGGTTCGCTTGTGAGGCGAAGAGGATCCACTTGGAGACCTGGGACTCTCCGGCTTACCCACTGGAATGACCCGTCGTCCAGAGACCACTCTGATTCCAGAGGAACTGACCGGGACAGGGCGTCTGCTATCACATTCCTTACTCCTGCCAGGTGAGTGGCAGACAGGTGCCATTTGTGTTTGTTTGCTAATGCAAAGATGGCTATCATGACATGATTCACATGCTTGGATTTGGACCCTCCTCTGTTGATGCAATGAACTACCACTGCACTGTCCAAAACTAGCCTTAGATGAGACTTCTTCGGGGGAAGCAGTCTCTTCAGAGTGAGAAATACTGCCATTGCTTCCAACACGTTTATGTGGAGCTGGCGAAATGAAACTGACAAGTCCCCTGAACCTGTTTGAACTGAGAGTATCCCCCCCACCCGGACAGGGATTGCATCCGTGTGAATGGTTAACACTGGGAGGGGATATTGAAGGGGTACTTTCTTGGCTAAGTTCTTTACTTTTGACCCAAGGCCGTAGTGGTTGCGGAGGATCTGTGGGATTACTGACAACTTGTCTCGATATTTGGAGTTTGCTCTTGATCGCCAAAATTCGATTTATATCTTTCAGCCTTGCTTTCAGAAGGATATCTGTTACCGAAGCAAACTGAAGAGACCCTAGGATTCTCTCCTGGTTGCTTCTTGACGTTTGCTTGCATTTGAGAAATTGTCTGACAGATTTTGCTATTTCCTTCCGTTTGGCCACTGGGATTGACAGATTGTGGGAAGACAAATCCCATTGGATTCCTAGCCACTGAAAACGAGATTCCGGAGTAAGTCTGGATTTCGTTTTGTTTATCTGGAACCCCAGATGTTCCAGAAAGTGAACTACCTTTTTGGTGGCTTTGAGACATTCCTCGACTGTTGGTGCCCAGATCAACCAATCATCGAGGTATGCTGCTACCATGATTCCCTGAGCTCTCAATTGTTGAACAACCACTTCTGCTATTTTTGTGAATACCCTGGGGGCTACATTCAGACCGAAGTGGGCATCACTTTGAATGAGAATGTCTGGTTTCCTAGCCTGAATCCTAGGAATGGGCGGAAGTGCCTGGCTATAGGGGATATGATAGTATGCGTCTGTAAGATCGATGGAGCATGTGACGGCTCCACGCGGAAGTAAGGTCCTTACTTGCGAGAGGGTAAGCATTTTGAACTTGTCGCAACGAATGAAAGAGTTTAGCTTTGACAAGTCTAAAGATTACCCTTCTTTTTGTTGAGCCTTTCTTTGGCACGCTGAATAAGCGACCTTGAAATTTTAGATGCTTGACTCTCGCAATAGCTCCTTTCTGAAGGAGTTCTTCCGCGTAATCTGTCAATTCCTTTGACGGTATCTGGGTGGAATGATTTGATTGGAGGCGGATCTTTGATCCAACTCCAGCCCAATCCTTTGGACACTATGCTCTGTGCCCAATTGCTGAACCCCCACCTGTGGCGGAAGAGGAACAGCCTCCCTCCTACCTGGGGAGCCTCATTGTTGATGGGCGGGTTGGCCACCACGCCCTCCTCTGAACTGTCTGCTCCTCGTACCCTTCCTGCGCCACGCTGACGAAAGTAACCTCTCGCCCTACCTCTCGGCTGATTTGTAGCCTTGAGCCTCATATGCAGGGTTGAAGGCCGGCGAGATAGCGTAGGAAGTGGATGGCTGAGATTGAGGGGGCAAACAGGAGGATAGGCTGATTCTGCTTTGAACTGGCAGGTTGTCCTTGTTGGGTACTGGGACCGCCTGCACAAATTGCTGCTGTGCTGGAGTTTTTTATATGGCTGGAACCTCTTACCAGCCTTCTTCGGTTTCTTACCAGCAGTGGGAACGGACTCCTGTTTCCTCTTCGAGGAAATACCCCACCTAGCTCTAAGGCTCTGGTTGAGCCTAGCAGCTTCGTGTGTACTTCGTTAACCGCGGACTCTGGGAAGAGATCCGCTCCCCACATGCTAGAGGCCAAGAGTCTATTCGGCTCATGCCTAATGGTACACTCTTGTAGAACATGCTTTCGGCAGTTCCTCTAGCCTGGAAGAAGTCAAAAGCGTCCGTTAGAACCGTCTGGAACTGAGATTTCGCCAGAATCTTGAACAGCGGTTCCCCCCGTAGCATAAGAGAGGGCAGCCATTTCCGTAATTATAAGGGAATTGAGGGACCTGCCAAACCTGGTTCGCGCATCAAACTCTGCCTGATTAGGGAATCCCGGCAGCCTTGGTAGTTCTCGCTGAAACTGGTCCATGGCGCAGTCCGGTTTGAGCTTACCAAGCGTGAACGTAGCTGGCAAGTTCTCCCACAATTCTCCGAGGCCGGGAAGAGCGGAGAAGTAGACTCCGCCTCCCTCAACTGTGGGATGGGCTCATCCTTGAGGACTGCCTGAAGGGACTTTTCCACTAATTTCGTGGCGAACGAAGAGAAACCTCCTCTTCCGTCGCGAAAATAGTGAAGGGACTCTTGTAGGCCTGGAGTTTGGTGTTCGTACACTCCAGTCCTCAAGGCAGTGAACCCATTCCCGCTGAGCGTGATCTCTACTATATAGGACCGACTCCTTAGAGATCTTGTCTTCCCTCGTCAGAAGCCGTTGGCGTCAGCCTAGCATAACCGATGAAAGGCTGCGTCAGACCCGGAGGGTAAAACTCGGAAGTCCCTCAATCCTTCGAGTTCCACACTCCGAGATAGAGATCATTCCATCCTTGAACGGAGCGTAGGCAGCTACTCTCCATGGGTTCTCCATAGAGAAAGCTGGCAAAGAGTCATATGGCGGGAGTTGAAGAATCCCAGTGCTTGACGCTGGGGAGACTGGGGGAGGAACCTGAGATAGCCAGCTACTCGGTCCTCATTTTCTCTCATCCTGTTAGAGAGATCTTGAATTGATTGGCCAGACTGAGACAGAGTGTTTGACAAACTGTGGCAAACATCTGCTCGAACCGTGTCCCCAGTGCGGAGATTTGCGAAGCCCACCAGCACGCCCACCTGTTCCATCACCCCTGCTGAGAAAGCAGAGGGATCAAAGGTGCTAGGACCACTGCTACCCCTACCGGCGTAGCCGGAGTGGAAGCGGTGGAGGCGGGAGAAGGCAGTGGCTCGGCGGGAGCGCGAGCCTTCTCCTTCGAAGCCTTGCTTCTGGAGCTCTTTGGGTGAGAAGAGCTCGGCTTTGCTTTCACCGCATCGGCGTAGGAAGTCGACGACTTCCTAGCCGAAGAAGACGAAGACGACTTCTTAGAAGTTGTCTTGGCCAGAGTCTTCGGTTCTCTCTGTCCCTTCACCTTTGGGGGTACAGAGAGAGCGGGGAGAGCGGGTAGGGGGGATCTCAGATCCCACAAAGCCTTGGAATGAAGCACTAGAAGAGGGGGACAGGAGAAGAGCCAGAAGCACCCAAGGAAAGACCTTGGGCGCCCGACACACCTACCTCAACCAACAAATCCTCCACCCCTACCGCCATAGGTTCGATGTTAAGGTCCAGGGCAGCGACGTCCGGGACCGACTCCTGGGAGGCTACGACCCCAAAGGATTGCTGGAGGTCTTGCTGGATGGAGGCTATCAGCGGGGCAGCGGACAAGGGGTCAACGTAACCAGTCGACTTGCCCGCGCGGGAAGATCTGGACGGCCAGCTTCTTATCCAGAATGTAGGGCTGGCCTTTGGCGGCGTTCTTCCCGAAGCCGCCCACCCCCCACGCTTTCAGGGTGGCGAGGGCGACTTCCCTCACACCGGTAGCCTGAAAGAAAGGCAAGATTAGCTACCAATGGTGGAATGGGGTTAACAAACTTACGACTAAAAGTTGTTAGTAAAATGATAAGTAAGCCTATAACGGACTTACCCCATCTCCCAGCTGACCGACCAGGTCGTAGCAGATGGCGCAGGCTTCAGGGTGCCAGACGATCATCTCGTTGTAAGACGTGGCACAGGGGGCGTGAGACCTACACTCATCATGTCCACAGGGGTCGAACAGCGTCGCGTTACACGCTGGGGACCTGGCAGTTGGTGGCCTGTAAGTGGAAAGATACATGAGTACCAGGTAAACACTTACAGTCTAACAGATGCTCCGCTTGTGCCGGAGCGATAAAGTTAGATTAAACCAGAGCCCCGCCAAAATACGTGTGGTAACAGGTTGGTTGTGATCTCTAGGCTATAGCTCCGCTGATGGCGGAGACATAAAAGAGAAACCAACCAGGAGTGGTGGTAAAAGGAAACCACGACGGAAAATGGCGGGGATGGAAATAAATTCAATCATATAATACAATTCATTGTAAAATTAGGGTATATCCTTAAAAATAGTGATAATAAAATAACCTTCCTCCGCCCGTCTACTAGAAGAGTGCGCGGGTAAGAGACAAGCTCTCTTCCGGTAGCGGGGGAGAGATGAAAGGATATAGTAGGCAAGCAACCGACCACTAGAGGTGTCCACCCCGCCGCTAGCGGAGCCAGTAACCCATAACCAAAGGTGCCCCGGCTGCGACGGAAGGCTCCTTTCGTATAGCGAGGCAGGTGGCCTGAGCAACTGGGGAGGGGGGGAAGGTCTCGGAGAAACACGGCGGGAGCAGAGAGAGGGGGGAGGATGGCCTACTCCTCCCCGCCTCACCAACTACCGCATGGAGACTCGGTACCTCATGAGTGGTCGCCCTATAACCCCCCGCTGGAGGAACCCCCCCTGGCCGCCTCAGAGAAGTGGTGAGAGAAGGCAACTGAGGTTGTCATGACAACCAAGGGGTCCCCCAGCTCCTCCCTATACCATAAGGGGAGGGCGGGGGTAGGGTAAGGTGCGATGGGACACGTGACCGCTAGTGGCCTAGGCCGCGAGCAACACAACCGTGAGAGGGCCACGTGAACCAGGCTGTACCAATACAAGGAACAAGCACCTAGGCTAGCCTAACACCCTAAATGTAATAAATAATACATCGAAAAGATGGAAAAGACACTTTTAGTAAAAGAGAAAGAAGCCCAGGAGGAGGCAGACTGTTCCAAGAAACAGAGGCCTACTCGGAGCCAGCGATAGCCGATGAAGAGCAAGAGCCGGGATGCTGGGCCGGAATAACAAAATAGCCCTAAATACCAAACTAAGAGAAATGGTAGGAGGGCTGAACTAGCTAAAACTCGATGTAAAAACAATGAACGTAATAAAGTAAGCCCATAAGTATAAGAAGTCCCAGTATGGAGGACCGGGAATTCTTACGAGGCAGCATGGCGCCGCCACGAGACAACCAGGGAACCGTATATGACCTATAAGAGGAAAATACTGGTACCCGGAAGATAAAAATGTGGTAAAATATTACTTATGAGTTACTTAACTTAGCCGTGGCAATAGCTGAGCGTTCCATGGTAGAATACAGTGGTAAATCCAGAAATAGCACAGCACAAGAAAAATGGCGACTTGTCGCTAGCGCTAAAAATTAAGGATGTCCGCTAGGGGCGCTGCTGTCCGTGGCGTCCTCTAGTAGTAGTAGTAGAGGCTGCATCGCCCGTTGGTATCAGCTCTCTCTTGGGGGGATTCTTGATGGGAAGTTCTAATTGTTGGGTTTGTCTCGTGGTAGTGTTCCACACTCGCGCCCCTATTATCATACCGACACTTCTTTTTAAGAGTGAGCGAGTCAGTTTTACTGACATTTTCTTAATTTTGTTTTTCTCTGGTAATTTTTAGGTTAATTTTACCTAGAAAGAATGATATTAAGGATCCTTTCATAGGCCGACACGAGCTGAGCCCAGAAAAGTATAATTAGCTAACATTCCTTTCTATTTTCATGATTTGGCTGCTGCACCAAACTAAAAGTACATAGTATATCTATTTCGTGAATGAACATATTTATGATAAAAAAAACATGATTTACTGTAATGATTGCAGCACCCAACTATAATATTAATGTATAAACAGCAAAATACAGCAATAAAATTCTATTTTTGTCTTTTGTTTACGTTTAGAATCAGCTGATGCACGTTTATTACCGAAAGAATTATTTTGGAAAACAATTTAGTTGCTAAAAGAAACTAATTTATTAATGGAATTATTATTATTATTAACTTTGTACATAATAGTTTATGATATGATACAGTAATTCATATTTCATTGAGAGAGAGAGAGAGAGAGAGAGAGAGAGAGAGAGAGAGAGAGAGAGAGAGAGAGAAGCTTAGGACGAGAGTAACTTGCATAGCTTGAGAGAGCAGCTTAGGACGAGAGTAACTTGCATAGCTTGAGAGAGCAGCTTGGGATGAGAGTAACTGTTGAATAGCTTGAGAGAGCAGCTTGGGTCGAGAATACTGTTACTAGCTTAGCTGGAGAATAACACAATGAAATTTGTATTTTAAATATTTTTATGGTGATAAGAAATGAAACATGGATAGCGATAAGATATTCTTTTGTATACTGTTATAATGTGAAAATCATTGAGTCAACTATAAAAGTTATATTGAAGCAGTTTCGTAAATCACAGAATAATAGATCAGCAATATAGTTTTTTTCTGTAAGTGATGAGAGAGAGAGAGAGAGAGAGAGAGAGAGAGAGAGAGATTTTGCTGTTTACATTCATAGTATTTGAAAATTTGTAAATGAGTGTATCCTAAAAATGCATTTAGTCATGAAAATAAGAAGAAAACACAGTAATTAGTGAATCTTGCTCTATGATAAAATTCGAGATTTCGTTAATTTCCCGGGCATGTACGTAGTATTTGGGCTCCACAAAAAAAGTAAGTAAAGTGATTTATGACAGAATTTAGAGGATGCTTATGTAAAAATACATCGGTAGTTTGTAGAACGGTGTATCCACTCACATTGTGTAAAAATAGTATGTACCAACGAGACTAGGTTTGGTGACATCACGGTTGTCATACGTATTTTTTTTTGTGAATGAATATACATTTATGATTAAAAAATAGTTACTGTACTGCTTAGAGTACCATACTGTAAAATTAATGTAATCACATCAAAATAAAGTAATCATTGCATGCTGTAAACATGTAAAGTGTATTTTTGTCTTTTGAAAAATGCATTCCCTAAGGAATTATTCCTTGAAGAGGCTTTTTATTATGAAGATATGCATTTTATTATGAATATATGACAATAATATATAAGGTAAAAATGATTTTATTACATTTACGCTTCGTCGCCGATCGCAAACAATAATACGATAATCTATGACAATTATCGTTTGTATGACTGCAGTGTTCAGAGAAGTTGATTACGTTATACCAAAACAATAATGAAGTTCGAATTGAAAAGTAATGTTTTCCTAAATGTTATTACTACTGTAATTACACTACTACTATTAACATTTCTAAAAGGTTAAGAATGGCAAAGGTGCTGTTAAGTGTAACTCAATGTTTACATTTCTGCTGGCCGCTCAACTACAAGTTGATGTCAATGATGTGGAATTATTCCATGAATAGGCTATAATATTATGAAGATATGCCAATAATACATAAGGTGAGAATAGTTTTATTACCTTTATTGTCAGTTAATATCATAATGTGAATCTGTTCATGCATTTGCTGGTTATCGGAACCGGACGAGGCTTAGCCTACAACGGACAAGCCCTCGATGCTGCGATTCATACCAGTGATATAGATTGAGAAGTGGTCCGAGGAAAAACCTGTGATTAACTGAATCCGTGATTGCTGATCCGCGACTAAGCGAGGCCCCACTGTATAACATAATGTGAGTTAATCTTAAAATACGTAGTAGAACTTAAAATTACTCTTAGACTAACTTATGATAACTTAAAACTAGAATTTATCCAATATTAGTATATACAAGTGAGTCTCCCTAGCATAAAAATAAGGGAGAACATCACAAAATAGCCACAATTGGCAATGCTATTTACATGTGTGAGTGACCCTAACAAAAAAATAAGGGACACCTCACGATATGTAGCCTTTCTAGGCAGCTAAGGCTCAAAACAGGATTGAGCCTGACGGTAGGGTTAAAGGAAAATATTAGTGAGGCAGGTAGAAAGGAGATCTGGATCTTCGACTACAACTACTAGACAGTGTCAGGGGAAACTATGTTTCCTGTGGCCACTGCCGAAAATTTAAGAGATTCCAAGGATTTCAAGTAGTGACGTTTGAAATCTGTCGGCGATTTCCAGCCAGTGTACTTTTTTAAATCATCGAAATTCATGTGCTGGAAGTAATTAATAGAGGTGGCTACTGCCCTTATGTCATGGGCTCTGGGGAATGAATCAGGATTAGCTTGTTTAATAAAATATAGGATTTGTTGTCTGATCCCTTTTAAAGAAATAGTGCCACCTTTTTCCCTTATAAAAAGGGGACCTGATGACCTAGGTGATGTCCTGGACAGATAGGCTCGTAAGGTCGTCACCGGACATAGAGAAGGGTCTTAAGGAAGAGGGAGGACCTTCCAAGGGGCCCATCTCATCAAGGGATCCTCGTTTTTAGCCAAAAAACTACGATCTGGAGATAAAAGAACTTCTCCTGATGGGAGAAATTCGACATGTCCAGAGTCTCTGGAAAGAGCCGACAGTTCGGATATCCTGGCTCCTGAGGCCAGACTTAGTAAGAATAATGTTTTCCTTAATATCATCATATAATTGCATGAAACGTTGTCAGTATCTGAAGCCAGTTTGAGAACGTCATTCAAGAACCATGAAATTGAACTAGGTCTTTCTGAAGGTCTGAGCCTAGCACAAGCTTTAGGAATAGACGAAAAGTAAGAGTCTGTTAAGTCTATCTTAAAGCCAAACTGAAAGATTTTCTTTAAAGCTGATTTATTGGTTGTAATAGTACTAGCTGCTAGACCTTTTTTCAAACAGAGCTCTGAAAAAGGATATAGCTAAATCAACTGTCATGGTTCGAGAATCCGTTCCCTTCAGGAAATTTGCCAGTTTTTAACTGCTGCGTCATATTGGCGCAATGTTGATTCCTTTTTATCCGATTCTAAGAAAAGGATATTTTGGGGATCGATATTTGCATCTCTCTTAGCCGCGAACTTCATGAAGTCCATAAAGTTAGGGTTTTGAGAGTTCCTGAGGAAGCGAACACAGTCCTCATTTGTACTGACTAAGAGAGTTTGGGGTCCGGAATCCTTTGAGGCTGGAGACCCAATTCCAGAAGGAGAGGGTACCAATTGCTCTTGGGCCAATCCGGGGCTATTAGAGCCACTTGTCCCTTGAACGACCTGAGTTTGTTCAGGACTTTCAATAGAAGATTCACTGGAGGAAAGATGTATATCTTCCTCCATTGATTCCAATCTATGGACATGGCGTCTGTGGCTTAGACCAGAGGGTCCAGGTTGGGGGCCACATAGCAAGGGAGCTTGTGGTTGGATTGTGACGCGAAAAGATCCACCTGGAGGCCTGGGACCTTTTGGCATACCCACTGGAATGAGCGCCTGTCCAGGGACCACTCCGATTCTAGAGGAACTGAGCGAGACAGAGCGTCCGCTATCACGTTCCTTACTCCCGCCAGAAGAGTGGAGGAAAGATGCCATTTGTACTTGGTTGCTAGAGAGAAGATGGCTACCATGACGTGGTTCACATGTCTTGATTTGGATCCTCCTCTGTTGATGCAGTGTACTACTACTGCGCTGTCCAATACCAGCTTGACATGGGAATTCTTGGCTGGAAGAAGCCTTTTTAGAGTGAGGAATACTGCCATGGCTTCCAGTACATTTATGTGAAGCCGGCAGAACTGAGGTGACCAAGTCCCTTAAACTTTTTTGAATTGGGAGTATCCTCCCCACCCGCTCAGAGAGGCGTCCGTGTGGATAACCAACGCCGGAGGAGGGAATTGGAGAGGAACTGATTTGGACAGATTTTTGGTCTCCGCCCAGGGGCGGAGACGCTTGCGAAGAATTGGCGGGATGCCTGACAACTTGTCTCGAGATTTAACATTTGCTCTTGAGCGCCAAACTCGATTTATGTCCTTCAACTTTGCTTTCAACAGAACATCTGTGACTGATGCAAACTGGAGGGAACCTAGGATCCTTTCCTGGTTTCTCCTTGATGTTTGTTTGCATTTGAGGAATTGCCTTATTGACTTAGCTATTTCTTTCCTTTTGACCAACGGAATTGACAGAGTGTGGGAGTTCAGGTCCCACTGAATGCTGAGCCACTGAAAACGAGATTCCGGCGTCAGCCTGGATTTGATCTTGTTTATTTGGAACCCCAGATGTTCCAGAAACTGTATTACTTTGTTTGTGGCTTTGAGGCATTCCTCGACGGTTGTTGCCCAAATGAGCCAATCGTCCAGGTACGCTACTACCATTATCCCTTGTGATCTCAGTTGTTGGACTACTGATTCCGCTATTTTCGTGAACACCCTGGGGGCTACGTTCAGCCTGAAGGGCATCACTTTGAAAGAGAATGCCTGGTTTCCTAACCTGAAGCCTAGATATGGGCGGAAGTGTTTCGCGACTGGGATATGATAGTATGCGTCTGTAAGATCGATAGAGGTGGTGACGGCCCCACAGGGAAGTAAGGTCCGCACCTGCGAGATCGTCAGCATTTTGAACTTGTTGCAACGAATGAATAAGTTTAGACAGGACAAGTCTAAAATTATTCTTCGTTTTGTTGAGCCTTTCTTTGGCACGCTGAACAAGCGACCTTGAAACTTTAAATGTTTGACTCTTGATACTACTCCTTTCTGAAGGAGCTCTTGTGCATACTCTGTCAATTCCTTTGTTGATATTTGAAGGAATGTTTTGGATGGAGGGGGACCTTTGATCCAACTCCATCCCAGCCCTTTGGACACAATGCTTTGTGCCCAATTGCTGAATCCCCATCTGTGTCGATAGAGGAACAGCCTCCCTCCCACCTGAGGGTTCTCACTGATTTTGGGCAGGATGTGCTCCGTGTCCTCCACGGAAGTGTTTTCCCCTGCTGGGTGTCCTTCCGCCACCCCTCTGGCGAAATGCACCCCTAGCTCTACTTCTCCTTCCAAACCTGTTGAAGGCTTGGAATGCCTGTCCTTCAAAAACAGGGTTAAAGGCTGGGGATACAGCATAGGAAGTCGAGGGCTGGTTGAGACGTCAGCAGGAGAATGGGCTGGTTCTGGTTCTTCGAAGAAGACGGTTGAACCATTTGGGAAACGGGGACCGCCTGAACCATCTGCTGTTGCTGCAGAGCCTGGAAAGGTGTAAACTTCCTAGGCTGCTTCTGCTTTTTAACATTAGAGGGGGTACCTTCTGGCTTCCTCTTGCCAGAAAGTCCCCAGCGGACCTTAAGGCTCTGATTCAGCCTGGTCGCTTCGTGTTGAACCTCATTCACCACGGATTCGGGGAAGAGGTCAGCTCCCCAAGTGGATGACGCGAGCAATTTGTTCGGCTCGTGCCTAATTGTGGCTTCCTGCAGGACGTGCTTCCTGCAGTTACGCCTAGCAACCACAAAGTCGTACAGGTCAGACTGTACGGTTTGTGTTTGAGCTTTTGCCAAGAGTTTGAATAGAGGCTCCGTCCCATAAGTGATGGCGGCAACCTCTGTCATAACCAAGGCATTCAGGGTCCTCCCTAACCTGGTCCTAGCGTCAAACTCCGCTTGGATCAGGTTATCCAGTAACCTCGGTAGTCTCTCCCCGAACTGTTCGATAGCACAATCCGGTTTGAGCTTCCCGATAGTGAAGGAAGCCGGTAGATCAGCCCAGAGATCTTCAGAACCTGGAAAGAGTAGGGATGTAGGATCCGACTCTCTCAGCTGAGGCATAGGCTCATCTTTCATGGCAGCCTGTATAGTTGCCTCTGCCAACTTTGTGGTAAAGGGGAGCAGTGTCTCCTCCTCTGACACGAAGATGGTGAATGGGCTCTTGAAAGCCTGAAGCTTGGTGTTTGTACAATCCCAATCTTCGAGGCATCTAACCCATTCCCTCTGGGCTTGATCCCGACTGTAAATGACAGTTTCCTTCGGGATCCTGTCTTCCCTCCTCAATGCCGTCTCCGTCAATCGAGCGTAGCCCATGAAAGGTGGTTGGAGATTGGCGGGGTGGAACTCGAAGTCCTCAATTCTTCGAGTTCCACAATCGGGAATGAAAATCATCCCATCCTTGAAGGGGGCAAAGACTGCGACCCTCCAAGGATTGCTCATGGTGAAGGGAGGGAGAGTATTGTAGTCCGGCATGGGTGTTACACTGGCACCTGCCTGAGGAAGAACTGCTGGGGGATTTTCCCTAAGGCCCGCCAGCAGGTTTTCCTGGTTAGTCAGTCGCTCCGATATGTTTTGGATCGACTGACCCGACTCCTCAAACGAGGTGGAGATGCGCGCCAGCATCTGTTCTGGCCTGTCGTTCATCATAGAACCGACTAGATTGCCCACCTGTTGCATCTCACCTGCGATGAATGCCTCGGTATCGAAGGGACTAGAGTCCCTGACCGATGCGGGAGTCTTAGGACGCGCTCCGGTGGACGTCGAAGGCTCTAGCTCAGAGGGAGCACGAGCCTTCTCCTTAGAGGACTTGCCTCTAGACCCTTTCGAGTGGGAAGTCGAAGAAGACTTCGATTTCTCTGCTCCGGGATGGTGAGCCAGAGTCTTATGAGATGACGAGGACAAGGTCTTCTTAGAAGACGTCCTCTCCAGGGTCTTCTGCTCCCGCTTCCCTTTCACTTTAGGGATAGCTGAAGCTGATGACGTCCTAGCCAGCATGTCCGACTCAGAAAAGCCTTGAAAGGAGGAAGAAGAAGGAATAGGGGACGAAGATCCAGAAACACCCAAGGGAAGCCCTTGAGCACCTAACAAACCTACCTCAACCAATAAATCGCTCTCTCCTACCGTCATCAGCTCTACATTTAAGTCCAGGGTTGCAACGTCCTCGGCGATCTATGGGGCCCCTTGTTTGCCAATGCCTGCGCCACCTGTTGTTGAATAGCAGCGATGCACAGAGCTGCCGCTGCTGGGTCGACGTAACCGGTCGACTTGCCGCCTGGGAAGAGGCAGACAGCCATACTCTTGTCCAGGATGTATGGCTGCCCCTTGGAGACGTTCTTCCCAAAGCCTCCTACCCAGGCCTTCAAGGTAGCCGACGCGGCGCCCTTCACAGCGGCAGCCTGAAATAAAGGGTCATTGTAATCCTTACAACGAAACCCCGAGGATATAAGATTAATACTTAAGACTAAGTCATACTTATATACATATCTTAACATATGCTTTTACAGCAGTATATACCAAGAACAGATACAAGTGTATTACACTGGTATATACTTACTCCGGCAGTAAACTGATCCACCAGATCATAACACATGGAGCAGGCCTGGTGATGCCAAACAATCAAATCGTTATGGCGGACAGCGCAGGGAGCATGGGTCCGGCAGACCTACCTCAACTAACAAGTTACCTTGTTCACCTACCGCCATAGGCTCTAAGTTTAGGGCCAGGGTAGCCACTTCTTCGATGATCTCCGGGTTGCCCTGGGCCGCCAGTGCCTGCGCCACCTGCTGCTGAATGGCGGCAATGCATGGAGCCGCCGCTGCCATGTCGACATATCCGGTAGACTTCCCGCCTGGGAAGAGGCAGACAGCCATACTCTTGTCCAGGATGTATGGCTGCCCTTTGGACGCGTTCTTCCCGAACCCGCCGACCCAGGCCTTCAGGGTAGCTGATGCGGCATCTTTCACGGCAGCAGCCTGAAAGAGAGGGTCATTGTAATCCTTACAACGAATCCTCAAAGTTATATGATTAAATATTTAAAACTAAACAATGTTTATATCTCTTACAGAATTGCTTGAATAACCAGTTATAAGCAAAGTACTCCGGTATACACTTACGCCGGAGGAAAACTGATCCACCAAGTCGTAGCAGATGGAGCAGGTTTCGTGATGCCATACCACCATGTCACCATGTGGGATTGCACAGAGGGCGTGAGTCCAGCAGACCTCATGGCCACAAGGGTCCTGAAATATGGCATTGCAGCCGGGTTCCTGGCAGTTGGTAGCCTGTAAGTGGACAGATACATGAGTATTGGCAGTTACTAATAGAACTAGCCCGTTAAGAGATATAATACTCCGCTGCATGCTGGAGTAAAAAGGTTTTTGGAATTAGCCCTCTCCTGTTCTCTGTTTGAGATAAGTCCGAAAGAGCTGGTATACTAATCAGATAGTTCCGGGGCACCGGAGTAAGGAGTTTCACCAAACTAGCTACCAGTCTATACACCTGGGTGAGGAGTACGAGGACGGCGGAGGAACATGAGAGGGTTAATCCGGATAAGAAATAATAATAAGGGTAGGTGGAGCTCAGCTCCGCCGTATAAAAATTCCGCAGGCAGGAGGAGAACCCGGATGGTGAGCGGGCACTCCGCCGGTCTGCCGGAATAGACAGACATAAAGATAATATAAATAATAAACAAACAATTATATATATATATATAGATGCATGTTGAAGAGCTACTCTCCGTCACCCCCCAAGGAACTGGCGGAGCCAGTTGAGTCCACCGCTGGTGCGGTGGGTAGCAGGGGTGACCGGGGTAGGAGAGAGCTGAGGAGGGACCCGAGGGAGGCCAAGTACGAGCAGGCGAGGTGGCCAACCCAACCTGAGCGCACAAGAGACCCCCTCCATGGAACCCAGGGAGAGAACGGTATGAAGAGCCATACTCAGAGATCCCCCCAGTGACTCCCGTATCCTCTCTGGGGGGAGAGGAAGAGGGGAGGAGGGCCCGGATGGTTGCCGTGGCAACCGTGAGCGAGCGAGACCTGCCTCCCTCCCCGCTGGGGGGAGGTAGGCAGGTAGGGGGACTGAGCTGGAGGCTCGTGGCAATCGTCTGGCCCACCGCGAACGTGGTAGGACCACGCGGACAGATACACCAGGCGAACTGAGATAGCCTAGGCTAGCCCAAACTGTCTCTTAACATGCAATATATAGAAAACACCTTATCAAAAGAAAGGAAGGGAATCAAAAGACAAAGGAAAAGAAACGTCCTAGAGAAGCTAGGCTACTCTACCTGGAAGGTAGGAAGCCCAACTACTCGGGAGCTGGCCTCTGCCAATACGTTGAAACGGAGGGCGACGGCCAGGGTGGTAGGACTAAAAAAGAGAGAGGGGCACACGACCCCACACGCCTAACAGACCTAGACAAAGGCACATGCATGCATGAACACTGAGCTAAGACATAAATGCATAAGATTCCCAAAATAAAATACAATAAAATATAAATACAAATAGCACATCTTACACCACACGTATAATTAATCGTAATTACTGCACAGATGTAGCTACCACTGTATAGAAGACCGAAGGAGCTAGTAATGAATCACACGAGGCGAGCCGGTATGGCGAGCCTGAAGCCATGTCGCAGGAGGCACCGTTATAATACCTAAAAAACGGCTGTAAAACGGGTCCTGACTGGCTAAAATTATGTGAAACACTTAGGCAGTACTTAACTTAGCTGCGGCGATGGCTTGGAGTTCCATAATGGTAAGTAAAATCCAAAGCGAAAGCACAAAACACGAGAGAGAAAAAAGCACGTGCGGGCAAGGTGTTGCTAACGGAAAGGATGGCCACTAGAGGCGCTGGTGTTGGCGTGGGGGAGCAAGTAGTAGTAGTTGCTGGCGCGGGCTGTGTACCAGCTCTCTCTAGCAGGGGGATTTTGGTGGAGGAGAGGTCTAAATGACAAGAGGTCCGTGGTAGTGGTTTCACTCGCCCCAGTACCATACCGACACCCTCTTTTTATTTAGGGTGAGCGAGTCAGGATACTCTAACATCCCCCTCTTTTAATTTTATCTGGTAATGTTAGCATTATTTACCTTAGAAATATGAACTGAAGGGATATTTCACAAAGCGACACGGGCTGAGCCCAGAAATACTAGAATTCTTTGAGGTTGGTTGGTCTGTCTTATGGAGCCCTTGTGGTGGGGAGGTGTAATTTTGAGAGGAACGCCTTTGAGGACAGAGGCTATGCTATCAAACAATATTTTCTTGAAGCAACTTTTAGGTACTTGGTAGTCATAGTACTGTGGTTGATCAATGTCAGTAGAAATAATGTGCAGTTACTCATTGCTAAAGAATTGACAATTAAGAACTCTGCTTCTCTAATTACAAATTTAAATAGAAATTTCTTTTTCAGGTTGTTGAGCAGTATTTACCAGAGTGCCATAGCTTTGTTGGGGGTGTCCTTGTCCAGGTTAATTGGGACAAGGATATTCAAGCATTGTTGCCGTCCCATGGTTCTTCAGAGCATCATTCATCAAGCTCTCCTGGGTATGGGATAAGGAATTTTATCTCAGTTGCATGCTTAGATCTTAGACTGTTTAACTTGTTCATTATGTCATTAAGGAAACAACCAATGTATGGGAAAGTCCATACTCGTAGGACTTCACTTCTAGGAACTTTTTGGAATGAATATAAAGTTTACATTCACATGAGAGTATGTACTGTATTATGTGCCTTGATTCACACAGTTTGGAATGAATATACAAATATGTTCTGTATTATGTACTTTAATTCATGTACTGTATTATGTGCTTTAATTCATGCAGCTTGGAATGAATCTATAAATTTTACATTCACATAAGAGTATGTGCACTATCTTGATTCATGCGGTTTGGAATGAACATACAGACTATGTTCACCTTAGAGTATGTACTACTGAGTCATTTTCCTTATGACATGTAGTTTGATACTCATTGTCAAAAGCTATTGAAAATTGCTGTGATGCACTACATACTGCATTTCCCAGCTTAGCAGACTCTCCAGGTTTGACTAGCAAAATTATAGAAAAAGTTATTGAAATATCTAATAATAATAATATAGTAACACCTCAATATAATGAGCCTAAAAGTAATGAACTTCTGTGCCTATCATCTGCATTATTTCAGTGATCCCTCGATTATATTATCAAGCTGCAAATTATCCAGATTCAGTATTATTCAAAAACAACCGAATCCCAGGGGCTAAGATATATATATCTATACTATATACAGTCAACCTTCATTCAGATGGACTAATAGTGTCTGTCTTAGCCGAATGTCCGGTTTAACCAGTGATACCTATATGTATACGTATAAATACCTATATGTATATGTATAAAAGGGATTTTGACGAAGGAAAAATCTATTTCTGGGTGATTGGCTCGTGTCGCCTATGAAGGATCTTAATATCATTCTTTCTAGGTAAAATTAACCTAAAAAGAAAATTTAACCTGAGAAAAACAAAATTAGAAAAAGGTCAGTAAAACTGACTCGCTCACTCTTAAAAAGAAGTGTCGGTATGATAATAGGGGCGAGTGGAACACTACCACGAGACAATCACCAATTAGAACTTCCAATCAGAATCCCCCCAAGAGAGAGCTGATACAACGGGCGATGCAGCCGCTACTACTACTACTAGAGGACGCCACGGACAGCAGCGCCCCTAGCGGACATCCTTAATCTAAAAACATCTAAAAACATCTGTCTGCAGGGGGGAACAAAACCATAAAGGGGGGGTTTCATTATAGGGCGACACGAGCCAATCACCCAGAAATAGATTTTTCCTTCGTCAAAATCCCTTTTCTGGCTCGAAAGCTCGTGTCGGCCTATGAAAGAGTACCAGAGAAACAGACAAGATGGGAAAAAGAGGACAATGAAAACAGTGTAAAATGATGGATATAATATAAGTAAATCAATTACAAGCATACAAACTAAGCACTTAAAAACTAACTTATACTAAACAGTAACACAATAGAACGTTAGTAATCTTAAAGTACTTAATGGTAATTACAGTAAATTACATTGATGCATGTAATATAAAGAAAAAGGGATTTACTTACATATTTACAAAATATACAAACTCATTGTGTCCTACCCTAGCATCAAAAAATAAGGGTAGGTTACACTGAAGTCCTCATTCAATACAAGTATGGCAAAATATATACAAACACATTGTTGTATACCCTAGCAAAAATAAAAAATAAGGGTAAGGTAAAAAAAACAGTGTCCGTACCCTACATAAAAAATAAGGGTAGGTACACTGAAGTACAAGGGTAGGGTACACTCAGTACAAGTGTGGATGTCCCTAGCAAAAAAATAAGGGACAATCCACTATATGATTCAACGGCTAAGGCTATGATATTCGAGTAGCTGGCGATAGGGTGAGGCACGTTGGATGATGTAGGTAGAAAGGAGACCTGGATCTATACTACAACTACTATACAGTATCAGGGGAAACAATGTTTCCCGCTGCTACTGCTGAAAACTTTAAAGATTCCAAGGACTTTAAATAATGCCGTTTAAAGACTGTCGGGGATTTCCATCCAGTATACTTTCTAAGATCCTCAAGTTCATATGTTGAAAATAATTAATTGAGGTGGCTACTCCCCTGATATCATGTGCTTTTGGGAATGACTCAGGGTTGGGCTTGTTTAATGAAGTAAAGGATTTGTTGCCTAATACCTTTTACTGACAAAGTCCCACCCTTTTTCTCTCATGAAGAGAGCACCTGAGGATCTTGAAGAAGTACGAGATAAAAGCTCTAAGAGTTGATACTGGGCAGAGAGAAGGATCCTGTGGAAGTGGGATAACCTTCCAAGGAGCCCACCTTGCAAGAGGATCTTCATTTTTGGCTAAAATGCTACGATCCGGAGCAAGTAGAACTTCTCCTGATGGGAGGAATTCCACATGACCCGCATCCCTGGATAGAGTCGACAGTTCTGAAATTCTAGCTCCTGAGGCTAGGCTTAATAAGAATAATGTCTTTCCTCAGGAGCATTATGAATGTACAAGATGAGTTGTCAGTATCTTGAAGCTAGTTTGAGGACATCATTTAAGAACCATGAAACTGTAGTAGGCCTCTGAGAAGGTCTAAGTCTAGCACAGGCTTTGGGGATAGATGTGAAATAAGATTCAGTCAGATCTATCTGAAAACCTACTTGAAAAGATTTTCTTCAAAGCTGATTTTATGAGTGGTAATAGTGCTAGCTGCTAAACCTTTTTCAAACAAGGATCTGAACAAGGATATAGCCAGATTAACTGTCATGGTTGTGGTGTTCGATTCTCTCAAAGAGATGCTAATTTTTTAACAGCTGAGTCATATTGTCTAATAGTTGACTCTCTCTTATCTGATTCTAGGAAGAGAATATTCTGTGGATCAATATCAGCAATCTTTATTAGCCGCAAACTTCATGAAGTCCATAAAGTTAGGGTCTGGAGAATCCTGAGGAAGCGAACACAGTCCTCATTTGTACTGATTGTGATAGCTTGGGATTGGGGATCCGTGAGGTCGGAGACCCAATTCCAGAAGAAGAGGATACCAGTTGCTCTTTGTTGCCAGTCCGGTGCAATCAGAGCTACTATCCCTTTGAAAGACCTTAGTTTGCTTAGGACTTTCAAGAGAAGATTCACTGGAGGAAAAACATAAAATCCTCCTCCACTGATTCCAGTCCAATGACAGGGCGTCCGTGGCATAAGCCAGAGGGTCCAGGTTGGGGGCCACATAGCAAGGGAGCTTGTGGTTCGCTTGTGAGGCGAAGAGATCCACTTGGAGACCTGGGATCTCAGGCTTACCACTGGAATGACCCGTCGTCTAGAGACCACTCTGATTCCAGAGGAACTGACCGGGACAGGGCGTCTGCTATCACATTCCTTACTCCTGCCAGGTGAGTGGCAGACAGATGCCATTTGTGTTTGTTTGCTAATGCAAAAATGGCTATCATGACATGATTCACATGCTTGGATTTGGACACCCTCTCTGTTGATGCAATGAACTACCACTGCACTGTCCAAAACTAGCCTTAGATGAGACTTCTTCGGGGGAAGCAGTCTTCAGAGTAAGAAATACTGCCATTGCTTCCAACACGTTTATGTGGAGCTGGCGAAATTGAACTGACCAAGTCCCCTGAACCTGTTTGAATTGAGAGTATCCCCCCACCCGGACAGGGAAGCATCCGTGTGAATGGTTAACACTGGAAGGGGATATTGAAGGGGTACTTCTTGGCTAAGTTCTTTACTTTTGACAAGGCCGTAGTTGATTGCGGAGGATCTGTGGAATTACTGACAACTTGTCTCGATATTTGGAGTTTGCTCTTGACCGCCAAATTCGATTTATCTTTTCAGCCTTGCCTTCAGAAGGATATCTGTTACCGAAGCAAACTGAAGGGATCCTAGGATTCTCTCCTGGTTTCTCCTTGACGTTTGTTTGCATTTTAGAAATTGCCTGACAGATTTTGCTATTTCTTCCGTTTGGCTACTGGAATTGACAGATTGTGGGAAGACAAATCCCATTGGATTCCTAGCCACTGAAAACGAGATTCCGGAGTAAGTCTGGATTTCGTTTTGTTTATCTGGAACCCCAGATGTTCCAGAAAGTGAACTACCTTTTTGGTGGCTTTGAGACATTACTCGACTGTTGGTGCTCAGATCAACCAATCGTCGAGGTATGCTGCTACCATGATTCCCTGAGCTCTCAATTGTTGTACAACCACTTCTGCTATTTTTAGTGAATACCCTGGGGGCTACATTCAGACCGAAGGGCATCACTTTGAATGAGAATGTTTGATTTCCTAGCCTGAATCCTAGAATGGGCGGAAGTGCCTGGCTATAGGGATATGATAGTATGCGTCTGTAAGATCGATGGAGCAGGTGACGGCTCCACGCGGAAGTAAGGTCCTTACTTGCGAGAGGGTAAGCATTTTGAACTTGTGCAACGAATGAAAGAGTTTAGCTTTGACATCTAAGATTACCCTTACTTTCTTTTTTGTTGAGCCTTTCTTTGGCACGCTGAATAAGCGACCTTGAAATTTTAGATGCTTGACTCTCGCAATAGCTCCTTTCTGAAGGAGTTCTTCCGCGTAATCTGTCAATTCCTCTGACGGTATCTGGTGAATGATTTGATTGGAGGAGGATCTTTGATCCAACTCCAGCCCAATCCTTTGGACACTATGCTCTGTGCCCAATTGCTGAAACCCCACCTGTGGCTGGAAGAGGAACAGCCTCCCTCCTACCTGGGGAGCCTCATTGTTGATGGGCGGGTTGGCCACCACGCCCTCCTCTGAACTGCCTGCTCCTTGTCGCCCTTCCTGCGCCACGCTGACGAAAGTAACCTCTCGCCCTACCTCTCGGCTGTTTGTAGCCTTGAGCCTCATATGAAGGGTTGAAGGCCGGCGAGATAGCGTAGGAGGTGGATGGCTGAGATTGAGGGGACAACAGGAGGATAGGCTGGTTCTGCTTCGAACTAGCAGGTTGTCCTTGTTGGGTAACCGGGACCGCCTGCACAAATTGCTGCTGTTGCTGGTGTTTCTGATACGGCTGGAACCTCTTACCAGCCTTCTTCGGTTTCTTACAGCAGTGGGAACGAACTTCTTTTGTTTCCTCTTCGAGGAAATACCCCACCTAGCTCTAAGGCTCTGGTTGAGCCTAGCAGCTTCGTGGTGTACTTCGTTGACAGTGGACTCTGGGAAGAGAATCGCTCCCCACATGCTAGAGGCCAAGAGTCTATTCGGCTCATGCCTAATAGTACATTCTTGTAGAACATGCTTTCGGCAGTTCCTCCTAGCCTGGAAGAAGTCAAAAGCGTCCGTTAGTACCGTCTGGAACTGAGATTTCGCCAAAATCTTGAACAGCGGTTCCGTAGCATAAGAGAGGGCAGCCATTTCCGTAATTATAAGGGAAGAATTGAGGGACTGCCAAACCTGGTTCGCGCATCAAACTCTGCCTGGATTAGGGAATCCGGCAGTCTTGGTAGCTTTCTCGCCGAACTGGTCCATGGCGCAGTCCGGTTTGAGCTTACCCAGCGTGAACGTAGCTGGCAAGTTCTCCCACAATTCTCCGAAAGCTGGGAAGAGCGGAGAAGTAGACTCCGCCTCCCTCAACTGTGGATGGGCTCATCCTTGAGGACTGCCTGAAGGGACTTTTCAACTAATTTCGTGGTGAACGGAAGAGAAACATCCTCTTCCGTCGCGAAAATAGTGAAGGGACTCTTGTAGGCCTGGAGTTTAGTATTCGTACAACTCCCAGTCCTCAAGGCAGTGAACCCATTCCCGCTGAGCATGATCTCTACTGTATAGTACCGACTCCCTAGATATCTTGTCTTCCCTAGTGAGAGCCGTTACGGTCAGCCTAGCATAACCGATGAAGGCTGCGTCAGACCTGGAGGGTAAAACTCGAAGTCCTCAATCCTTCGAGTCCCACACTCCGGGATAGAGATCATCCCATCCTTGAAAGGAGCGTAGCAGCTACTCTCCATGGGTTCTCATGGAGAAAGCTGGCAGAGATTCGTATGGCGGGAGTTGGAGAATCCCAGTGCTTGGCGCTGGGGAAGACTGGAAGAGGAACCTGAGATAGCCCAGCTACTCGGTCCTCATTTTTCTCTAACCCTGTTAGAGAGGTCTTGGATCGATTGGCCTGATTGAGACAGAGTGCTCGACAACTGTGCGAACATCTGCTCGAATCTCGTCCCCAGGGCGGAGACTTGCGAGCCAACCAGCTCGCCCACCTGTTGCATCACCACTGCTGAGAAAGCGAGGGATCAAAGGTGCTAGGCCCTGCTCCTCCTACCGGCGTAGCCGGAGTGGGAGCAGTGGAGGCGGGAGAAGGCACTGGCTCGGCTGAGCGCGAGCCTTCTCCTTAGAAGCCTTGCTTCTGGAGCTCTTCGAGTGAAGAGCTCGGCTTGTTCTTTCACCGCATCGGCGTAGGAAGTCGACGACTTCCTAGCCGAAGAAGACGAAGACGACTTCCTCGAAGTTGTCTTGGCCAGAGTCTTCGGTTCTCTCTGTCCTTCACCTTTGGGGGTACAGAGAGAGCGGGAGAGCGGGTAGGGACCTCAGATCCCACAAAGCCTTGGAATGGAAGCACTGGAAGAAGGGACAGGAGAAGATCCAGGAGCACCCAAGGAAAGACCTTGGGCGCCCGACAAACCTACCTCAACCAACAAATATCCACCCCTACCGCCATAGGCTCGATGTTAGGTCCAGGGCAGCGACGTCCGGGACCGACTCCTGGGGAGGCTACGACCCCAAAGGATTGCTGGAGGTCTTGCTGGATGGAGGCTATCAGAGGGGCAGCGGGACAAGGGGTCAACGTAACCGGGTCGACTGCCCGCGGGAAGATCTGGACGCCAGCTTCTTATCCAGAATGTAGGCTGGCCTTTGGCGGCGTTCTTCCCGAAGCCGCCCACCACGCTTTCAGGGTGGCGAGGGCGACCTTCCCTCACACCAGTAGCCTGAAAGAAAATCGAGATTAGCTTCCAGTGGCGGAACGGGGTTAACAAACTTATGACTAAGGGTTGTTAGTAAAATGATAAGGAAGGCCTATAACGGACTTACCCCATCTCCAGCCGACCCAACCAGGTCGTAGACAAATGGCGCAGGCTTCTGGGTGCCAGACGATCATCTCACTGTATGACGTGGCACAAGGGGCATGAGACCTGCACTCATCGTGTCCGCAGGGGTCGTACAACGTCGCGTTGCACGCTGGGGACCTGACAGTTGGTAGCCTGTAAGTGAAAGAGTCATGAGTACCAGGTAAAACACTTACAGTCTAACAGATGCTCCGCTGGTCCCGGAGCGATAAAGTTAGATTAAACCAGAACCCCGCCAAAATACGTGTGGTAACTAGGTTGGTTGTGCTTTAGGCTATAGCTCCGCTGATGGCGGGGGTGGGGACACAAAAGGAAACCAACCAGGAGTGGGGGTAAATGGAAACACGACGGAAAATGGCGGGGATGGTAGATAAAAATATAATATTACACAATTCATTGTAAGATTAGGGTATATCCTTAAAATAATAATAATACAAACCTCCCTCCACCCGTCTACTAGAAGAGTGCGCGGGTAAGAAGCAAGCTCCCTTCCGGTAGCGGGGGAGAGATGTAAGGATATAGTAGGCAAGCAACTGACCACTAGAGGTGCCCGCCCCGCCCGCTAGCGGAGCCAGTAATCTATAACCAAAGGTGCCCCGGCTGCGACGGAAGGCTCCTTTCGTATAGCGAGGGAGGTGGCTGAGCAACAGGGGAGGGGGGAAGAAGGTCTCGGTGTAACACGGCGGGAGTGAGAGAGGGGGGAGGGATGGCCTACTCCTCCCCGCCTCACCAACTACCCCGCACGGAGACCCGGTACCTCATGAGTGGTCGCCCTATACCCCCCGCTGGGAGGAACCCCTGGTCGCCTCAGAGAAGGAGTGAGAGAAGGCAACTGAGGTTGTCATGACAACCAAGGGGTCCCCCAGCTCCTCCTATACCAGAAGGGGAGGGCGGGGGTAGGGTAAGGTGCGATGGAACACGTGACCGCAAGTGGCCTAGGCCGCGAGCAACACAACCGTGAGAGGGCCACGTGAACCAGGCTGTACCAATACAAGGAACAAGCACCTAGGCTAGCCTAACACCCTAAATATAATAAAATTATACATCGAAAAGATGGAAAAGACACTTTTAGTAAAAGAGAAAGAAGCCCAGGAGGAGGCAGACTGTTTCAAGAAACAGAAGCCTACTCGGAGCCAGCGATAGCCGATGAAGAGCAAGAGCCGGGATGCTGGGCCGGAATAATCATAATAATAGCCCTAAATACCAAACTAAGAGAAATGGTAGAAGGGCTGAACTAACTAAAACTCGATGTAAAAAAACAATGAACGTAATATAGTAAGCCCATAAGTATAAGAAGTCCCAGTATGGAGGACCGGGAATTCTTACGAGGCAGCATGGCGCCGCCACGAGACAACCGGGGAACCGTATATGACCTATTAAGAGGAAAATACAAGTACCCGGAAGATAAAAATGAGTAAAATATTACTTATGAGTTACTTAACTTAGCCGTGGCAATAGCAGAGCGTTCCATGGTAGATTAAAGAGATAAATCCAGAAATAGCACAGCACAAGGGAAAATCGCGTCTTGACGCTAGCGCTAAAAATTAAGGATGTCCGCTAGGGGCGCTGCTGTCCGTGGCGTCCTCTAGTAGAGTAGTAGCGGCTGCATCGCCCGTTGGTATCAGCTCTCTCTTGGGGGGATTCTGATTGGAAGTTCTAATTGGTGATTGTCTCGTGGTAGTGTTCCACACTCGCCCCTATTATCATACCGACACTTCTTTTTAAGAGTGAGCGAGTCAGTTTTACTGACATTTTCTTAATTTGTTTTTCTCTGGTAATTTTTAGGTTAATTTTACCTAGAAAGAATGATATTAAGGATCCTTTCATAGGCCGACACGAGCTGAGCCCAGAAATACCTATAGATATACCGTAGTATTTCGTTATTTTTACAAAGAGCATGAATAATAAACCAATGTAGAAATGTTTGTACTAAACCTCATTGTAAAATATGAAAAATGAAGAATAAAACATGATAAAAATTATAGAGCTCATCTACATATGTAGATACCTAGGCCGTATTTGCAGACTCCTGTTTCATTGACTTCCATATTCATGTATTTCTCTCTGGAACATATTGCACCCCTATTATTCAAGGAAAATTTGCCTATTGACAGTATTTTTATATGAGAAATATCCACCAATTCTTGTATTTTTTTCATCATAAAATGCACTTTTTGTGATAAAACTATTTTAAAAACCAGGTATAAACATTTTAGTTTTTTTTTTCTTGAGTTTTAACTAACAAAATACATTGGCACTTTTAATGTTTTTATTAGGGTTTCAACTATTCAGGGATTCTAGCTTTTGGCAGGGGACCTGGTACACATCCCCCACGGATACAGGGGAAACTAATTGGGTAATCAAAGATCACTGCTGCAGCAAAAACATTTTTTTCCTTTTTCCATGTTTTTTATATTTTATTTATTCATTATAGTTTATTATTTATAATATATACTGTTAAATGAATGTGAGATTATTAAGATAATCAATAATAAAACAGTGGGACAATTAGGACCATATGTTCACAAACAAATTTTGTTTTCAACAAAAATATACATGATCCTAGTAATTGTAGTTCAATTTGTGAATTTTAACTAAGTACAACTATAAAATACATTTCATTATATCGATCTTGGAGAAAGTTGTTCTTTATTGTTATGAATAACTTCATCAACAGTTTGCAGCTGTATTTTATCATCGAAATGTCTATAAATAGAGAAGTATAAGGGTGTCATTGACTAACAGATTACCATGGCAACCAGCCAGGCAATCAGGTTATACCTGTAGTAATCATGTCTGTAAGTGCGTGCTTTGAATACAATTCATAGTTTTTAATAATGCAGATATTTTACTGATATTATAAAGAATAGAAGGATTTCCCTTCTTTGGAATTGTTGAAATATAAAAGATAAAAATGATGATAGAATTAAGCTGCAACAAGGAATTGGCAGTTTTCTCTCTCTCTCTCTCTCTCTCTCTCTCTCTCTCTCTCTCTCTCTCTCTCTCTCTCTCTCTCTCTCATGTCATTTGCTACGTAAACACAAGTATTGTTCAGGATTTCAGTTATTGTCGTTGCAAAGTTTACCTTTGTTATGTCATAACTTTCTTTCCTAAAAAACATATAAAGCATCGTGCTGTGGCTACCAGTCAGATACATATATACATAAATAGGTAGTCCCCAGTTATCGGCAATGGTTCCGTTCCTGGGGGATGTCAATAAGCGAAAACCGCCATTAACAGAAACATGGAGATTTATGGTATTCATGCACCTCTGTTAGGTATGTTATGGCGCCGATAACTGGAACTTGGCCTGTTATGGCACTTATGGTTCCTCTGTTAGGTATGTTAGGGCGCCCGGGACCAGGCAAATCTATTATCGTGTAAAAAATTCCCCTTCGGTTAAGCATATATGAAAATATATTAATTCCGAGGTAGAGCGAATTAGATATTAAAGGACATTGTAGCTCGATGTATGTATATTGAATCACGGTAATGTGAAATGACTTATATATATATATATATATATATATATATATATATATATATATATATATATATATATATATATATATATATATATACAAGGCAGTCCCCGGGTTACGACGGGGGTTCCGTTCTTAGAGGCGCGTCGTAAGCCGAAAATCGTCGTAAAGCCGGAACGACACTTGGAAATATGCCTTAAACTAAGAAAAAGTTAGAGACCTTACCTGTGTGACATGCAAGTATATTGCATGATGTGTAGTGTGGTTATTTCAATGGCAAGGATGGTTCTTGAAGGTATAATTCTTTATTAAACTCTTGTGACACTATAAAGCACAATGTACTACACTTAATCCTTAGGTTAGATTATACACTAAACATTATATTATGCACTGTACACTTCGTAGTAGTATTTGTTAGATCCTGGAGTACAACTAAAATCCCAGTCTGGTAGCTCTGGAAGGTAAAAGTATAAACACAATTAGTACAAAATACTACACAAAGTCCTGAATGCAATATGTAAATTATAGATATCAAGAGTAAAAGAGTTAATGTATGTTAATTAATTCTTACTTTTAGTTTATAATTCCTTACTTTGAGTTATATCAAGAGTAAAAAAGTTAATGTATGTGAATTAATTCCTTACTTTTAGTTTATTTGTCGTTCAAAACGTAACCCTGGATGCACAAAGTCTTATGTGGCCCCATAGCCTACATCATTCAGGGGGTTCTGGAATGTAACAAAAAATAATTAGTATGTCAGTTAAGTACTCTATGCATAGTAAGTTACATACAGTAATATGCAACCATACAGTGGTTTAATATCACATATATAACATGTATAAAACTTGTTAATGTATGTTAATTAATTCCTTACTTTTAGTTTAAATTTTGTCGTTCAACGTAAACCCTGGATGCACAAAGTCTTAGTTTGGCCCATAGCCTACATCATTCAGGGGGTTCTGGAATGTACAAAAGATAATTTTGTCAGTAAGTACTCTATGCATAGTAAGTTACATACAGTAATATGCACCATACAGTGGTTTAATATTGCATATTGTAAATGATTGGTCTACACCCCCTGTTCAGCAGGGAGTGTACAGTATGTATTTCTAATTCCATGAGGGACCTGATCACTTATCCCATGTGAGAGATCTTGGTCACTTTTTTTTTAGTATGTACGTATAAAAACTTACTTAATGTATGTTTACTACTATGTATAATTCCTTACTTTAGTACAGTAGTACATAGTTTACAGTTGTCGTGCTATGTTATGTAGTAACCCTGGACAAAGTTTTATGTGGCCCCATAGCCTGCATCATGGAGGGGGTCCTGGTTTTCTGGAATGTACCAAAAAGTATCAAAGTTAGTCATGTTATGTATGTTTAGTAAGTTACATACAGTAACCATACGTACAGTGGTTTTATAACATGTACATATGTACATAATCAAACTTGGTTGGAAATTCCTGTAAAAAAAAGTTTGTACGTATGTAATATGTACACTGTATGTAAAAACCTTACTGTTCATACTTTGTTACACTACATGTTTACATGTGATACGTATACTTTCCTGAAGGGTTTTTTCCATCCAAAAATGGTGCTTCTACTTGTAGTTATCCCTTGATGACACTTGTAGTAACAACCTGAGTTGTGTGAAAAATGTTGTTCTGGAAGGAAAAAGTAACAAAATTAGTGTACAAAATATACACTACAGAAAGTTGTGAATGCAATATGTTAATTACTGTAGATATATCAAGAGTACTAAAAGAGTTAATGTATGTTAATTAATTCCTTACTTTTAGTTTAAAGTTGTCTTTCAATGTAACCCTGGATGACAAAGTCTTATGTGGCCCCATAGCCTACATCATTCAGGGGGTTCTGGAATGTACAAAAATAATTTTGTCAGTAAGTACTCTATGCATAGTAAGTTTTACATACAGTAATATGCACCATACAGTGGTTTAATATCACATATAACATGTAGTATAAAACTTATTTAGAAATTCCTTACATAACTTACCAACTTTTAGTGAGTCTCAAAGCTGTTACCTAGGTTGTGGAGATGGAGGTGGAGTGTAGAGCATTCATGATAAGGATGCATTCCAAACCTAACTTCAGTGTGCTTTATCACAGATAACAGGCTAGGATGATGGGCAGTCTGGAATGAAGAATTAATATTAAAGGACAGTATGTAACCACTTAGGTGTACAAAATTTATTGTACGTATGCAAACATTAAACACAACTGAGAATTCCTTACCTTCAGCAAAATGAAGACATGTAGGCTATGTAGAGGTCTGGTTTATGTAAGTCACAGGTGCATGCCAGTCTGGAATGATAATGTAATCATATGATTATAGTATGTATGTTACATACATAACATGGTTATTACATATGTAATATTAAAACATTATAAAAAAAAATGTCCTTACCAAATTCTGTGGTTGGCTTGCTTACTGGGATGGCCATATGGTACATGAGAGTGGGTGGCTGGGCTATGGAGTGGGATGGGCAGGTGCTTGGGAGTCTGGAATGATAAAAAATATATAAAATGATAGTTACTACTACTGTAACTACTGCACATGTTATTACTGTTTGACATATGTAGTGTGTAATACGTATGTTCAATATAAAAAAATGAAGAATTCTTTTACTGAAGGAATGGGAGAGGTGATACTACTCGTATCAACTGATTTGGGCTCTGGAGAGGTGATACTCGTATCAACTGATGAGGGAACATCTAGATCTGGAAAGAATGATAGGGTACATAAAAGGGATTTTGACGAAGGAAAAATCTATTTCTGGGTGATTGGCTCGTGTCGCCCTATGAAAGGATCCTTAATATTATTCTTTCTAGTAAAATTAGCCTAAAATTACCAGAGCAAACAAAATTAAGAAAATGTCAGTAAAACTGACTCGCTCACTCTTAAAAAGAAGTGTCGGTATGATAAGGGGCGAGTGTGGAACACTACCACGAGCCAAACACCAATTAGAACTTCCTATCAGAATCCCCCAAGAGAGAGCTGATACCAACGGGCGATGCAGCCTCTACTACTACTACTAGAGACGCCACGGACAGCAGCGCTAGCCTACGACATCCTTAATTAAAACAGCTAAATACATCTTGTCCTGCAAGGGGGGGAAAACAAACCATAAAATGGTTTCATAGGGCGACACGAGCCAATCACCCAGAAATAGATTTTTCCTTCGTCAAAAATCCCTTTTCTGGGCTCAGCTCGTGTCGGCCTATGAAAGAGTACCAGAGAAACAGACAAGATGGAAAAGGGAACAATGAAAAACAGTTTTAAAATGATGATATAATATAAGTAAATCAATTACAGCATACAAATTAAGCACTTAAACTAACTTATTTTAACAGTAAAATAATAGATGTTAGTAATCTTTAAAGTACTTAAATGGTAATTAAAGTAAATTACAGAGATGCATGTAAAAAAAAAAAAGGAAAAATTGGGATTTACTTAATTAAAATACAAAAATTATAAATATACACCCATGTGTCCTACCCTAGCATAAAAATAAGGGTAGGTACACTGAAATCCATCATCAATATAATATTCCAAAATATATCAAACACATTGTTTTCTGAAGTTCATCATAAACACAAATGGTGAATATATCAAACATATTGTGTCCTACCCTAGCATAAAATAAGGGTAGGTACACTGAAGTACATTATCAGTACAATGTGGATGTCCCTAGCAAAAAAAATAAGGGACAATCACATATGATACACGGCTAAGGCTATGATGTTTGAGTAGCCTGACGATAGGGTGAGGCTGTTGGTTTTGATGTAGGTAGAAAGGAGACCTGGATCTATACTACACTACTAACAGTATCAGGGGAAACTATGTTTCCCGCTGCTACTGCTGAAAACTTTAAAGATTCCAAGGACTTTAAATAATGCCGTTTAAAGACTGTCGGGGATTTCCATCCAGTATACTTTCTAAGATCCTCAAAGTTCATATGTTGGAAATAATTAATTGAGGTGGCTACTCCCCTGATATCATGTGCTTTGGGAATGACTCAGGGTTGGCTTGTTTAATGAAGTAAAGGATTTGCTGTCTAATGTCCTTTAACTGATAAAGTACCACCTTTTTCTCTCATGAAGAGAGCACCTGAGATCTAGAAGAAGTACGAGATAGAAAGGCTCTAAGAGTTGATACTGGGCAGAGAGAGGATCCTGTGGAAGTGGGATAACCTTCCAAGGGCCCACCTTGCAAGAGGAGCTTCATTTTTGGCTAAAAAGCTACGATCCGGAGCAAGTAGAACTTCTCCTGATGGGAGGAATTCCACATGACCCGCATCCCTGGATAGAGCCGACAGTTCTGAATTCTAGCTCCTGAGGCTAGGCTTAATAAGAATAATGTCTTCTCAGGAGCATTATAAATGTACAAGATGAGTTGTCAGTATCTGAAGCTAGTTTGAGGACGTCATTTAAGAACCATGAAACTGTAGTAGGCCTCTGGGAAGGTCTAAGTCTAGCACAGGCTTTAGGGATAGATGTGAAATAAGATTCAGTCAAATCTATCTGAAAACCTACTTGAAAGATTTTCTTCAAAGCCGATTTATGAGTGGTAATCGTGCTAGCTGCTAAACCTTTTTCAATAAAGATCTGAAAAAGGATATAGACAAATTAACTGTCATGGTTGTAGTGTTCGAATTCTCTCAAGAAAGATGCTAATTTTTTAACAGCTGAGTCATATTGTCTAATGTTGACTCTCTCTTATCTGATTCTAGGAAGAGATATTCTGTGGATCAATGTCAGCATCTTTATTAGCCGCAAACTTCATGAAGTCCATAAAGTTAGGGTCTGGAGAGTTCCTGAGGAAGCGAACACAGTCCTCATTTGTACTGATTGTGATAGTTTGGGATTGGGGATCCGTTGAGGTCGGAGACCCAATTTCCAAGAGAAGAGGATACCAGTTGCTCTTGGGCCAGTCCGTGCAATCAGAGCTACTATCCCTTTGAAAGACCTTAGTTTGTCTAGGACTTTCAAGAGAAGATTCACTGGAGGAAAAACATAAATTCTCCTCCACTGATTCCAATCTAACGACAGGGCGTCCGTGGCATAAGCCAGAGGGTCCAGGTTGGGGGCCACATAGCAAGGGAGCTTGTGGTTCGCTTGTGAGGCGAAGAGATCCACTTGGAGACCTGGGACTCTCCGGCTTACCCACTGGAATGACCCGACGTCCAGAGACACTCTGATTCCAGAGGAACTGACCGGGACAGAGCGTCTGCTATCACATTTCTACTCCTGCCAGGTGAGTGGCAGACAGATGCCATTTTGTGTTTGTTTGCTAATGCAAAGATGGCTATCATGAACTGGTTCACATGTTTGGATTTGGACCCTCCTCTGTTGATGCAATGAACTACCACTGCACTGTCCAAAACTAGCCTTAGAGAGACTCTTCGGGGGAAGCAGTCTCTCAGAGTAAGAAATACTGCCATTGCTTCCAACACGTTTATGTGGAGCTGGCGAAATTGAACTGACCAAGTCCCTGAACCTGTTTTGAACTGAGAGTATCCCCCCCCACCCGGACAGGGATGCATCCGTGTGAATGGTTAGCACTGGGAGGGGATATTGAAGGGGTACTTTCTTGGCTAAGTTCTTTACTTTTGACCAAGGCCGTAGTTGGTTGCGGAGGATCTGTGGAATTACTGACAACTTGTCTCGATAATTTGGAGTTTGCTTTTGACCGCCAAATTCGATTTATATCTTTCAGCCTTGCTTTCAGAAGGTATCTGTTACCGAAGCAAACTGAAGAGACCCTAGGATTCTCTCCTGGTTTCTTCTTGACGTCTGTTTGCATTTGAGGAATTGCCTGACAGATTTTGCTATTTCCTTCCGTTTGGCCACTGAATTGATAGATTGTGGGAAGACAAATCCCATTGGATTCCTAGCCACTGAAACGAGATTCCGGAGTAAGTCTGGATTTCGTTTTGTTTATCTGGACCCCAGATGTTCCAGAAAGTGAACTACCTTTTTGGTAGCTTCGAGACATTCCACGACTGTTGGTGCCCAGATCAACCAATCGTCGAGGTATGCCGCTACATGATTCCCCTGAGCTCTCAATTGTTGTACAACCACTTCTGCTATCTTTGTGAATACCCTGGGGCTACATTCAGACCGAAGGGCATCACTTTGAATGAGAATATCTGATTTCCTAGCCTGAATCCTAGGAATGGGCGGAAGTGCCTGGCTATAGGGATATGATAGTATCGTCTGTAAGATCGATGGAGCATGTGACGGCTCCACGCGGAAGTAAGGTCCTTACTTGCGAGAGGGTAAGCATCTTGAACTTGTCGCAGCGAATGAAAGAGTTTTAGCTTTGACAAGTCTAAGATTACCCTTCTTTTTGTTTGAGCCTTTCTTTGGCACGCTGAATAAGCGCCCTTGAAATTTTAGAGTGTTTGACTCTCGCAGTAGCTCCTTTCTGGAAGGAGTTTCTTCCGCGTAATCTATCAATTCCTTTGACGGTACCTGATGAAATGATTGATTGGAGGAGGATCTTTGATCCAACTCCATCCTAATCCTTTGGACACTATGCTCTGTGCCCAATTGCTGCCCCCACCCCCACCTGGCGAAGAGGAACAGCCTCACCCTCCTACCTGGGGAGCCTCATTGCTGATGGGCGGGTTGGCCACCACGCCCTCCTCTGAACTGTCTACTCCTCGTGCCCCTTCCTGCGCCACGCTGACGAAAGTAACCTCTCGCCCTACCTCTCGGTTTGAGAGTAGCCTTGAGCCTCATAAGCAGGGTTGAAGGCCGGCGAGATAGCGTAGGAAGTGGATGGTTGAGATTGCTGGGGCACCAGGAGGAAAGGTTGGTTCTGCTTAGAGGTGGAAGGTTGTCCCTGTTGGGTAACTGGGACTGCCTGCACAAATTGCTGCTGTTGCTGGAGTTTTTTTTATATGGCTGGAACTCTTACCAGCCTTCTTTGTTTCTTGCAGCAGTGGGAACGGATTCCTGTTTCCTCTTTGAGGAAATACCCCACCTAGCTCTAAGGCTCTGGTTGAGTCTAGCAGCTTCGTGGTGGACCTCGTTCACTGCGGACTCTGGGAAGAGATCCGCTCCCCACATGCTTGCAGCCAGGAGTCTATTAGGCTCATGCCTGATTGTGCACTCTTGTAGGACATGCTTCCGGCAGTTCCTCCTAGCCTGGAGAAGTCAAAAGCGTCCGTTAGAACCGTCTGAAACTGAGATTTCGCCAGAATCTTGAACAGCGGTTCCGTAGCGTAGGAAAGAGCAGCCATTTCTGTAATGATGAGGGAATTGAGGGACCTGCCAAACCTAGTTCGCTGCATCGAACTCTGCCTGGATTAGGAATCCGGCAGCCTAGGTAATTTCTCACCGAACTGGTCCATGGCGCAGTCCGGTTTGAGTTTACCCAGCGTGAATGTGCTGGCAAGTTTTCCCACAATTCTCCGAAGGCGGGGAAGAGCGGAGAAGTAGACTCCGCCTCCCTCTGTGGAATGGGCTCATCCTTGAGGACTGCCTGAAGGGACTTCTCCAACCAATTTTCGTGGCGAACGGAAGAGAGACTCCTCTTCCGTCGCGAAAATAGTGAAGGGACTCTTGTAGGCCTGAGTTTAGTGTTAGTACACTCCCAGTCCTCAAGGCAGTGAACCCATTCCGCTGGGCGTGATCTCTACTATAAAGAACTGACTCCTTAGAGATTTTGTCTTCTCTCGTCAGAGCAGTTGGCGTCAGCCTAGCATACCCATGAAAGGCTGCGTCAGACCCGGAGGGTAGAACTCGAAGTCCTCAATCCTTCGAGTTCCACACTCCGAGATAGAAATCATTCCGTCTTGAATGGAGCGTAGGCAGCTACTCTCCATGGGTTCTCCATAGAGAAAAGCTGGCAAGGAGTCATAAGGTGGAAGTTGAAGAATCCCCGTGCTAGATGCAGGGGAGACTGGGGGAGGAGCCTGAGCTAGCCCAGCTACTCGGTCCTCATTCTCTCTCATTCTATTATAGAGATCCTGGATTGACTGTCCAGATTGAGACAGACTGTTTTGATAATTGCGCAAACATCTGCTCGAACCGCGTTCCCAGTGCGGAGATTTGGGAGCCTACTAGCACGCCCACCTGTTCCATCACCACCCCTGCTGAGAAGTAGAGGGATCGAAGGTGCTGTGCTTGCTACCCCTGCCGGCATAGCCGGAGTGGAAGCAGCGGAGGCGGGAGAAGGCAGTGACTCGGTGGGAGCGCGAGCCTTCTCCTTCGAAGCCTTGCTTCTGGAGCTCTTCGATTGGGAAGAGCCCGGCTTTGCCTTCACCGCATCGGCATAGGAAGTCGACGACTTCCTAGCCGAAGAAGACGAAGACGCTTCCTAGAAGTCGACTTAGATAAGGTCTTCGGTTCTCTCTTTCCCTTCTCCTTAGGAGGTACAGAGAGAGCGGGAGAGCGAATAGGATCTCGGATCCCGCAAGCCTTGGAAAGAAGCGGAAGAAGAGGGACAGGAGAAGATCCAGGAGCGCCCAAGGAAAGACCTTGGGCGCCCGACATACCTACCTCAACCAACAAATCCTCCCCACCTACCGCCATGGGCTCAAGGTTAAGGTCCAGGGCAGCGACGTCCGGGACCGACTCCTGGGAGGCTACGACCCCAAACGATTGCTGGAGGTCTTGCTGGATGGAGGCTATCAGTGGGGCAGCGGACAGGGGTCGACGTAACCCGTCGACTTGCCCGCGGGGAAGATCTGGACTGCCAGCTTCCTATCCAAAATGTAGGGCTGGCCCTTGCCCTGGCTTGCGGGTTCTTCCCAAAGCCGCCACCCACGCTTTCAGGTGGCGAGGGCGACTTCCCTCACACCGCTAGCCTGAAAGAAAGGTGAGATTAGCTGCCAATTGTGGAACGGGGTTAACAAACTTACGACTAGAAGTTGTTAGTAAAATCATAAGTAAGCCTATAATGGACTTACCACCCCATCTCCCAGCTGACCGACCAGGTCGTAGCATATGGCGCAGGCTTCAGGGTGCCAGACAATCGTCTCGTTGAACGACGTGGCAACAAGGGGCGTGAGATCTGCACTCATCATGTCCACAGGGGTCGTAAAGACGTCGCGTTACAGGCTGGACCTGGCAGTTGGTAGCCTGTAAGTGAAAAAGTACATGAGTACCAAGTAAACACTTACAGCCTAACATATGCTCCGCTGGTGCCGGAGCGATAAAGTTAGATAAAACCAGAGCCCCGCCAAAATACGTGTGGTAACTAGTTGGTATATAGGCTATGGCTCCGCCGATGGCGGAAGCACAAGAATCAACCAACTAGGAGTGGTGGTAATGGAAACCACGACGGAAAATGGCGGGGATGGTTGATAAAATAATAATAATAACACACAATTCATTGTAAAATATTGTATAATTAGGGTATATATCCTTAAAATAACAAAAATAAAACAACTTCTCTCCGCCCGTCTACTAGAAGAGTGCGTAGGTAAGGGGTAAGCTCCCTTCCGGTAGCGGGGGAGAGATATAAGGATATAGTAGGCAAGCAACCGACCACTCGTAGTGCCCCACCCTGCCCGCTAGCGGAGCCAGTAATCTATACCAAAGGTGCCCCGGCTGCGACGGAAGGCTCCTTTCGTATCGTAAGGGAGGTGGCTGAGCAAACTGGGGATGGGGGAGGAAGGTCTCGGCGAAACACGGCGGGAGCGAGAAAAGGGGGGAGGGATGGCCTACTCCTCCCCGCCTCACCAACTACTCCCGCATGGGACCCGGTACCTCATAGTGGTCGCCCTATACCCCCCGCTGTGGAGGACCCCTGGTCACCTCCGAAAGTGTGAGAGAAGGCGATGAGGTTTGTCATAACAACCGGGGAAGGGGTCCCCCAGCTCCTCCCTATATCAGAGAGGGAGGGAAGGGGCAGGGTAAGGTGCTATGGAACAACACTGACCGCAAGTGGCCTAGGCCGCGAGCAACACACCAACCGTGGTAGGGCCACGTGAACCAAGCTGTACCAATACATGGAACAAGCACCTATGCTAGCCTAACACCCTAAATAATTAAATAAATATACATCGAAAGGTGGAAGAGACACTTTTAGTAAAAGAGAAAGAAGCCCAGGAGGAGGCAGACTGTTCCAAGAAACAGGAGCCTACTCGGAGCCAGCGATAGCCGATGTAGAGCAAGAGGCCGGGATGCTGGGCCGGAAAATAATAATAGCCCTAAATACCAAGCTAAGAGAATGGTAGGAGGGCTGAACTAGCTAAAACTCGATGTAAAACAATGAATGTGATAAAGTAGCCCATAAGTATAAGAAGTCCCCAGTATGGAGGACCGGAATTCTTACGAGGCGGCATGGCCGCCACGAGACAACCGGGGAACCGTATATGACCTATTAAGAGGAAAATACTGGTACCCGGAAGATAAAACTATGGTAAAATGTTACTTATGATGTTACTTAACTTAGCCGTGGCAATTGCAGAGCGTTCCATCGTAGATAGTACGAATAAAATCCATAAAGCACGAGCACAAGAAAATGCGACTTGTCGCTAGCGCTAAAAATTAAGGATGTCCGCTAGGGCGCTGCTGTCCGTGGCGTCCTCTAGTAGTAGTAGTAGAGGCTGCATCGCCCGTTGGTATCAGCTCTCTCTTGGGGGATTCTGATAGGAAGTTCTAATTTGGTGTTTGGCTCGTGGTAGTGTTCCACACTCGCCCCTTTATCATACCGACACTTCTTTTTAAGAGTGAGCGAGTCAGTTTTACTGACATTTTCTTAATTTTTGTTTTTCTCTGGTAATTTTAGGCTAATTTTACCTAGAAAGAATGATATTAAGGATACTTTCATAGGCCGACACGAGCTGAGCCCAGAAATATATTATAAGGTGGATGTAATTGTAGCATATGTACACTTTTAATAAAATTTCTATTAGCAATTTATAAAACATTTTATACAAATTTGTTAGGATTCCTTACCTTGATGTATAGGGCGAGGCATCAAAACCATGGAAAGGCTCAGGGTCATCTGGGTCACTGTCACTATCAAAGGGGTCTGAAATGAAAAAAAAAAAAATAATAAGGTTATGCAACATCAAACACATTGTACCACTATGTAAGTTAGTGTACGTATGTATGTAGGGTGTAAACAATTTCCAACATGAAAATGAGAAAAATGAAATTGCTTACCTGATTGTACAGGTGGGCGGGCTGATACAGAGGGTCCAGGTACAGGGGGATCTGGAACTGTCACAGGTAGTACAGGGAGATCTGGAACTGTCACAGGTAGTACAGGGAGATCTGGAACTGTCACAGGTAGTACAGGGGGGATCTGGAACTGTCACCACTTCTGCAATAAAATTACAATGATGAAAATTAATGAAGTTACAATTTACTCTTACATTTAGTTGTTACATTAAAAAATTAACACATTTTAATATGTACACTATGTAAACACATAAATTAGTAAAACAGTTCAGAATTCCTTACCAGGACTAGGAGTGGGAGGTGGTGGTACTGGAGACTTGTGAAAGAAAGTGTCAAGCCTGGACTGCACACTTCTCTTCGTCTGCTTCTCCTTCAGGGTCTCCTTGTAGAAAGTCACCAAATCCATGATTCCTCTCTTGATTTTGTCAAACCTAGAAACGTTAGGGTCTTCTGCCTCAAAAGAAGCCAAGGCTCTCTCCAGATGAGTAAACCCTCTGACAAGCCTTTCACAGTTAATGACCTGGGTTTTGGCTCTGGTGCCGCCTCCTCTTCCTCAATCATTTGTTGTTCAAGTTCTAGTAAGTCCTCTGCAGGACAATTCCTCTCCATGGGAAGCCAGCAGCTCTGTTACATCATCAGGTTCAAGATCTAGTTTCAGCCTCTTGCTTAGCCCTACGTATCTTCCTCGTCACAGTCTCGACGTCTTCTGCTGGTCAAAGCCTTCAAAACTGTGCACAAACTGTGGACACAGTTTCCTCCAGGCCCCATTTAAAGTGGTCGTCTTCACCACCTCGTCCAAGCACTTGCAATGTTCTTCACTGCATCTGCAATGTTGTAGCCCTTCCAGAATTGCTTCAGTGTCAACTCCTTGTTAGCTTCTATGGCCCTCAAAGCAAAACGTATGGTCCTTCTAAGGTAGTAAGCCTTGAAATT
>NC_087203.1:50684894-50709894 GCF_015104395.2 Macrobrachium nipponense | reverse complement strand
TAGAAGAGAAAAATGGTTTTATTTGCACCACTAATGATCATATACTTTTATTCCTTCCAGGCATAAAGGTGTTGCTAATCCTGCCAGTATAGTCACTAATGATCCTCAGCAATCTGCAGCTAAATTTCATCAATGTTTGTTGAATCTTCTAGTCAGGATATCAATGGAACCAAGCGTACGGCAGGTAAGATGCTATTTTATGACTATGTAGTTTATCCTTGCATAGTATTTAATGAATTGATGTTGCAGAGCTACACTCTCAACCTGAAAAGCATTGGTCCCATAAATATTTTTTGTGACAAATCACAATTAATTGTCAGGTGTGTTAAGGGCTGATATCAGATGTCTTCTTGAAGTAAAGTAATGAATATGCTGATGATCTTGTTAATGTAATCAATTTCAGATTGCTTTCAGTCAATGAAATCAACTTCAGGTTATGTTTAGTACTACGTATTCCAAATGTTACTCCATAGAATGCTTTCCGATTTTATTTTTCATCCTTGATTGTGGTGGAGGAAATGTTTTAGGTTCAAGATGTTTTGGATTACATTTCAATACGAAATAACAGGTAGGTTATCTGTTTAAAAATCTTTCCTATTAAAAGAAGGAAATTTTTTTTATACAAATAAAAAAATGGGTAGTTTGGCATATCTGATGTTATCAGATTATTGTCTGTGTAAAGATCTTGCAGCTAAAAGAAAGAATGTTATGTTATGTTAGCAAAGAAGATATAATTATAAAAAATGTAAATTATACCTTCATTTCTTAAACAAAATTTCAGTTTCCTTGAATGATAGGTTGTAAAATGTATTGAAGTAATAGGTTCCATTTGCACGCTTGCAGCGCTGATTGTTGATTGTTGAGTAGTCCATTTTAAATGCATCATAACATATTATAAGCCTTACATATATTGCCACTTTTATTTCTAAAATCACAAAAAGGAAGAGTTGAAATATTTTGACAAATATGAAGAATTCAAATACTATATATCAAAGAAGAAATTTTGGAGTGTAGTACATAGTTCCTACAAATGAAATGGTTTAATGCAAAAATGCAGGGAAAGTGAATTGATATGGTTCATAAGCATCTTTTGTCACCTTTCGTGAAGTGTAAACTTCCAAAGAACAACAAAGAGCTTTCTCTATTAAACACAATACGAATATTATTGCGAGAGATGTAGCTAGTATGTCCAGTGTAAACAAAAGTGTTGTCACTGCTGGATTCAGTGCCATGGAAAAATGCAAATACTGAGATCAGGACAACCCTGTTGTACCACAACTGAGGAGGGGATGAATAAACAGTTGAAGCAGTTCGAAAGCAGCCAGTAATTACTGATGTGACTGTTAATAAAATAGACTAGTATCAAGCCTGAAGTATCTCATGCACATAAAGGTGAAAGGTTAGGGCTTTGCTATATGTTATTGAGCTGCTGATGCTGAGCTCTGGAGCAAATTCATTTTTGTGACAAGAAAACATTTTCAACTGATAATCATGGAAAAGCACATTGCTGGTGCATGGACAACACAAGTTAATATATCTTTATCGTTTAGGAAAGACATTTTTTTTAAAACTGTCATTATGTTACTTATATAGTAATCATTATATGAATGATTAGGCTTGAGACTAATCTTGCCGAACTGAAATTGCTATTAGAGGAAGCTTATACTTTTGTTGTGGAATGAAAAAAGTTTGTCTTTTATGTATGAATGGTCTAATGACGTATTTAATGTTCTTTAATTATATTAAAAAACACTGATGTTAGTTATGTCTGGAAATACATTGTCTTGTTTTCCTCTCTTACCTCACCATGGAAAGTATAAACATTCCTTTCTTAAAGAGTAATAATTTAGTCCTCAAGTATACAGTCTTGGAATCTGGGCCAATTGGACAAGCCTATAGAGGCCATTCAGCACTGTTATGATTGATTACACACACAATAAAAGTTCCGTTTTCTGACACCCTTTAGGCCAGAAAACCTGGTACTAGTACAGCATTTAGATAAGAAAAAGTCCCATTCCAGATTACAGCTGCTGGTCCATATCTTTCTGCCAACTGCTGCATTTTTAAAATAAGTTAATGGCACTTGCATTGCTGGAGTTTTGGGCTAACAAATGACAGCATTTGCTCAGAATTCAGGAATACTTCATGAAGGGCACGGTGTGCATATGAACCTCTTTGGTAATGATACAAAAAGCTAAAATATGTGATACAACCCTTTGTAGATAAAATGAGCTTTTAGAACTGTAGACAACATTCCTTTTGAAATACTGTACAACAGTACAAGTGAATGTTCAGACACCACCTTACTTACGAACATTCAACTTACTATCAGAGATGTAAACAAAAGGGATCGCAAAGTAAAATTGTTCAGTGCTCCCCTTTGCCACCCCTAAGTTCATATCTTGTTTTGCGTGCCTAGTCTGTACATACTGTACTGTATGTACAGTGTATTGGGTTTTTGGATGACAAATCTTATAGTACTTACTGTATTGATTTTATTATATCATACTGTACTTAAATTAGGCATGAAAATTACAGTAACCAACTAACAAATAATTCAACATACAAACGGCTGTTCGCAACATAACCTGTTTGTAAGTAGGGTGGTGTCTGTAATAAAATTTAAAACTATTTAGAATATGTATTTGTAATTGTTGATCTAGTCAGAGATTGTACTTGGATAATGCTAATGTAGTGATCATTAACTAACCCTTGTCTAAAGAAAATCAAAGACCCCATTAATTTTTTCTCTCTAATTATGATTCTGTAGATAAGTACTAATAAGGTATTTAAGAAACAAACTATTGAAATGCATTACAGAACTCTGTGTATGGTGTGTGCACCTTTATAATAGTTATTGTTAAATACAATAGTATGACTTTTAAAAAAAAACTAATACTGTACTTAAAATCAATTAAAAAATAACTAAATGCAATAGTATTATGTGGCATAATGAAAACTAAAACTATTAACAACACATTTATGTGTATGTGCATTTGTTGTAAATGCGTTGTTTGCTTTATTTATATAAAAAGGTATAGAAGGATAGAGCTCCGGAACATTTGTATCCACTGTGCAGTGTCTTTCAAACCTGTTTTGGGGGAAAAGACACCAATAACCAAACTTGTGGGGGTGGCTAAGCCTTCAGTCTTTGGGTTTGTGAGGAAACCTGTCCCTCTTCAATTGAGACAGATAGCGAAGTCATCTTCCCCTAAGTAGGGAAGAAAGTCTTCAGAACCTTTTTGCCTTCCTCCCCGAATCACTGCTAGGAATGGAAGAAAGGAAGGGGTCACTGAGGGTGGCAAACCTCTTGCCCTCATTGCCAAATTAGGCGTTTGCCTGTCATGTTAATGGGCTTTGTGGAAGAAGCACAGTGCAGATTCCTGGGTTGTATCAGTCCTTTGGGATGGTACAAGTTTACTTTCAAATACCTTTGGCACCCCCATCTCCATTACATACTAATATTGTTCAAGCCTTATCTTTTTAATTTACTAGAAGCTCTTTCCCTATCAGCAGTGTAGGTGATGGAGAAGGTGCTGTAGAATTTGTCGAGTACCATTCTTCAGGTTATTTTTACAATCCTTTCCTGGTGGAGATGACTGGTGTTTGGGGACTAATGATCGACCTGAAGGATGTACTTCCACTGCCTGCAATAAGGTAATTTACCAGCTCAAAATTCTACTTAGGCTGGCTAAGCCCCAAAGATGTTTACACATTTTTACCTTGGTTTCAGTTGTGGCTCCCTCGCAGGACATATACTTACTGGGCTATCTGGAAGATTGGATAGTCCTGGCATCTTACAAGGTGTATTTGTTCCAAGATGGAGATTGCTTTCTCTCCTTCTTCCATGTCCTGGGGATCGTCATAAATTGGGAGAAATCAGATTTCATGCTCAAGCAGCAGACAGAATATTTGATCTGGGCATGCTCATAGACTCCACAGCAATGAGTGAGCAAGTTCAGATAGGTATCAGCTTAGTTCCCTGCCAGTTGGTTATCTGTTGTCTTTGGAGAAATTCATTCCCCACAGGTAGATATATCTACTCTCTTTATTGGCAGCTGAAGCAACACTAGTCACCTCTTGGCGATCTCTCCTCTCAAATTGTGCCTCTGAGCCAAGGATCAGGGAGGATCAGGCTTGGTGGATGGATGACAGAAACCTTTTAGCAGGAATTCTGTTGAACTCCCCCTTCTGGAAATGCAGATGTTCACAGATGTATCAAAAAGATGGGTTGGCAACAGGAAGGCTCATTTATTTCAGGAGTGTGACTACAGAACACACCTTATCTGCACATCAACATTCTGGAGTTACAGGAAGCACTAAAGGTTTCCAAGATCGGTTGATTCGTCACTTGGTTGTGTGGGTGAATGACAGCTGATTTGTCCCCTCAGTGAGTTTTCTGTGCAGATGCGCAAGTGGGTGGTTCACTGTACAATCGAGCTGTCAGCCAGATACATTTTGGTAGACCAGGTCAGTCATCAGGGTCAGGTTGTGGGGACAGAATAGTATCTGCATCCTTACATAGCAGAAAGGCTGTGTAAGGGGGCCGGCCGGCTAATGCCGTTTTTTACATTCATACCACTTATTAAGGTGATTTGGGATATCTCCAAACCGCATATGATTTTCGCCTCTGACCTTCGGTTTTGTGACGCCAGGGCAATTTATCCCGAAAATAACCATTTTACAAATTCTATCTCCTCCCTTGATATTTAATATTAAGACCTGGGATTACTACCATATATATAGACCTGATGTAGACCTCCAATCAAATGGAGAGTTTTTTTCTAAAAGTCATTTTTTTGCTAGATATGAATTTTTCATTATGGTAAAAAAATAAACCCTATAAATCACAAGAAAAAATTTATAAAAAAAAGACGAAAGAAAAATTGGAAAAAAGGGCTCTATTTGATTGTTCTATAATGTCTTTCTGAGTTATATACCAAATTCCAGTGTTATAGCTTTAAAACTAAGTGAGGAGATAGATTTTGAAGGTCAATAAGTATAGTTTTGAGATACGGGCGTTCAAAGTTTTCCTTCGTATTTCTATAAAGACAATGTTAATAAATAATGATTATTATGAATGTATATTTCTTTTTTGTGTATTAATGAACCAAAACTATTTTATTTATCATAATTTAATCATAAATGATGATCCCTTTGCTCATATATCGTAGCCTGGGGCACTGCTTGAAGCAAGATGGGGCACTCCTTCCTACGTAACCCCCTCTCTCCCTTTCACTAACTCGGCTTATTACAGCGAATTTTCTTCTGTATGTTAGCGAGATGTTTTCCTTGTATTTTCCTCTTTTGGATGATGACATTCTTGCCGAAACAAAGATAAACAAACGTAAATGCAAGAGAATGTCAGAGGTGAAATTCGAAGGTGTACTCTCTTTTTATAAAGACAATTTAATAAATCATGATTGTTATGAATTTCATATTCCATTTTGGGTATTAAAAAACCAAAACTATGTTATTTATCATAAATGAAGATCTCTTTGCTCAAAGATCGTAGCCTTGGGCACAGTGTGACATGTGCTGTCAGGCAAGAAGGGGGCGTTACTAGGCAACCCTCCCCTCTCTCTTCACTAACTACGCGTATATTATGATATTCTGTAATAATACTTGAGCAATTTTTCTTCGTCTGTATGTTAGCGAGATGTTTTCCTTGTCTTTTCCTCATTGGCATGATGAACTTCTTGCCGAAACATACATAAACATACGTAAAAGCAAGCGAATGTCACGAGGTGAAACTCGAACGTGTAATCTACTTGAAGTCTGTGGTCCTACTGATTCATGGTTGAACCAGATACTCGCTTCTGTGAGCTACGGAATCTCTACAGATGCCATTTCTCCAAATTTCTTTGCTAATAATTATCAAAATTTACGATAACAGAAGAAATATTACATTTTCTTGTACGGATGAATGTTTTAGGCTTATTGAGTTATGTTCACTAATTACCCTGTAACTACGAAAGTAAGAGGAATTTTGACGAAATATTTCGTATACGTATTCTCAATTGCCATATGAAACTCCATGAATTTTTTCATGACTTTGCATTTTTCGCCCTATACCACCATATATAGGGGTCCAGCCGGCCCCCTTAAGCTGTGGGGGGTTCCCAGTGCTCAATCTGTTGGCCACCAGACTGTTCTCCAGTTTCAGATCCCAGGGCAGTGATGGAAGATGCACCAGTGCCCTTGGGATAATCTGGAAGTCTACTCCTTCCCAAACTTCAGGTTATTTGCAGGGTAATCAACAATGTTCATCATCCCTGGTTGCAGGGTGACCCTGGTAGCTTCTTTTTGGCCTCAAGTCAAGTGGTTACTCAAATCTGCTGATTCTCTTAGTTGAGAAGCTGAGAGAGATTCCCCATGGTCATCAGTTTTATTTCAACCATTCATTCAGAGATAGCTCTGGGCAGTGCACTTCCTTCAGCTTTACTTGTGGAGTTTATCTGTAGTCAAGCCAAAATGGTTTGTTTGCCTTCCCTTTTTTGAAGTTTCATCCTGTGATAAAAGCCTACATATCCAAACCACCGGCTGCCAAGAAGAAAGAGACCATTCTGAGACAAGGCCTACTTACTACTGATTACCCTCACATGAGGGGTGAATAACACTACTTTTTGTCAGTGTAGTTGCTGTCTCGTCCTCAAGAATTACCCCTTCCATGGTCTATCCAGAGCTCCATGGTGACCAGACTAATGTCAAAAGTTTCTTTTAACTGGTTTTGTGGCCAGGTATTGTGTCATAATGATAAACTTAACACGTGATAGACTATAAATGGACTCGGGATAAGAGGGCACTTTTTATTATCCTCAGAGAACGCTAATAGTACCCAGTTTACTTATGTCAAAACTGCAAGAAGAAGAAGTGGTTATGCTCATATGCACTGTCATATTGATTACATACAATCAAAATCCAACCAAGCTGCCACTCCCTTTTTGGCCAGTCAAGAAGCCAGAGCTCAGAGAAGTCCACTTTTCACTTATTGATTCAACTAAGTGCATAGTTTTAAGTTCCAGTTAAACATTTTTTATTTTAAACTGTGGAGCAGATATTGTCTGTATTCTAGGAGTATAGGTATACCCTTTAGGGTGAACAAAAATAACCTGGATTAGGTAGTAAACTAAATTAAGGTAAGATTTAAGAACATATCCTGTTAGGCTATGGTCCTAGGCAATAGCCTAAGTTTACACCAAAGACCTTAGAATTAGATAGCTTGTATACTTAAGCATTACAATAATATAGACTATCATGTGCATATACCCTTAAAAGGGAATTAAATAATGTAGATTGATTAGACCATAACCTAGGTTAGGTGATAGGCTAGCCTAGATATAGTAGACCAAAAACAGTTACTTAATCAGGATTAGACAATAACCTATATGTACTAGGTGATAAACCTTACTATAAAGTTTCACATTAGTAAGTTACTGTTTTTATATAGTAGACCAAATAACCTAGGGTTAGCCAAATGGGTTATAAGGTAGTAGCCCATCTTGATGGTTACAAATTACACCTGGTTAATCACATACCTTTAAAGGTAAATGAATTAATCAGGATTAGACAACAACCTATACTAGGTGATAATCTAACTATAAAATTTCACATCAGTGAGTTTCACATTAGAAAGTTACTGTTTTATATAGTAAACCAAATAGCCTAGGGCCAAATATAAATAATCTGGGTTAGGCAAAAGATGTTAGTCTAATTATGAGTTTACATGTAACTTTGTTTTTATATAGCCTTTACATTTGATCTAGAATATCTGGATTAGGCAGTGCCCTATACTAGGCTAAGAGAACAATTTAGAGAACATCCTATTGTTGGTGTACCAAGTGTTGGTTTAGCCCAGATAGCCTAGGACTGGATATAAACAGTATCCTAGGCGTAATTGATAACCTAAAGCCATTTTAAAAAGTGGCTTGGGTTAAGTAAACAAATTAGTACCATGGAGGAGTTATAATGGTAGTTAAACCCAAGAGGTGCTGTGGGAGGCCACCAAAGGACAACGGCAATATTATGCATTAGCAACATCAGTAATGGAACCAATATTTTCTTGCTCATTTTTTAACTTATAACCTAATGTTATACATACATGGTTGTATTTTCCTTGTTTTGTAGATTAAGAAGAAAAAAATAAATACAAGTTATTTTGAAAATTGATATTTAAAAAGAATATACCTTGGAAAGAAAATGTTTTTTTCAAAGATTGCATTTTAGTTTTGGAGTAATTTCACATTTTTTTCTTGACAATATTACTCCTTAGCTGTTCAAGAAACACCTATAAAACTACAAAATATGTACAGCAGTTATTAATTGGTTGAATCGGTCTGTGTGTGTACGTATGTTAATTGACATATGGACACTAACTTTTAAACCTATATATTACTATCGTCACTGTCACTATAATTATCTATCTCTATATCCTTATTTAATGCGTCATCATCAAAAGCCATTATCACCAAAATTTACAATATGAACAAAGAGTTATATGAATTTTTGAATGTTTCAAAGCCTCCCTGGTCCCGCCCCCCGCGGCTGATGGAAGGTTTACAATTATGCTATTTTGATACCTTTGATTATGAGAAATCTGGCATCTTTTATGTTCAAGAGTAAGCTGAATGGCTGGTGAGACTGTTGATGTCATTAAAACAGAGCTAAGGGGAGGAACTAAATTTACAGTGCTATTTGAAAATATAGTGTCAATCATATCGACGTAGTCCTTGTGCAGCATGTAAAGCGTCGGTTTTAGCGGCGCGATGCACCTTGTGGGTTAAATTTGACGTCTTCGATGGTTGCATGAAAGAGAGAGAGAGAGAGAGAGAGAGAGAGAGAGAGAGAGAGAGAGAGAGAGAGAGAGCAAATTTGGTGGAAGGATGGATGGGAGTGGTTTGGTGGTGGGCATAAGCATGTGTCTGTTGTGGCGATCACCAAGTATATCAGTGGCAAGTGTATGTTATTAGAGCAAGAAGTGAGGAAGTCTTGGAAGTGGAGGTAAAGTCATAGAGTCAGATTCGGAAGTAGTCAGTGTTATTTAGTGTGATTTTCTTGAATTTGATATTGTAAAGTGCTGTGCATGTGTCTGTCTGGTTGTGGTGAAGTTGAAGAGGTTGGTTGTACTAGCATGTTTTGGTGTCTGTTAGTTGGCAGTTGGGGACAGTGTTGGGGTTGGTGGTTTGTCATGCTGAGTTGTTATATGGTTGTCGTGGTGTTTCGAACTGTTGGTGTTTGTCTGTGCAGTGATTTGTTGGGTTTTTAAGTTGTTGTATGGTTGTAGTTCTCAGTTGTTTGTTTTGTGTTGTGATTCTCGGTAGTGTTGTGTCTCGACTAGACTAGCCTAGCCTATATCCAGTGAACAACACAGCACCTAGCCCTGAGTATCTGGAGTCTGAAGCGAGTACATGTGATTGTTTTGTGTGTTCTGTATTCTGCCAAGTCAATTGTCCTGCATGTAAAAAGTAACGTTAAGGACAATTGTGGCTGTGGGAAAATTTGTCAGCTGGTATGATTAAAGTAACTGTGGGGATCTTGCTTGCTTTGTTGCTTTGGTGCCTGAACAGGGACTGCTGTTGTGGCAACTGCAGGACAATTGGTGTAGTGAGTTGTGTGATTGGTGAAGAAATTGAGTTTGGAATGTTTGATTGAAGTGGAGAGGCTGAAGGAGGAGTTGCGGTTCTTGGGGGAAGCTAAGGAAAGAGTGGAAGAGAATGAGAGGTTGAGGTTAGAGTGTGAGGAGCTGAAGAGTGAGTTAGAGGAAATGAGAGGATTGCTAAGGAGTGCAAAAGTGGAACTGAAAGAAGAGGTGAAGGGAGCGGAAAAGAGAATGGTTGAGAAAATGGACGAAAAATTCGGAGTAATGGTGAAGGCAGTGCAGGAGATGATGAAGGGATTCATGGGAGAGGGAGCAGTAGGAGGTAGGCATACTGGATCTTGTGATGGCCCAGAAGTGGTAAAGAAAGTGGAAGAGTGAATGGATGAGAGTATGAGTGACAAAGGTGATTTGGTTGTGATAGGTAAGGGAAAGAAGGGGAAGACACATGATAAGGATAAACCTAAGGACAAGAATAAGAAGGGGGCTGAGGAAAAGAAGACTAAGGGAAAGAAAGCTAGTAAGGATGACGGACAGGACGAGACTAGTACTGAATACGTTGGGGAAAGGGCTGAGTGTGATTTAGATAATGGTGAGTGGAAACAGGTAGGTAGAAAGAAGAAGGCTAAGAAGAGCGTAATCAAGAGCATGGATGCAGGGTGACCAGATTTTGAAAATTGAAATACAGGACACTTAAATTGAAGAGGCAGTTGAACAAAATAGACACAACTTATGCAAAGTTATGCACGCAGTGACACGCACGCAGTGATGCAGGCAACGTCCTTCTCAGCCTTCTTTATTGACTTTTCTTTTGTTTTAAAGTGCATTCATTGTAGATTTTGTTACAAACAGCTGTGCATTACATGTGTCAAAGCATTAGAATATTGCAATTAAGCATGTTTTGCAGTTTTGAAGGATATTAATAACAAGTGACTTGCCATAATATATATTGAAAAAATTGCAGACAATAAAACACATATGATGAAAACCTTTCAATAATCCTTTTAAAATGATTTTCCTCATAGTTGTTAAGTTATTTTTCATTTGTCATATTTTGCACTAGATCCAACTGCTCTCAAGAGATGGTGTTTGGTTTGAGCATATGTGATGAACTCCGAACAGGACAGTGTGAAATTGCACTTAATCTGTAGTTCTGACTTCATCATCTCTACACTGCACCGGTTCCTACACCCACCCCATCGTTGGCCCATCAGGGAGAACACTTGCTCCACTTGAGCGTTTGAGGGGGGAATGCTCAGTACAAATTTTGCTAGTTTATTGTTTTTTTATAGATATTGAAAATACGGGACAAAATGTGTCCCGGGGAGGGTCGATACGGTACACGGGACAAATGTCATAAATACGGGGCAATCCCGTCAAATACGGGACGTCTGGCCACCCTGCATGGATGTTAGTATGGAAGTTGATTCGTTGTATTTGGAAGAGGTTAAGAGGGATCAGAATGGAAGTAGCTAAATTGAAAGTGAGAGTGAGCAGGAAGTGCGAAAGACGGTGCATATGAGAGAGGTACCCTGATGTTTACGATACAAGGGGGATTTTTTTTAAAGGAATGTGAGCAGTATTGTGGGGATAATAGAGTTTGGGCAAGAGAGTTGGGTAGTTTTTTGACGGGATTTTTGTTGAGTATGTATGGGGTGATGATGAGTGTAGGGAATGTGCCGTATGAGAGTGTGAAAGCCAGGATTGTGGAACAGGCGAAGAGGATAAAGAGTAGCATTAGATATAGGAGAAAACATGATTTTGAAGAGGCAAGAATGAATGTTGGTGAAACTTTGTCAATGTATGTGTGCAGGTTGGAAACATTAGCTTGGAAAAAGTATGGGGACGAAGGAATAAATGAGTGTAAAGAGTTACTAAGGAAGTTGTTGGCGACTGTGCCTCAGAGTGTATAGGAGTTTATAAATCTGAAACGTAAGGAGAAAATGCGAGGGACGAATGAAAGGTTAAATTGGAACAACATTTTAGAAATAGTGAAGGATTATGAGTTAGATAGGTGTATGAAAGAGAGTAGAAGTGTTAGTGTTAGGACTGAAGTAGCTGAGTGTAAACAGAGTTTAAGAGCTTTAGGAAGGCAGTTTTAGAAGGGCCGAGGCAAATGGCAGAGCGAGTGGTTGATAGGAGCGATTAGAGCAAGTAACATAAATATAGTTAACCCTAATAGAGATCGGAGGGCAAGCGTTAGAAGAGTAGGCTCAGTTAGTCATGAACGAGAGCAGCAGTGTTACAGATGTGGAAAGCGAGGACACAAAAAGAATGAGTGTTGGTGGGCATTAGGAGCGTACTTCGGGTGTGGACAAATGGGGCATTTAGTGAGTGTAAGAAAGATAGGGATATTAAGTGTAACAGGTGTGGACAGGTAAGGCACATAGCGAGTGGATGTCGGGGAACCCGTGTGAATGTGATTTGCGGTAATTGCAGGAAGAATGGACATTATGTGAGAATGTGTAGAATATGGAATGGAAGGTCATGTAGTGAGTGTGTGTAGTGGAAGAGGATAAGTCAGGCTGGGATTCTGGGAAACTAGATGTTTAGGGGATTCAGTTGGGTGGGTCCTGTAGTGTGTGACAGTATGTTCGGGAGAATGCGATGAGTGAATGGTTGAGGGTTAATAAGTATGAGCTGAGTGCCAGTGAACAAATTGGTCTGGAAGATCGACAGTTATTGCTGGTTGAGTATGGAAGAAAGCGGAAGAGTGTAGAGAAAGGAGGTGGAAGGAAGAAGCGTGAACGGCATGGTAAGGGTGATAGTGTTAAGGTGCGAACGGTTGATAAAGAGTGTAATACGGATGACTTTGAGGGAATGAATGATACTTAAAGTGTATGTGGGTTTGAGTTACCAGGGATAAGTTAGACCTCAGTGGGAAGGAAACTGAGTTGTAAGGAGGTAGTTGATTGGATGGATAAATCTTTGCAAGGATTTGACAGAAGTATGGATGAACTGAGTGGTTTGGTAGCAGAAATAGGGTAGATGTTGGGACCAGCGCTAGAGGATGTTGATGAAGTAGTGAATGAGATTTGGGAGGATAGTAGTGAGCGAGATAATGGGTATTTGAATGAAAGTGGTTTGAAAGAAGTGAATGGGGGGCATCCTTGTGGCTCGGGGAAAGCAATTTAGTGTGGCTATTGCGAGTGTTAGGAGACATTGTCAAATGTAACGGGGAAGGTAATATAGAGTGATAATGGTAGTTTAAATATGACATCGTCAAGGGTTGCATGAAAGAGAGAGAGCAAAATTGGTGGAGGGATGAATGGGAGGGGTTTGATGGTGGGCATAAGCATGTGTGTGTTTAGGCGATCGCCGAGTATATCAGTGGCAAGCGTATGTTTTGAGAGTCAGAAGAAGTGAGAAAGTCTGGGAAGTGGAGGTGAAGTCATAGAGTCAGATTCGGAAGTAATGAGTGTTATTTGGTGTGATTTGCTTGATTTTGATATTGTAAAGTGCTGTGCATGTGTGTTGAAGTTGAAGAGGTTGATTGTACTCGTTGTATGTTTTGGTGTCTGTGAGTTGGCAGTTAGGGACAGTGTTGGGGTTGGTGGTTTGTTGTGCTGAGTTAGAGTTGTTGTATGGTTGTTGTGTTGTTTTGAGTTGTTGGTGTTTGTCTGCTCAGTGATTTGTCAAGTTGTTAAGTTGTTGTATGGTTGTAGATCTTGGTTGGTTGTTTTGTGTTGTGATTCTCAGTTGTATTGTGTCTCGACTAGCCTAGCCTATATCCAGTGAACAGCACAGCACCTAGCCCTGAGTATCTGGAGTCTGAATTGAGTACATGTGGTTGTTTTGTGTATTCTGTGTTTCAGTAAGCCAATTGTCCTGTGTGTAAAAAGTAATGTAAAGGAGAAATGTGGCTGTGAGAAAATTTGTCAGCCGATATGATTAAAGTAACTGTGGGGAGCTTACTTGCTTTGTTGCTTTGCGTGATCCTGCCACAGTACAAAGCATATTAGTCCAAATGGTATAACAATTCAAATCAAAATTTTATATACACAGTACTAAAGGACTAATACAGCCATATACAGCTGTCAAAACTAACTTAAACCTCAAAAGGCTAAAGTTTACATAGATTTCTAATAGAATGTATTACGAATATGGAAACTATGAGGAATTAACTACAAAGGTGTCCCTCATTAATAATCTAATACTGGCTTGCTTCTAATAACAACTTGCTTTGTATCACTACAAGGCTGCCATTTTGCAGGCCCCTCAGTTCAAGTGTTCTGTATCAAGCTGCTTGGTTCATTTTGTGCCAGTGGGTATATAGCTCATACTATCTGCCATGGGTGTAGTCTAGTAAAAAACAATAAAAATTTGCCTGGTCAACAGTATGCTGTTGATTGTATGTTTTAAGGATGAAATTGCTCATTTTAAGTTGTCCCATGATTCCTAGGGTTAAGTAAGACTAAGGACAGGGGAAATTATATCTTTCCACCAAAACTCTGGCAACAGATGTGTAACCCTTTTTTTTCAGATCAAGATTTATGTTTGGGTTAAAATCCAGTAACATCAGTCCCCACTACCTCCCAGGTTAACCTCGTAGAGGAATATTACAGGGAGACATTCTTGCTATGGGATATGAAGTGGTCATTGCCACTGGAATGACCTGCTGACCCTGCTGAACCCAGATGGATCAGGGACACAAATTTTAGGTAACCATGAGAGAGACCTTCTTGAAGGTCTCTCTCATGCAGCTATCAATGCTGAAGAGGATCTTTCCCCCAAAAAGGATACTAGGATCCATCTGACTCCAACTGAAATTACTATGGGGTATTGTAACTTGCCGAAGACTTCTGCCCCTTTGATAACAGGCAGTTACAGTTCAGTTGTTGAAGCTCAGTCAAAATGTGCAAGCTTCCCCAAACAGGATACACAGCTTGCAGCATTTCATCAATTCCATAAGGAAATTATGAATAACATCGGTAAATGTCGTTGCCACAGAGGCTCCAATATTCATCAGTGTGCATTTTCTCTCCCTATAGTAAATATCTAATTAATGAAAGAAAAATGTTGATTGAAGCTTTACGTGTGAAAGACCATTAACAGAAACTATTGTCTTACCCATAACATTAAAAGCTAGAAGACACCCTTTACCAGGACCAAAGTTGCTCACCAAGAAGTCCCCCCTTTATTGGAATCACCTTGACGTGGTGAATGGGCTCTTGAACCCTATGAATTTGTTCCTAGGTTCAAACCCAAGAGTTCCCATAAACATTATAAATATATAATATATATATATATATATATATATATTATATATATATATTTTATATATATAGATGTATGGGACTCTTGGGTTTTGAACCCAGGAACAAATTCATAGGGTTCAAGAGCCCATTCCACCACGTCAAGGTGATTCCAATAAAGGGGGGACTAATTGGGTGAGCAACTTTGGTCCTGGTAAAGGGTGTCTTCTAGCTTTTAATGTTATGGGTAAGACAATAGTTTCTGTTAATGGTCTTTCACACGTAAAGCTTCAATCAACATTTTTCTTTCATTAATTAGATATTTACTATAGGGAGAGAAAATGCACACTGTGAATATATAGAATATATATATAATTATATATATTATATATATCATATATATATATATATATATATATATATAGATTATATATATATATATATGGATTCACTTTTGTGGAAATTTATTGGACCTGTTAAACAGGAAAGACATCATGGGTGGGACTGCATTTATATCTGAAGCTAAATAGTGGGAATTGTGGTAGGATCATCAACTGCCCGATAATGTTCGAACCTGAGAGATATCAGGCGGAACTATCCTGAGAGATATCAGGGGGAACTATTCCAGCGGGGGCTGGTTTTGTGGATAGGACTCATGGCATTCTGTCTGATTTGCCTGTAATGTGATCAGGGTGGGGATGATTATATTTTTGTAACTCTCAGTACTATTAAGCAGGTTTGGCTACATTTTGGCCACTCTAATCATGTCGTGCCATCCCCTATGGGTAGGTTAGGGACGTGTACATTTGGGAGTCAGTTCTCACTTGTGCAATTAGTGGAAGAATAAACTCCATGACAGGCTGATGATATCTTTGTAAGGTTTTCAGGTTTATTTTTTTCTGAGTTCGACCTGTGTCGGCCGGTGAAAAGTCCCTGTAGCTCATTTTTCAAGTATAAATAAACTCTAGAAATACCAGAGAAAAAGCTAGCATGGTATGCTGAAGTTACTACCCTCGGCGCGATCACCCCACTTAGAAGATTCCTTCTCAAAATCCCCCTCCGCGGTGGGAGCCGTCACAACGAAACCCACCGCCAACTCCTCTCGCCACTACTACTAATACCCACGCGCTTTTCCTCTCATTCCTGTACTAGAGATTGAGTGTGATACACGCATTTTCCTGCTCCAGGATTTTTTCCCCTTATTTTGTTAATGATGGCATTGCAAGGTTCTTCTGCTTCTAAGTGGAGTACCCCAATTATGTTTTTCATATAGCATTCAGTCGGAAATGTAATATTTTACTGCCTCGGCACCTCAAGATATGTTGTGGGTGCCGCCGGCTGAGCGGCCATTTCGAGTAGTCAGTGCAGCACGAGGTGATTTCACACACCAATCTATCGAAGAATAATTAGGTTATAGACGTTATTTGACCATTAATTAAGGGACTGGCGCTCGTCCCAGCAGTCAATTCGTTCACTTAATAAGGAATAGTTGACTAATGATAAGTTAGTCTAGCATACACTATTATTATTTACATTATATATTTACATTATATAGTTTATTATGTGTTATTTTGTACATAACCTAATTCTAGAGGCGGTCGAGTTGCATACCATGCTAGCTTTTTCTCTGGTATATCTAGAGTTTATTTATACTTGAAAAATGAGCTACTGGGATTTTTCACCGGGCGACACAGGTCTTCCCCCAGAAATAGATTTTTCCTTTGTCAAAATCCCTTTTTTCTCTCTTTCTTTACTTAAATCTTTATGACAGGTACAAATAAAGATTCAAGTACCCCTGGGCCCTTTGATGGTGGCAAATCAGTACAGTTGATGACTGAAACCCTATGTTCCAGTACAGAGCAAAGGGAAATTGAGCAGAAATATATCTGAAATAGGACGGGGAATATTTGAAAACTCTTATGATAAATATTTTACTTTTAATCTGGAAGAATCTAGTTGCAATATTTTTAATGTATATAGAGATTGTGAAGGTTGAGAACCTAAGATTTCTTCTGAAGGTCGAGGAAAGCTGACGGTAGAATTTGCCACAGCAAAAGAAAGTAAAAAACTAAAAACATTATCACACCTTGGAAGGGTTAAAGTAGAATGTGCAGTACATGGTTTTTGGAATTACTCCAAGGGAATGATATATGCACCCCAAGTTATGACGTTCTCTGAAGAAAAACTTGCAGAAGAATTAAAAGATCAAAGTGTAATAAAAATTGAAAGAATGAAGAAGAAGGTAAATGGAGTCTTTGCCCCACTTCCCAATTTAATTAGTACATTCAATTCTACTTGATTGCCTAATATAGTTCAAACAGCCTGATTATGTTTTAAGGTTAAACAATATAACCCAAGACCAAGGAGATGTTTTCATTGTCAAGAATTCAGACATATGTTAGGGTCATGTAGACAGAAACTACCAGGCAAGCCTGCCACTTGTGTCAAATGCAGTGAACCAGAGCATGGCATATGTGGTAAACAAGCCAGATGAATACATTGTGGAGACAATCATCCATCATCTTCACTTAATTGTGATGTATACATCATGGAAAAAGAAATCAAAACATTAAGGGTTACCAAACGTATCACGTTTAGAGAGGCAAGAGACACTATTGAATCAGTATGTTAGGCCAGGAATATCCTTTTCCAGTGTTGCTACCAGCCAAAGAAGCAATGTACTTAAATGTTATCAGAGGTGATGTAAATAGAAAACCAATGACGACCTGTACTCGTGCCTTTTTGGAGGCAGCACCAGTGATTACTGCGCCTACCTCTTCAGAGGCTGTGCCAGTGATTCCTGGCTCTCCTGCCTCTTCAGAGGTGGTGCCAGTTGATTCTGGCACTCCAGGCGGTGCCAGTTGATTCTGGAACTCCTGCCTCTTTGGAGGCAGTGCCAGTTGATTCTGGCATTCTTGCCTCTTTGGAGGCAGTGAGGTCTTGCATGTTTGGCAGGAGTTAGATATTGGGTGTGGTGACGAGCTTCAGGCACCGATAGTCACCGCAGGGCCTCCACGTACCATCTGCCTTCTTTACTATGTGGAGGGGAACGCCCACAGACTCGCAGTCTTTTTACAGATCCCCATCTTCTCCATTTCTTTGAACGCAGTCTTGGCTTCCTGGAGGAGCTTCGGCGGGAGGTGACGGAACTTTGCGTGTGTCGGGGATCCCTTGGTCTAAATATGGTGTAAGACACTGTGCTTGGGTGTGGCCCCAGCCACCTGGCGAAGCTCGTGGCAACACGTCCGAAAATCTCCTGGAGAAGCGAGGCGTATCTGTGGTGGGGAAGGATGGAGCAGATGGTGGGTGCCCTTGGTCCTCTGGCGAGTGGGCGGGAGAGGCAGGCCTCAGGTATTGTGAGAGCGCTGGCAGGCCATGTCCACTAAGAGACTGTGGTGGGTGAAGAAGTCTGCCCTCAGAAGAGGGGTCCATACATCTGTGAGGATGAAGGGCCAGGTGTAGGTCCAGCCCAGGTACGCGATGGTCTGGGTCCTGGTAATGTAGGTGTGGATGGTTGTCCATTTGCAGCTACGAGAGTGGTCAGGTTGTCGGGGGTGTGGCTGCAATCCTCTGCAGACGAAGGGAACACCAACTGCATGGCACCGGTGGAGATGCTGTCTTGGACATAGAAGCCCCTGGGTTGGGTTTTTGTTACTGCCTCTGCCGTGGAGATGCTGGAAGGGAATGGCTGTCCTGGACCATTAGCATTCCCCTGGGTTGGGTTTTTGTTAACTGCGTCTAGGCCGGTGGAGATGCCTGGAGAGATGCTGTCCTGGACATAGAAGCCCCTGGGTTGGGTTTTTGTTACTGCCTCTGCCGTGGAGATGCTGGAGATGCTGTCCTGGACATAGAAGCCCCTGGGTTGGGTTTTTGTTGTTACTTGCCTTGCCCCGTGGAGATGCTGGAGGATGCTGTCCCTGGACATAGAACCCCTGGGTTGATGTTTTTGTTTACTGCCTCTGCCTTGGAGATGCGGGAATGCTGTCCTGGAACATAGATAGCCCCGGGGTTGGGTTTTTGTTACTGCCTCTGCCTGGAGATCTGAGATGCCTAGTCCTGACATGAAGCCCCTGGGTTGGTTTTTGTTACCTGGCCTCTGCCGTGGAGATGCCTGTTCCTGGGCCATAGAATCCCTGGGTTGGGTTTTGTTACTGCCTCTGCCGTGGAGATGCTGGAGATGCTGTCCTGGACATAGAAGCCCCTGGGTTGGGTTTTTGTCACTGCCTCTGCCATGGTGGCTTGTTTTGGGTGCTGCCTCCGCTGTTTTTTGAAGGGTGGAAGGAGCAAGGGCACTCGCACTTCCATGCCTTGCTGCCAAACTGGTCGTGGAAATGGCACCACCCGACGTCTGGGAGGGGCTATGGTAATCACTGTTATGCTGCACCAACCGTGTCCTCCTGCTGTAGGCTGTTGGCTGATAGAGGAGAGGGGAGTTTTGCAGCTTGGGTGGTGGTAAACAAAGCGAAGGCCCACTGCACCAGACTTTCCATCTCCATGGTCTCAGCATTAGGGATTTAGCTTCAGACTTTGGGCGCGAGCCGGTGAAGGAAGAGTTGACGGAGGATGCTCACCTCCTGCCTTCGTCCATGGTGGTCCACCTCTGGCAGGAGGACCAGGTCCTGGAGCTTGTGCCAGCCCAGTCTGGATTCCGAGGTGGTCCTTTGCACTACAAAGATCCGCTCTAGAAGGGTTCGAATCACTTGGTCCATGTGCAAGGTGCTTAGACTTTGATCAGCTCCTCAATTCAGTGGACCCAATACAGCCACAACGCACAAGCTACAATTTGCGATCTTCTTGATTGCATTAGCATCAGGAGCTAGTATTAGCAAACTGGGCTGTCTTAGACGGGGACAAGTTCAAGGTCTGTTTTTCCTACGCTAGAAACACTTGCCATAAGCTGGAACATATTCGACTACACTGTTTATCGGTAGATGGCATTGATAGTCTTGACCCATAGGTACTACAGCAGCAAACCATGTGTCTTCCTAACTGGCAGGTATGCTAACTATCACTGGGGAAGGTTTGACAATAGTGCAACCATACCCAGCATGTTTAGGTAAGTCACCACAGAACTTCACCCTAAAAAACATAAGTTTGCACTTAGTTTATTGTTCTTTGGTACCTACCAAACCTAGGTAGTATTTGCAATAAAGAATGGGGCCTGGAAACCAGTGGCTTGACCCTGGATCAAAAAGGTTTTTGGGTTGTCTGGATTAAAATTCAAGAGCTTTTGTCACCGTTCAATTTCTTTGTAAAGCTCCTTAAGGATGAGACAGCGACTACACTATCAAAATAAAGGTTTTGATTTAGGAAAAACCTATTTTTGGTAGTCTCTGTTGAGTGCTAAAAACCCTCCCACTTCCCTTACTAATAGACATCAGATTTGTGTAAGGGATTATCCTGCAGTGACCCACATATAGGATTGGCGGCTTGGTCTGATTTTGTCATATGCAAACAATATTTAGTGTTCGCTGAGGATAATAGAAATGCCCTCATATCCTGAGTCCATTAATACTCTATCATGTGCTATAATGTTTATCGTGTGTTACAATGTTTATCATTATCTTTACAACACAATACCCAGCCACAAGACCAGTTAAGAGACTTCATTGACATTAGTCTGGTCACCATGGAGCTCTGGATAGACCATGGAGGGGGTAATCCTTAAGGACGAGACAGCGACTACGAAAAACAGGTCTTTCTTATGTCAAAAACTTTTTTTTTTTTTTTTTTTTTTAACTCACTGTTATTTTAACTAGTGAGTCTGGGCTAGATTTTGGTCATTTATATAATTTTTTTAAGTGGTAAAAAACTGAACGGTCCCCTTATCCTACTCCATGATCAAAACAGTTTAACATGTAATTGCAATTCTTCATTTATTGCATTTTAAAAAGACATACGCAGGTATACTAATTCTGATACATCCGAATAGGCCATTCTCATCTAATACATGGTGTGAATGCTCTGAATATAAAGTGTAATTATAACAATTAAATATTTAATATGTGATTGTCCAAATGTATGTTTAATGAGGCGAGCATCAAGATTTCTAAATAAAGCCACATGTGAAATTTTGTCAGAAACTTCAGCATCAGTTCAATAATAAAAGTTTTTGAAAAATTTTAATTGAACAGAAAAATTATAAAAGATATAAATAAATAAAAAATAAAAAATCCTTCAGGCAAGCCCTATGAGAGCTGATAATCAGCTCAGTGGTTTACAGATAGTTCCCAGATTACATCAGGTTTGGGTTATGTTATTCCGGACTTACGGTGCTTGCCTCGTGGCGCTGTTAACCACATTTTTTCAGCACCAGAAGTGGATTTAAGGCACCTTTACCTGCTTTATGGTGCTGTAACCCAGACTCACTGCACTGTAACAGTGCTGTAAGTGCTGTTTATTCCCATTATAATAATGATGATTCTGGTAAAGTTGTTTTGCTCATTTTATGCTTTTACTGTTAGATATGCAGGACAGTAAGGTTTTATGAATCAAATCTTATAAAAGTACCAGTGTCAGTCATTGTGGTGTGACTTGATACGTACCACTACCCCCCCTCCCTTGCAGATAGTTAAAACTCCCCTCTAAAAATGCTTATATCTGCCTATCTTGAAAGTTCAAACACCAAAGTATCCCTAAAAATACCATCCTACATCAAATATACCAACTCAGGCAATTCAAGAGGGTCTTCAGGAGATTGAAGATGCACTACTTCTGGTGACTTGGGAGGCTTTGAAGGGTCCTTCTTTGTACGAGTGATGAACATTGTGATTGGCAGATATTGTTGTTGCTTCTTCATGGTGGTGAGGGCTTCATTATAGGGCTCCAATGCTGCATAAAAGATATTTGAAAACTTCAAGGAGCTTGCCATAAAAGGATCCCATGTTGAAACAAACTCCAGTACATCATTTATCATACTCCTAATTTGGGATAGGCATTCCAAAGTCAGGCCCACCGCCTGATTCTGCTCCTCTCTTGAACCTGGTGAATTTTCTTCTTCACTGGCAGACTTGTTCAGTTCTTACAATCCTTGTCAGTCAGGGGGTCAGAATGGGTATCAATGAGGGTTCTGACTTCATCTTCAGTGATGTCTTCGAAGCTTTCACCACCAAAGATCCTTGCCAACTGGACTGCCTTATTGATTGCTGAATGCTGTATTTCTTCCAGAGAAAAGTCCTGATAATTATGCATACAATCCAGCCACAAATTACTCTAGCATGTGTTCAGGGTCTGCTTCTTCATGTCCTTTAGTGACAGGTTGATGACAGACAGACAGATGGCAATCGTGAATTTATGTCAATACTCCTTCAGCATAAATTCACTGTCATGGTGTATTGTATCAACAAGGTGCTGGAGGGAGTTCCTGGTGTAGAGTGGCATGAAGGCACCGATCACGCCCTGGTCCATAGGCTGGAGGAGAGAGGTGGTGTTAGGAGGGAGGAACTCAAGCTGGACTCCCTTGTAATAAAGATCAAGAGAGTGGCTACTAGCATTGTCCATGATTAGCTAGATCTTGAACTCCATACCCAAGTCATTCAGGTATTTCAAAACTTGAGGAATGAAGCTGATGGAACCAGTATGTACTCCGCAAGGACTCTGGTGATCCAGGCCTTGGGATTGTACATCCAGAGCACAGGCAGCAATGTCTTGTTCTTATTTTTGGGTGCCCTGGGATTTGCAAACTTGTAAATGAGTCCTGGTTTCAGCATAAAGCCAGCCGCATTCCCACACATCAGGAGGGTAACCCTGTCCTTCTGTGCCTTGAATCTGGAGGCTTTAGCTTTGTCCTTCATTAAGTATGTCCGGGAAGAGTTTTGTCCATGTTGGACACCTGTTCTGAACGGTATCCTTCTCCTGAAGGTTCTTAGTGAATGTCTCGGGATATTTCATGGCCACCTCTTTGTCTGCCTTGGTGCCTTCCTATGTAGGGAAACAGATTTTAGGTGGAACCACTTCTGGAAACGGTGAAACCATCCTTTGTATACCTGAAAATCTTCAGGAGCTGAAGATGGTCGTGGTTGTGGCTCTTCCTCTTCTTCATCTTCTTTCTCTTCAGGAGCTGGTTCATCAAAGCCCAAGAATTCCAATTCCCCTGCTTCACTGCTTTCCTGTGCCTCTAGATCGCCGCCTTCTTGTTCCTCTACGCTGTTGTTTTCCTTTGTTGAGATCTGCTGATAGAGTTGTTGCGCTTTCTTGCGAATGATGTTGGAGTCAAGAGGCATGTTCTTTTTCCAGCAGTCTTGTAGCCAGTATGCCAATGCAGATTCCATTTTCAAGATTTTTTTATCTCGAACTATCGACACTGTTTTAGCTGTACCAAAGTAGGTCATGTTTACACTTATTTCACTTTCTTTTTTCTTTATGAATCTTATCATGCTGTCATTCACGTTGAAATGGCGGCCAACCGCTGCAAATTTTTTGCCCTCTTTTAACATATCGAGAACTTTCACCTTCTCATTGAGCTTCATGACTACCTTCTTTCTTTTAGGCTCTTTGTCAGAAAGCTTGGAAGGAGCAGGGCGCTTTGTAGGAGCCATTCTCGTCGTGATTCACATAGATATTTAACGATACGTAAAACGCAAGTTTCACTATTATGTACTACGTCCGTAGATGCTGACACTCTATGCAGTGATGCATGGTGGCCATGGCATCAAGCTAGGAGATGTGCGATACCCACAATTCCATGTTAGCAAGATGGGACTCAGGTTTCAACCAATCAACACCAAGTGTACAGCCAATGAGCGCTGAGGAAAATGAATGCTGCTCCTGGATTGGCTGCTTTGCAGATGACAGCCAATTGTAGCATGTTGAGTATTATTTCGTCTTGGTACTGCTCAAAAAGAGCGTCTCTACGTCATAAGAGGTGTTTATCTATGGGAAGCTGGCTTGGATAGTACACTTTTTAAGAAAAACAAATATGTCATTGAAATTTTGCTTTGTTTACATTTTTGTATTACAGAACTGAAATATTTGAAAATTAGTAAATCTTTTTTTATCATAAAAAATGTTTTTAGTTTTGAAAATATACTTATTACATAAGCATGAAAATACCACAGACGGAAACATACGTACCCTGCTATTTTCCCACAGAAAATGGGTCTGTGCCTCCTGTTGCAGACCCATTTTCTGTGGGGTTGTAAGGATGACATTCGGGCGAATGTTCACCCTTCCATTGTAAAAAATCTGTATATCCATATGTCCTCTCTTTTTTCCCAGGAACTAAAATGTAGAGCATTTTACACCCTTTCTTTTGATGTATATGTGTCAGGAATCTGTTCCCTCTATGTATAATATTATTCGTGTATTTTCGTCTGTGAAGAAACACATTCACAGTGGGGGCCTTGTCCCTCTTTGTTTATGTTTGTTCATGTGTGCATGACAGACGCTTCGCTTCCGTCCGCACACCGCCTTATGTACAGCCTCATATGCCGAATAAAATTAGTTCACACTCTCCTCGTCTCACTCAGTTCTCACAATGGGTGACCCAGGAGTAGGTGACCCAAGTGGTTTTAGCTTTGCCATTAAGGGACTAATTACCACTGCTCACCTTCAGAGAACCTTTAACAGACCCATACTACTCCTACTCTAGGTTCTCTGGTACTCACCGTTCCCAACTTCTCATTGACCGTAAGCGTAAGTCTGACAAGACAATAGAAAGTTCAGCGCCTCACTCGACTCCTCTGTGTCCGCCTCGACCCCGCAATCCGTGAGACAATCCTTCATCGCGCTTGAGTCCTCCTCGATGCCTGTGCCTGCTCCCCGGACGACTGCACTGTCGGAGCCCCACCACGTCAAGCTGCCGCCCTTCTGCAGTGAGGACGTCGCAACATGGTTGCAACGGGCAGAAATACAGTTCCGGATCCACGGCATCACTTGGGACAGCACTAAGGCGGACCTCATCGCCGGGACCCTCACAGTGGATGCCTTCAAACCCCTCACCCCATGGATGTGCAGCCATCCTGGGGAGCCACCCTATGAATACCTGAAGAGGGAGCTCATCCAGGTCTTCTCCCTCCCAGTTCCCCAGTGAGCCACCCAAATTTTCGACCTTGTGGTCAACCCCATGACCACCTTGGACCCCAGACTGGCCAGGCACAAGCTCCAGGACCTGGTCTTCCTGCCAGAGGTGGACCACGAAGGACGAAGGTAGGAGGAGAGCATCCTCCGTCAACTCATCCTTTGTCAGCTTGTGCCTGAAGTCCGAAGCCAG
>NC_087203.1:50658555-50684394 GCF_015104395.2 Macrobrachium nipponense | reverse complement strand
GCATTAAAACGAGATTAACGACGAGATACGGGTGTCGTCGAAGAAGTCCATGAAATTCCTTTCACATTGTAGGCGGTTGTTACTTGACTGTAGTCGTCCGCTGCGACGAACGATTTTTTGAAGTTGCTATGTGAAACTCTCGTACTGCAGGATACTGTAACCAGGTTCCATTAATCAGCCTGCAAGTGAAATTATACTTGTCACAAGGGCAAAGTAAATTCAGACGACATCCAAATACAGGGGAGGGGAGAGAGCCATTTAGACCAGACGTAACCCACATGAATTCGCTGATATTTTGGAATTCAAAAGAATCCGCTGTACAAACTTTTTTATCCATGGCATTAACAATGAGTGAACCTATCCAGGTCTATGATGACTTGTAAGAATATCCATAATTATAAAAAAGAAATAGATATCAATACGAATCTCAAAGAAAATCGATATTACTGGTAGTAAGTTACTAGACAAAGAAAGTGGAAAATGGAGCTATTTGTAAGATTGCCAGGCAAAACATAAGAGTCAAAGAGAAGATTAATCATGATTCTATGTGTCCTAACAAAAGTTTCATATTCAATTTTCTCGCGCGCATCCTCTGAGGTTAATTTTTTTTTTAAAACTTTATTAATAGGTAGGAGATGCAACGAAAAAAAACAAAACCCACTATGTAACTAATTTCTAAATAAATTAAACTTTGGGTTTTTCAACCAAGAAAATGTGACATTTTCCCATGAATGTTTTACTTGAATTTGTAATAGGCTAATGTTGCAAGTTAAATATTATTTCATTCATATCGTGATACTTCCAAATGTCTATGAGGTTCAAGAAAAAAATTAATTAATTCATTTTGATGTTATAGAAATTCTATTTTCCTTATTTTGTTTATTAATTTTTAAAATGATTGCAAGTCCTTAAACTACTTGCATTACACACACGGATAAGAATATGTATGTGGCCTGTCATGTGACCTATGAACCAACATGTGAAGTTCATGAGCTAAACATTCCTTTCTCCAGTCAATCTGCTGTTGCAAGCAGAGACGACACACAGATGAAGCCTGTGTAAGCAGATTATTGAGGTTAAAAAGGAACAAATGCTGATACGGCAATGATGACGTCGTCACTTGGCAGGAGATTGCTCTCAGCCAGCTAAGAAGTTACGTTACTTGCTGTAAGAGATACGACTTTAGTATTTTCAAATGATATTTTGTAGTGTTTTAATTCTCCACCCGCATGAGAAGAAGTCTGAAAAAAAACAGTACCAAAAATTTGAACAATATATTAGTTACATGTTGGCATTATGTTAAATAAATATTCCTTATTCAAACTATATGAAAAAGGTTTCCATACAAATTCTATATTTTTTATATTTATTATTCCCATGTATAAGATTCATATAGGATTATTCCATAGATAACATTTTCACTTCTAGACTTCCTGACTTTAAAAATCTCCTTCATTTTATTTTATTTATTTATTATTATTAGTTTATTTATTTATTTATTTATTTATTTTTTTTTTTTTTTTTTTTTTTTTGACTACGAATATAAATCACCGGGACAGACAATATGTCCGTAGATTTTGATATGCGTTGAACTTTTTAGCTTATTTGTCATTACTAAAGCGTTAAGTAGAGTTCAAATCTTTACGCATATATATTTGGATATTTAATGGTTACGTTTTGCTTATTTATTTTATCGTGATTCCTTTTTTATTATAATTTGTAACCCTTCCGACTTCTTACGGAGTGTATTATATTGACTCCACTTGATATCCATATTTTATTTTTTTTTATTTTTTTTTTTTATTTATTATTTATCATATATCTTTTTTTTTTGTTTTTATATATATATATTTGATAAATTTAATGGTTGGCTTGAATATGTGGAAAAGTCTAGCGGCGTACCGTATAAGGCTACTTGCGGCATCAATTCTATAGATACAAAGATATAAAGAATGATAAACGTATTTAAAACCGCGAGAACCGCTATAATCCGGTCGGATCCAATATCACGAGTTTGTAACTCGTAAGACATTGACACTTCTATTTAATTATCCGTTATTCTACCAAACCGATTGACTCTGGGTGATCAAATATATTATGGTTTTCTTAATGGAAAGGAATTCACACAACGTGTTAAGGAGATTATTATTGATTTACACCACCCGAGTCACAGATTATTTATGTGTTGAATTCCATATTTATTGATTTAGCACTCATAAAATATTCGTAACGCACTCAATTGCGATGTTTGTTTTTAGTGCTATTAATTCTATATAACGTGTCAAGGAACTATTAACACTAAGAAGTGTTTATTCCCTCTGTCAGACTCGTAATTCTGTTAATAATTCTAACATATATTCGTTTCAAGGATTGATTTGGCACAGGATAGGCTCCTAAAACTGACAGGTGTCTTAGTGTATCCCTTGTTTTCATGACACGTGTTACAATTAGTTATGTGCTTTTTATATCTGTAAGCATTGTAGGCCAGTAAAATAGTGATTTGGCTTTCTGTGACATAGTAGAGAACCCTGGATGACGGAATGCAACCAGTTTATGACGATTGGTATGAAAGAGATTATTATTACTACCTGGTCGTTAGTCATCTGCTGTGTTCTTCGGGTTTTCCTCGTCACAGACCTACATATAATATTACATTTGATTACATTATTCTGATACACATACTTTAAATGTACTTTTGCTTTAGGGTTTCTCTCAAAAGTGTTTTATTGTTTTTGCTTAGCCATGACCTGTTTCCGTTTCGAAATGTTTATTGTTTGATGTTATGTCTGTTGACTCTTGCTTTGTTCAGTTTGTAACAGTTCTGCGCTCCAACCCAGATATTCAATGCTCGCGATCTCTTGGGTTAAGGAATTTTCTTGTTTAGATACGGTTTTAACAATAGGTACGGATGTTTCTATATCTTTTAGTCTAATTAATGGTTCTTGCTGTATGGTGCGGGATTGCGGGATAATGCGTCAGCTATGATATTGTCTTTCCCAGGTAGATATCTTATCTTGGCTCCAATAACCTGAATGATCATTTGTCACCGAATTCCTTTTGGACTGTGATTAAAGCCTTTGAAAAAACTCGGTTAAAGGACTCATGTTCAGTAAGGACTTTATCAGGATAGCATAGATTATGAACTTAAAATGTACTAGTGTTAAAGATACCTAGCCCTTCCTTGCCTATTACTGCATATTTACTTTCAGAGGGCTTTAGTTTACGTGAATAAAAAGCTATAGGAAAGAACAAATGTTTATCATATTACTGAAGTAATACCCTCTTACCTTGGTCTGAGGCGTCTGTTGCAATAAAAAAAAATTCCTTATTTAAATCAGGGATTTTTAAGTTAGGTAAGCTGCATTATTCCGCTTTTAAGATATCGAACGCCTGTTGATGCTTTTAGACATAATCAATCTACGCTCTTCTTCGTAAGATCTGTTAAAGGAGCTGTCATGATTGAAGAGTTACCTATTTACATACGATTGTAATACCCACTACAGCGCAAAAGTGCTGTATCCCCCTTTTACGTTAATAAGTACCGGAAAGTTATGAATAGCCGACACCTTACCATGGACTACTTTTAATAAGACCTTGACCAGACACATAAAAACACCCTAGATAAACATGTTCGGTTTTAAAAACTCACATTTAGATATTTTACTCTGAGATTATTTGTCTTGTCTCTGTAGCACTAGCTCTACTTTATGTGAATGTACTTCTAATGTATTAGAAAAGATTACAAGATCATCCTATAGGCATGTGGGTATCCCCTAAAAATCTCCAAACACTATATTGTAATTGGGGCGCAACGTAAGCCGGAGGCATACGTAAAAAAATTGATAATGTCCCTGAGTGTGCTGAAAACGGAGTATGAGGTACAATCACTTAGGTAATGGTATCTGGTAAAAGCTTTTAAGTAAGTCCAAGTTGGTGAAAAAAATTTATTCTAACCTAACAGAGATAAGATGTCGTCGGTACATGGCACTGGAAACTATCGGAAGTCGTTTCCTTGTTTAAGCGACGAATCTACGCAGATACGCCAAACAAGTCCCGCTCTTTATGGCATGACGTTTTTGAGGAAAAAAAATTATATGGCTTATTTGATTTCCTAATGGCTCCTATTACTAACATTTTTCAACTTCGTCATTTATCTCTATTTTGAAATTTCATTGAGAATCTATACGAAGGTACGTAAATAGCTTTATGTTTGTCCTTAGACCGTGTTTTGTGTTAAATTACATCCGTTTTTTTCCAGAGATCACTCGCCAGTGGAGAAACTTCCTGGTATTCAGGTAAAAGATAAAAAAAAATTCTGCTGAATCACTCTGCTTGAATGACTTTACGGATATTACTTTAGATAGATTTATCAGAGAGATTCATTCATACTGGTTGGGCGTGATTAAAAATTAGCAACAATAAAAAATGCGATATTTATAACTTCCGTATCCACGATATGTATACTTTTAGGGCTTTGTTCGCGGAAATCGTTATATTTCAGAGTGTCGGGAAGGATTAAAATTTCATTTCCCAGCAAAGTCTTTTTACACGCACTAAGACATTCGAGGGTGCATGCTTCTCGAGATTTTTGCGTGCAAAGTACGACTGCGGTTGTGGGAGAATTCTGTTGGGTCATTTGAACAATGTTACGATTTATGAGACAAATGTATAGTTCCTTTATATAAGTTATTATTTGATTAAACTGTCTCATTTTTGTTCAAACGGATTTTAATATGTTTGAAGGTTTATAGGATTTTCCTTTGATAAAACACGCCCTTATTTTGCAGGATGTAAGATAATATTTTGTATACCTCCTAGATGGATCTTACAATTACACTACATACAGATCAATGTTTTTTGTTTATAACTATAGAGGTATCTGTAAGCGCTCGCTATCCGGACTTCTCATTAGGGAAGTTCGAACAACAGACGGTGAGTCCGTAAATACAAGATATTACGTGTATTAAAGAAATAAAACAAGATATTCTATTTTTACGGCGCTACAGTTGGCTTAATCCACCAGTACTCATAATAAACTTATGTATTAAAAAAAACGAAACCTGCTCTGATTACTTTATACGGTCGTGTGTTTCATAGGAAAAATCCTTTTTAATTCAAAAAAAGATATCGGTATGTATGAACAACATCGCTTTTCCCTACTCTGCTAAGTCGCTTATTGTGTGGAATTTGCTTCGCTTTGAAAACTTCGGCAGTTTTTTGACTAACCTTGACCGCTTGACTAGGTGACACAGTAACCGAGTTTGCGTGTTTGATTCTGAAAGGCTACTGTTTCTATTTCTTTTGTAATAATTAGGATCCTTCTCTTTATTTTTTTTTTACCATCGGCAACATATTGTGTGTTTTTAGCATAACGTTGCTGGTTACGTATAAAGCAATGAATGACTAACTATTAGGAACTGAGCGATTACTAATAAGACAAGTTATCTCTAATGTATTCAATATTAACTGTTTGTACTTCATTCTTTGCTAAAATTTGAAAATAGTTGAGGATCCTGGCCCGGTTTCAGCGCATTTTGCTGATGAAAGTTTTTTTTACAGACATGTTATTCCTTGCAATCCAGCCATATTTTTAAAGTTAAGTTGAGTCATTGAGGTTCGATATTTTATATAACTCAAAAAACTCAAGGCTAAAACTGCGATTGGGACTTGCAAAGGAGCATTTATTGTCATGACCCGAAATAGTGTTACCTCTAATTTATATAGATTTGTACGGGTGTTCCACTTGTTTTTTTGTGTGTTTTCTAATCACTACGGTGCTTAACGACCCTATCCATGCATCTGTATAAATACAGACGTCCACTGCGTAAACGCATATTCACTGTTTAATATGATTTGTTACGTTAAGGGATTAATAATCACCCAAAATGGATAAAAGTTAACATAGTATATGATTATGATATTTCAGTAGAACTTCTGGAAACAGACACTCAAAGATAAAAACTCGCAGTAGCGAAATCTCAATGATGTAGATAATTTCTGTAAAAAAGTAAGATTAAGAATGTCTCGTAACTTCAGCCACAGGAATAACGAAATTCGACCTGCAAAGGAAACACTCAAAGTTTACTCCAAATGAATAAAAAAATTGTGTACTTAGCTTGCTTTTGTGGGAAGTCACGGGTGTTCCGAAACGACACACGGCCTTGGTCCTCCTTCTCTATTTAGCGGACGACCTGGTTTGGCTTCAGTGTCCCCCAGTGCGCGTTGTTTCGATGATTCGAGCCCTTGAAAATCCGATGCTGCAGACGCGTTCGGTTTTTGTTTCCCTTGCAGTGCCGGAAACGCTCACTAACGATGGTTTTCTGAATGATTCTAATGAGAGACGAAGCTTCCGTTGCCGTAGGAAAATGACACGTCGGTTTTTGTTTTGTTTCTTGAAGTTATTCACTAAACAACGATACTAAGTTGCTTGAAGAATCTGTTGCTTCCGTCGCGTTGAAGAGTTCTTATTGTTTTTCTGAAGTCGCTCACTAACACTGATACTAGGTGCTTGAAGAATCTGCTGCTTCCGTCGTCGTTGACTTCTTATGATACATGATTTATTATTCTGGTTTTTTCTTCGTAGGACGTTGTTAGAGTTCTTCTGGTCCGCTGGCACCAATATTAGGGCTGTGCCTTGTATGATAAGGCGCCCCTATGGAGGTAAAATGTTAGACTAGCGATAATCTATACGCTAAGTCGGTTTGGTATTGCACTCCATCTTCAATGGATTGGTCTGGGTTTTTGTAGATCACTTCGAAGTCGGTATTATCTTTACGACGATGTATTAAACTCATGGTTCGGTGAGGTTCTTGTAGGCAAAACAACGAAGGTATCAAAAATAGTAAATTTTAATTGTTCTGAAGTTTCTTTTACATTGATGAAAGATCAGGTATGACTGTACAAGTCTTCCAATAACGATAGCTTGATCGCTTCTGCCAATGATGATGGCTAATCCTATTCCTCTACATGATAAAGCTTAGGTAAAGAGGTACAGGTCTTCTAAAGACGATAGCTCACTCTGTTCTGCCTGTCTACCATCTCTGTTACAAGTTATGAAGGAACAGACAGTAGTTCGAACATATGAACATACAATCGAATGAGACACGCTACAGATCACGTAGCCGTTTGAATAATAGGTCGGGGTAGTTGTCTCAAGCAGGGAGCTTGGACTAATGTTTATAAACAATTGAATGACTACAGGTGACGGCATGTTATCTTAGCTTACATACTTATTGTATACGTCATCTTTAGCGTCTCTAGTCTGATCACATTCTGCAAGCAATCTGGTTGACCGCTTCTTTAGTTTTAGACTTTTATATATATGGACTAACATTCCATATTTTTATTATGTAAACACTTACAAATGTCACAAGCCCCGTGTTTCAAGAATTAAACTCAGTTCCCTGTTGATTATCATGCCCAAACACGGACATACAATGCAATATTTTTTGATTGCTTTAGGCATGTTTTTGTGCCGAATGCTAGAGGAAACTTACGAAAAAATACCTTTCTCGTGGCTTTAAAGTGCTTTGTTTGCTCTACAACTGTCAAGTACATCCCTCAATAAATGAATTACTGGTTGACAATTTGTGTCTCCTTTATTTCCCTCCAAATGTAACTAGCCTTATTTCACCAATGGATCAGGGGGTAACACGTAATTTATATCAGATTAATTGCCAAAATTTTATGTCCGTCAATAATTATGATGGGTACTTTCCAGAATTCCAAAAAGAACCAAGTGTGAAAGATGATATTTTGACAGTATTATTTCAGTGGCAGGCAATGAGGTCAAGTTTATAACTTTACAATGCCACTGGAGGAAGCTTTATCCATTAGGGATGTTCACTTATGATGAGGCTGGGTAGGACTTTGACAGCTTCAATACTTATTAGATAACAGGTGTGAATGAACTTTGAGAAATGTTGGATGATTGAAGATAACTCGACATGAAAGAAGAGGAAATAATTTCATGGTCAGAAGTGGATTGAGAAGCTCCAGTCACACTTTCATTGAATGATGATGAGATTACTGAACCCAAGTTGGAAGGAGATAAGATGATCCACAACTGCAAGTACGTAATGTGAAAAGATGCAGGAAAAAGTTTGATATTTTTAATGAAATTTGAACATTCATGATGACAGCATCATTTCAGCCACCACACTTTCCCTGACCTTCCACCTCTCTCACTCTAGTGTCCTCCCTTACTCACTACCCTCCATATCCTCTACCTCCAGTGGATAGCTCTGATGGTGGCAATGAGAGAGTGCTTGAATTTGGAAACAAATGCAAATAAATAGCAACCCAATAGGTTCAAAGGATGCTGTTTATGTGGGATTTTACTACACCTAGTTTATGATAAATTGGTGCCCAACACTTCAAATATATTTGTTTTTGTGGTGTCTCCTAGTTATAGATAATTTAGGACCTAACTTAGCTTTAGCCTGCTCATTTCTCAATTTAATAAAAAAAAATTAACTTTAAATGATCACCTAGTCATATCTAGATTAAAGGGCTCAAAAGGAGTTCTCTGAAGCCCCGGTCTACATGCATACATATATTTTCTGAGCATTTTTGCTTGCTCTTCTGTATTTATATACATAGCGTGTTGAGTATGATTACTGTAGTGGAAAAGCAGACCAATGGTGCTGACCTAAATCTCTGATGGTACCAAGAGACAAGAGAGGGCATGGAGGAGGTGGAAGCTCCACTGGAAGACTCACTATGGTCATGAAGCAACAAGACAAATGCAACAACTTATGAGCAACCAAAATAGAACATCACTCGCAGGCACACTGTATCTATGCCACTGACTTAATTGCCTATCTTTACTTATAAAACAAGTCAAACTGGAATCACATGGATGGTCCCTGCATGGAGGGTATGATATAAATATATATGGGTTTTTATCTAATTACAGTAAAACAAGTAAGTTCATAACTTATCCACCTTACCCACAAAAATATGCCGAGGCACAGTGAACTAGTAATGGACTTAGAAAATTAATCCACTAGAAAATTAATCCACTTAACTATACACTGCAACTATCACTAAATCTTCAACTTCTCAGTTGATGCAAGTTCATGAGTTCCACACAGTATTTTTTTTTATTAAACTGATCATAATAACAAACAATAATAATAGAAAAAATTATAAGGTAAAAAAACCTACAAAACATACTTGCAATGAGAGTTTCTTGCATATGTGAAAGAAGGTTGAAAATGGTTGTCTCAAAAATATGAGGTCTTGCAGACAATAATGCTTTGTGTCTTGCTGTAGCAGACGTCAGAAGTCTTACCAAAGCACGGACAAGGAAGCTTCTCTTGGCTCCCGTATCTTGATGGAAGGATTTTGTGTCAGGAGTATAACCAGCAGCCCGATGTAGCAACCTGAGAGGAAATTCCTAGTCCTGAAACCACTATATCAAAGGATATTTTCTTGCTTAATGATAAGCCTTTTGAAAATATAAAAATTTTCTTACAAAAAATAATAAACCTAGAATACTGAAATACTATGTATCTAAAAATAATTTAAATAAACTAGTGAATTAACATCCTTAACTCTCTTGAGGCTCACCCAAAGGGTTTGTTCAGAAGAAAATTACTGAAATGTTTTCTTAAGGTCTTATAATGATTTTTTTAAAAGTATATAATTTTATTTCCTCCGATGTTTTTAATCCATTTTGACAGCCATCTATTGAATTACAAAAAGTAAATGAATTATGAATACATGTTACACAGGTCTGCTATTGCTTGGTCAGCTAGTGGACTTGATTTTGATTGGTCACAAGTTGGTGCCTTTGAATCCAGTCCCATAGGTGCTATGATCTTGCTCCAATAAATCTTGTTGGCTGGAGGGTGGTGTTAGCTGGGGTACCTCCTACTGATGTGACTGGTACTATAGACTGTTTCTGATAGCATGATGAACACCAATAGTACTTTATCTTTCTCTCCCTCTTCCCTCTCTTGAAAGTGTTTGACGCCAGAGTACATACCAACAGAATTTTTATATTTCTACTTATAATAGTGGGGAGAAATTCTGTTTCTTGTATCCTGTTAATGCTGGGCTTTTCTTCCAACATATGAAATGACTCGAGAAGCTATTGATGTCAGCAGTTTTGTGCTTGATCTACAATTTTTGCGCTCTTTATTGTCTTTTCTCTTTTGGGTGTTTTATTATGATTTTGTTCATAATGATTAAAGATGGCCTTTCCTTGAGGGTGACAGGAGAGGCAATTTGATTGTTTGACAGTAATCTCCACGATATACATGGGTGGTGGCAATAAGAGACCCAAAAGAGAAGAGCTAATAAACAGCACAAAAATTATAGACCAAGCAAAACACTGGTGACATTTATGACTACTCAAGGAACTACAAATACTGGAAATTATTATCATAAAGGATACAAGTTTATCCAGACCTCTGAGCCTAATAACGGCTCTTCTCAGGCTGGTTTCCAATACTGGAAAATGAAGCCTAGTATCAACATGGTAAAAGAAACAGAATTTCTCCCATTATTACAAGGAGGAACGTAAGAAATCAGTTGGCACGTACCCTGAATACCAGTCACACCAGTTGGTGGTACCCAAAGAAACAATATCGATTAGGCAAAGATCATCATAGCGCGTATAGGACCAGATTCAACAGCAACAACCTACAACCAATCAAAATGTCATTGTAGTTGATTTACTAAATGCAAACCATCTGCTTGTTATATATATATATATTATATATATAATATATATTATATATATATATATATATATATATATATACCTGTGTAACACATATTCTAATTCATTCATGTTTGTAATTCTCAGTGGATGGTCAACCACAGTGCATGTTGAAATGCCGGAGGAAACAACACTATGACACTTGGAAAGTTTTCTATAACTTGGATGTACTGCAGGGCAACACAACTTGAAGAATTGCTGTAATATCTTGTTACATACCATGGTAGTCCCTGGGTTACCATGGCTTAGACTTACAGCGTTTCTGAACTCACAGCGTTTTTTTTTTAAATATATTAATAAAATGTCAATTCCAGGTTACAGCTGGCATTCCAAAGTTATGGCACCATAACCCTAAAGTTGTGGTGCCATAACTTAGATTACAGTGCTGTAAGTGCTGATGTTCCGAGTTACATTTTCTGAAATGGCACGCCACTGGAACGGAACCCAGCCCCGCCATAACCCAGTGACTACCTGTAATTAAAAATTAAGTAAAATACAGGTACAGGCAGTCCCGGGTTACGACGGGGGTTCCGTTCTTGAGACGCGTCGTAAGCCGAAAATCGTCGTAAGCCGGAACGACGCTTGGAAATATGTCTTAAACTAATAAAAAGTTATACCTTACTTGTAATCCTTTGGTTACACTACATGTTGTTTCCTGTAGTTTTATGTACAACCTGGAGTTATTTTCATAAAAGAATGCTGGTTCTTGAAGGTAAAAACTATTGTAATCCTCTGGTGACACTACATTCTTGAAGTTTTTATGTACAACCTGGAGTGATTTTGCCAAATCTTGAGGGCTACAAGAACAGCTGATTACTATTTACGTATCATATAGACTAATTAAAGTAAACGTATCTTTAAAGGTAGGCTATATATTAGTATCAACAAAACATTTCCTGCTATGAGTCAGAGGCCGTTTAATGAAACGAACACTTCTCTGTCCTATCTGTTCAGAAAATAAATGTTACGTCAATCCCCGAGATGGTGACCATTGTTGCCAAGGCGTCTCTCTCTCTCTCTCTCTCTCTCTGATCAAATTACACTGGAACTTTGACATACGATTGCCCTAATATACGAATGTTTTGAGATACAACAGAAAATTTGCGAAAATATAAGCTTTGATATACAACGAATATTTGAGATACGATTTTGCGATGAGTGTTAGTTGTATAGGCGACCGATAAATGGCGTTCAGTCTGTTTGTTTGTTGGTGCTGCATGTTAACACGTCGTTGTTTAGTTCGTTGTATTTGCGCCTATTTTCGTGTTATTTTGTCTATTTTATTATTAACCATGGGTCTCAAAGCTAAAGACAAAGCAGGTGATAAGAAAAAACCCAAGAAAATGATTTCGATGGAAGCAAAACATGAAATTATAGCAAAGCATGAACGTGGCGTTCGTATCGTCGATTTGGCAAACGAGTATGGTCGAAATCCTTCTATAATATCCACGATCATCAAGCAGAAGGAAGCTATAAAAACCCCCGAGACCATTGTTGCCAAAGCGTCTCTCTCTCTCTTCTCTCTTCTCTCTCTCTCTTCTCTCTTTCTCTCTCTCTCTCTCTCTCTCTCTCTCTACTCTCTCTCTCTCTCTCTCTCTGATCAAATTACGTACTGGATAATGTCTCTCTTTGGATACTTCGATTTTGCCAAATATTGAGGGCTACAAGAACAGTTGATTACTATTTACGTATCATATAGACTAATTAAAGTAAACGTATTTTTTAAATAGGCTTATATTATTAGTATCAACAAAACATTTACTGGCATGAGTCAGAGGCCGTTTGTTTAACGAAACGAACACTTCTCTGTCCTTAACTCGGAGCGTCGGAAGACGCCTCTCTCTCTCTCTATCTCTCTTCTCTCTCTCTCCTCTCTCTCTCTCTCTCTCTGATCAAATTACTGGATAATGTCTCTCTTTGGATACTTGGAATTTGCGTTGTAATCTAACCAGAAACTTCGTTTTGGGTTATTATTAGTACTGGAAACAAGCCAATGATTTTTTCATTATTTGCGCTTTTTGGACTGTTTATATGTAAACTAGTATGTATTCATTCCTCGGAAAAACTAGTTCCGCATATGAGGCGTCGTCACTAAAAAACATAGAAAAATACAACATAAAAAGTGTCGAAAATCATCATAATCTCAAAATTTTTGTTGTAATCTAACCAGAAACTTATTTTTATTAATATACTGTGCTAAACTATAAAAGGATTTTTATCATAGTATGCGTTTTTAAAAGCGTTCGTTAACTCGGAGCGTCGGAAGCGTCAGCGTCGTAACCTCGGAACAAGCGTGTAACCCAGGACGGATTTTTCCATTGAATATTTAAGAAAAAAAGCGTCGTAACCTCGGAACGTCGTAAGCCGGAACCGTCGTAACCCGGGGACCGCCTGTACACAACATACGTTACCGCAAGTACTTTAGAAGCTATCTAACTTGCAGTATACAGTATGCAACCTGATTTCTAATATATATCAAGAGCTACAAGTAACACCTAGCTTGGCTTGTTTCTTATGGAAGCAAAAATTACACATGTACTCACTGTATAACAGCTATATCAACTGGGTTACGATCTGGTAGAGAAAGTACAATTCGTGGATCACAGCTCATAACCCACCAATTCACCACCCGCTGATAGCTATCTCCATCTACAAGCCACCAATAGAAATTTTCAGAATCTAGAAGCAAGGTCTGAAGAAGGGGTTGACTGCAAACAAGAATTACTTGAATTTAATTAATCTTGCAAGTGGTTTTTCACTACCCTTACTACACTACAAACCTGGTTTCATGCAAACAAGAAAGGGACTCGTAGCAAAGATTATACATCACAGGAAAATAAATTAATTATAGAAAAATGAAAGTAAATTACTTAAATTTTATTCATTTTTTATATTTTTTCATAATGAAACAAACCAGAGCCTTTTCAAAATAAAGGAGTCCTCAGCATGAACTTGGAACAAGGTCATTAACAAGTGGTTCAAGAGGGTGAGTGGGGTAACACCCGTAACTCAACTCCTGCCACCCGCTACTTTCCCTTCAATCAAGGGGACAAAGCAGGGTGCTTCAAGTGGGACTATAATAAAAGGCACTAGTTTTTATGCCCTGTAAAAATAAAAAAATAATTGTAAAAAAAAAATACTTGTTTCTATGGAAATACAAACCATTCCTTAGGTAGGAGGTCATCTCTAACAACTGACTGGAACTGAATCCTACCTGGTGTGCAATGATGCTTATAACCTATTCAGTCTGGCATTTAGGATGACAGAGCAGTAGGTCCCTGGGTGTGAGAGAGAACTGATCTATGGAGAGAACTCAAGGAAAAGGTTCAAAAATGCAATAAGTTCCCTGTTTAGGAATTCAAGCTGGAAGGTAGTTCATCCTTGGTAATACCAAGTGAGTTCAGTGCATAACTCTACCTGTGCATGCCATTCCCTGTTACAAGGGAGGAAGGAGAGAGATGCATCTTATGATCTATCCTAACATTAGGTGCTCAAAGTTTAGTTACCCTTATCTGTCCAATTCCTCCAAATACTTCAGTAAAAATGCCACTCTGAGAAGAAGTAGGAGCAGGAAGGGAAGAAGGTGAGTCTCGTCACTGAATATTCACTGCCCCAGACTTTCACTAAGCTGAAGTATTCAGACAAGATACATTTTTGTCTGAATAGAGCTGGGTGCTGAAACCACAGATCCCGAGGAGAGGGTGTCCTGTGACTTGTGGATAGCACCCCTTCTGTAGAATGAGGTAAATGTTGTCTGTTGCATGCCATACACCTGTCTTTATTACCTGATGAACAGAGAAGTTTCTCCCAAAAGACAAAGGATGATTTCATGTCCCAAGCCCGACTTTATGGGCACTTGCACAAGCATGGATAAGGACATTCTCTTCATGGGAGTTTGAGGTTTTGTACGTACGCATGTAATTATAAACGACCTTGTTCCACTTGTTTACCTGCCCTCCAGAGTTTTGTCTTGAAAGCAAAGTGACATTAGTCCCTTCGTTTTCTGTTTTGTTTCGTCAGGTTTTGGGAAGCAGAGTGACCGCTTCTTGAGATCAGCCACTCGAGGACAGCAGTAGCATAGCAGTATTTAGGAGTATTTTGATGGTTGAGGAGATCCAAACCATCCATAGGATGAGGTAGTGTCCAAACTATGGTTGCTAGTATTGAAAAAGAGATCTTCAAGACAGTGGGTTCGCTGTTGCATCGATGCTGTGGTGGTCGTATGGTGTTGGATTGGTTATGGTGCAGCAGTACTTGGTCGTCATCGTTGTGATTCTTCGATTTTACCTCTTGATGATGTGTTGTTATTGATTATTGATGTCATTATTTATAACGAAGGTTTTATGAAATGATTATTTTATAGTTGCTGCTGCTGAATGTTAATTTAATATTGTGGTTTACGATGAATGGAGATTATTATTGTGAAGGGCATGATGTAAATGCCCCTGTGCTGCCGACAAGAGTGGCGCACAATGATACATATTATTTATAGTATATTATTAATTATTAAATACGTATTGTTATTGGAGTGAGTGGCTCATGTTATTGTTGATAAGCAGGTATGGCTCATGGTATCATTGTTGGTAATGAGCAAGTGAGGCTCATACTATTAATGTTATTATTATCGATTAGCAAGTGTGGTGGTCTTTGGATGTTTCATGTAATGGTTCATAATCTCTTTATATTTTGGTGATTACTAAGTGCTGACTTGTAAAGTATGTACAGTATATTTAGGATATGATGTTATGATTAATGATCATTTACTTTACATCTCTATGCTTCAAGATCTGAACATATTGTAAATATGCAAAAAAAAAAGGGATTTTGACGTAAGGAAAAATCTATTTTCTGGGCGATTGCTCGTGTCGCCAGCGAAATATCCTTTAATCTATTATTTCTAGGTAACCTGTCCTAACACATACCAGAGAATAAATAAAATAAAGAAAAAGGTCAGTATAACTGACTCGCTCACCCTCCAAGAGGGTGTCGGTATGAACACTAGGCGAGTGAGACCACTACCACGAGCCAAATAACAATAGAAATCTCCCCCAACAAAAAAACTCCATGAGGAGGAGCCCGACCCACAGAGTGAGCAGCTCGTACTACTACTACTCCATCCATGCTGCCGACTGCTGCGCCTCTGGTGGCCATCCTGAAGTTAGCAGACAATCTTGGGCGAAGGGATGGGTAGGGTGGGATTTCGCTGGCCGACACAGAGGCCAATCGCCCCAGAAATAGATTTTTCCTTACGTCAAAATCCCTTTCTGCTCAGCTCGTGTCGCTGCGCGAAATCGTACCAGAGAAATAGCACAAGATTGTAAACAAAAGTAATAAAACAATCAGAATAGGTCTCAAATAAAAAATAAAGTAAATATAAAAAGAATATAATTGCTAAAAAGATACAACTACACAGTGATACAAAATAAAAAATATGCTTAAATTACCCTTAATTCTAACATGTTTCTTAACATAAGGTAATTTACATATGTACAGAGGTAAATTGGCTTACATGTAACAAAATGGTATCTGTGTAAAGGCATGTATCAAAAATTAATAATAGCAATTAAAAAACAATCAAATAAACAAATTAATCAACAATGATAATATATAAGGAATGTATATGACTTAATATACAAAACCCGTAACCATTATAAATGAGATGTATCCCCTAGCATAAAAATAAGGGGGTAACATCCATGAGATCAATATCCATAACTCATCTGTGAGTGTCCCTAGCAAAAAAATAAGGCACCCACTACATCATATAAAAAAGCAGTAAGGCACAAGGTGAATGTAAATGAACACGGTAGGAATAGACGAACTGTTGGGTGAAGCAGGTAGAAAGGAGGACTGAATCTTCTACTACAAATTAACTAGAGTCAGGGGAAACTGTTTCCCGCTGCTACTGCTGAAAATTTCAGAGCTTCCAAGGACTTAAGGTAATGAACGTTTGAACACTCTGTCGCGATTTCCATCCGGTATACTTTTTCAACTCATCGAAGTTCATGTGTTGGAAATAATTAATTGAGGTGGCTACTGCTCTGACATCATGTGCTTTTGGGAAAGAGTCAGGATTGGCTTGTTTAATAAAGTACAGGATTTGTTGCCTGATGCCTTTAATGGATAAAGTTCCACCTTTTTCCCTCTTAAAGAGGGGCCCCGATGAGGATGAGGAGGTCCTGGATAGAAAGGCACGTAAGGTTGAAACTGGACAAAGGGATACATCTTGTGGAACGCGGGTAGTACTTTCCAAGGTTCCCACCTCATCAAAGGATCTTCATTCTTTGCCAAAAAGCTACGTTCCGGAGAAAGTAGGACTTCCCCTGTGGGAAGGAATTGAATATGATCCGGATCTCTGGATAAAGCCGACAGTTCTGAAATTCTTGCTCCTGAAGCCAGGCTTAATAAAAATAAGGGTATTTTTTCTTAGGAGCATCATAAACGAGCATGTGTCATTATCGGTTTCGGAAGCCAGTTTTTAGAACATCGTTTAAGAACCATGAAACTGACGTAGGCCTCACAGAAGGCCTAAGTCTAGCACATGCCTTAGGAATAGACGAGAAGTAGGTATCCGTCAAGTCTATGTTTAAATTCCAAACATTGAAATTATCTTTTTTCAAGGCTGACTTGTTTGTCGTAATCGTGCTAGCTGCTAAACCTTTTTCAAATAAGGATCTGAAGAAGGATATAGCTGAATTAACTGTCATGATTCTGATATCTGACTCTCTCAGGAGGTTATGCTAACTTTTTGACAGCAGCATCATACTGCCTCAAAGTTGAATCCCTTTTATCGGATTCCAAGAAGAGAATATTCTGAGGGTCAATATTCGCATCTCTTTTTTTGCCGCAAACTTCATGAAATCCATAAAGTTAGGGTTTGAGAATCCCTGAGGAAGCGAACACAGTCTTCGTTTGTACTGACTGGGAGAGCTTGGGACTGGGGATCCGAAGAGGACGAAGGCCCAGTTCCAGAATTAGGGGATGATACCAATTGCTCTTCGGCCAGTCTGGGGCTACTAGAGCCAACTTGACCCTTGAATGTCCTGAGTTTGTTCAATACTTTCATAAGGAGATTCACTGGAGGGAAGACGTAAATCTTCTCCCAGTTGTTCAGTCCAGAGCCAGGGCGTCCGTGGCGTAAGCCAGAGGGTCCAAGGTTGGGGGCTACATAACACGTAGTTTGTGGTTCGCTTGGGATGCGAAGAGATCACCTGTAGCCCTGGGACTCTTTGAAGGATCCATTGGAACGAACTGTTGTCTAGTGACCATTCCGACTCTAGGGTACTGATCGGGATAGGGCGTCTGCTATGACGTTTCTCACTCCAGCTATGTGAGTGGAGGAAAGATGCCAATCTGAACTTGTCTGCCAGGGAGAGGATGGCTACCATGACGTGATTTAGATGACGTGACTTGGAGCCTCCTCTGTTTATACAATGTACTACCACTCGCTGTCCAGGACTAGCTTTATGTGGGAGTACTTTGGTGGGCGGGTGTAACTTTTTAGAGTCAAGAACACTGCCATTGCCTCCAGTACGTTTATATGGAACTGACGGAACTGGAGTGACCAAATCTCCGAACCTTTTTGACCTGGGAATACCCTCCCCAGCCGCTTAAGGACGCGTCTGTGTGGATGGTGATCCCTGGTGGAGGGAACTGAAGGGGTACTGACACTGATAGATTCTTGACTTTTGCCCACGGCCGAAGCCGATTCTTTAGAATCAGAGGCACTGAGGATAGCTTGTCCCTGGACCTGACATTTGCTCGCGAGCGCCAGATCCTGGTTAGGTCTTTCAGTTTGGCTTTCATTAAGACGTTCGTTACTGATGCAAACTGGAGAGAGCCGAGGATCCTTTCCTGAGCTCTCCTTGATGCTAGTTTGTGACTTAGAAATTGCTTGACTGACTTCGCTATTTCTTCCTTTTGGTAGATGGAATCGACAGAGTGTGGGAGGATAGATTCCATTGAATGCCTAGCCACTGAAAGTTTGACTCTGGAGTGAGTCTTGACTTGGACTTGTTTATCTTGAATCCTAGATATTCTAGGAACTGGATCACTTTCAGTGTAGCCTTGTTGCATTCCTCGACTGATGGGGCCCAGATCAACCAATCGTCGAGATACGCCACTACCATAATCCCTTGCGATCTGAGTTGTTGCACTACCACTTACCGCTAGCTTCGTGAACACCCTGGGTGCCACGTGAGTCCGAATGGAACTACCTTGAAGGAGAATGTCTGGTCTCCTATCTTGAATCCCAGATACGGACGGAAGTGTCTTGCAATAGGGATATGATAGTAGGCGTCCTGTAAGATCGATAGAGGTGGTGACGGCCCCACGGGGAAGTAAGGTCCGCACCTGTGAGATCGTGAGCATCTTGAACTTGTCGCAGCGGATGGCTAGTTTAAGCGGGACAAGTCTAAGATTACCCTTCTTTTTTGTGAGCCTTTCTTTGGCACGCTGAACAAGCGACCTTGAATTTTAATCTCTTGACTCTCGCTATAGCTCCTTTCTGAAGGAGGTCCTTTGCGTACTCTGTCAATTCTTTGGAAGGAAGTGACGGGAAAGGTCTGGCTGGAGGTGGGTTCGTCAACCAGCTCCAACCCAGCCCTTTTGACACTATTCTCTGAGCCCACTGGCTGAAGTTCCACCGGTGGCGAAAGTGAAACGCCTCCCTCCCTACCTGAAGTTCTTCATTGGTTCTGGTAACTGCTCGACCTCCTCTGAAGTGCTTTCCCCTATTAAAGGGGCCTCCGATCCTCTCCCACGAAAGGACCGCTTACCTCTGCCTCCCTTACCCGAGCGGTCATACTTCTGAGAAGCTTGACTCTCGAAGGCTTGATTGTAAGCTGGAGAGATGGCGTATGAGGTAGAGGGTTGAGGCTGAGGGGATATCACATAAATTGGCTGTGATTGACCCTTAGAAGTGGAAGGTTGGGCTGTCTGCACTAACGGCACTGCTGGAACTTGTTGAGGAAAGCGTGGTTGCTTCTTCTGGTAAGGTTGGAAACGCCTAGGTTTCCTCTGTCCTTACCTTTAGGTGTCAGGTCTTGCCTCCTCCTAGCCGTAAGGCCCCAACGGTCCTTAAGGCTCTGGTTCAACCTCGTAGCCTCTGCCTGGACTTCCTTAACCATAGCCTCTGGGGGAAGAGATCTGCGCCCCAGATGTTAGACGAGAGTAACCTATTCGGCTTCATGTCGAATGGTTGCCTCTAGCAGGACATTCTTCCTACAATCCGTTCTAGCAGTGGCAAACTCGAACATATCTGACTGCACCGTTTGAGTCAGGGCTTTGGTCATAAGCTTAAAAATTGGTTCTGATCCATAGGCCATGGTTGCTACCTCAGACATAGCCATAGAGTTTGATTGATCTGGCTAGTCGTGATTTTGCGTCAAATTCAGCCTGAATAAGACTATCTGGGAGCCTGGGTAGCTTTTCACCAAACTGCTCCATAGCACAGTCCGGTTTGAGTTTGCCAGCTGAGAATGTATTCGGCAAGTCTTCCCACAATTCTCCAATTGAAGGGAGTAACGGAGATGTGGGATCTGCTTCTTTCAACTGAGGCATGGTTTCCCCCTTCTGGGCCGCTGAGATGGTCGACCTTGCTATCTTGGTTAGGAACGGGAGCGGGGGTACTCTCATCCATTGTGAAAATGGTAAAGGGACTTTTAAATGGTTGTATCTTGGTGTTAGAACAATCCATGTCCCTCTTAAACACCTGAGCCATTCTCTCTGAGCCTGGTCCCTCGTGAATAGAGGACTGTCGTCCTTTGGTACCCTATCGTCCCGAACCATAGCCGAAGGCGTGAGCCTTGCGTAGCCTATGAAAGGAGGCTGTAGGCCTTCCGGGTAGAACTCGAAGTCCTCTATTCTTCGAGTTCCAAACTCCGGTATGGAGATGAGACCGTCCTGGAAGGGGGTCGTATGACGCTACTCTCCATGGGTTGTTCATAGAGAAAGCAGGAAGTGAGTCATACGGAGGAAGCTGAGTTCCACTTGTGTGAAAGTGAGGGAGAGGCTAGAGGAGCTTCTCTTAGCCCGGCTATAATAGTATCTTGGGAAGTGATCCTATCCGACAGGCGAGAGATCATTTGTTCCATACTACTCTTTAGGGACCCAACTAGGTCGCCCACCACCCCCTGTTGCAACAGGCCAGCATTGGAGTCCAAAGCCGGAGCTGCTGCGGAGGTGGAGGGAGGCTCTGAATTGGAACCAATGGTAGCGGAACTGGTGATTCTGCCGGAGTGCGAGATCTCTCTCCCTTGGATTTACTTTTTGAGGACTTAGAGCCGGAGCTAGAAGCTTTAGACCTGTCTGGGCGGGATTGCGAGCCGGAGACTTACGTGAGGAAGAAGACGAGGACGTCTTCTTAGACGACGATGACGTCTTAGTCAAGGTCATCACTTTAGCCTTGACCTTAGGTCTAACCGAAGCTCAGGGGGGAGGCGTATATAATTCATCACCGTAAAGCCTTGGAAGGATGGAGAGGTTGCAGGGGTAGAAGAAACGTCACACCCAAGGGCGACCCTTGGGTGCCCACATTACTTACCTCGACCAACAGGTCGTCTATACCTACCATCGGTTCAACATTAATATCCAGGGTTGCGGACATCCGTGGAGATATCCTGGTCTTGTTCAGTTAAGGAGGCCGCCAGCTGTTGTTGGATGAAGGCGATAGCCGGGTCCGCCTCTACTGGGTCGACGTAACCTGTCGCCTTGCCTCCGGGGAAGATTAATAGTGCTAAACCGCTTCTCGAGGATGTAGGGCTGACCCTTGGCGGCGTTCTTGCCAAAACCTCCGACCCAGGCCCGCAGGGTAGCCAGTGCGGTATCCCTTACTGCCGGAGCCTGTAAGAGAGGGCGTATTTTAGATTTAAGAATCACTTAAAACTAAAACTTAGAGTATAACTTAAACTAGATGCCTTAAGTTAAAGTAAATGATGAAAACTTAAGCACTAAAAAAGAAGCGGAGCAGCTACTGGAGATGGAATACTTACCCCTTCCAAAAGCTGGCTCACCAGATCGTAACATATGGTACACGTCTCATGGTACCAGACCTGGATGTCCCCGTGCGGAGTCGCGCATGGAGCATGGGACCGGCAAACTTCGTGTCCACCAGGGGTCCTGAAGTGTAGCGGAACATCCCGGATGCTCACAGTTTTGGTGGCCTGTAAGTGGGAAGACACATGAGTATCTTTAAAAGGCATCACTTACAGACTAAAGGACAAAAGAACTCCGTTACATGCCGGAGCTCGGAAAAAAAATTGGGCATAACCCCTCCCTGCATTGCCTGAATAGGCTATAATCCCGGAGAGATCCGGTAAGATATGAAAGGGAGGGGGGATGGTTTAAGGTACTTAAGATAAACTTATAGATAACTTAAACCTAAACACAAGCGAACCGGACTAGGTTCAGTGTGAAGCGGAGTGTAGTAACTCAGCAATACGGTGAAGGTTAGTAGTGACCTACTGTATGTTCCGGTCCACTCTGCTGGGTGGACTAGCCCCTTCCGCTGGATACCAGGACTCCGATCAGGGAGGAGCTCTAGTAAGGAGGGAAAGGGCGAGAGGACATACATGCTCGAGCTAGCCCGGAGCGACAAGGTATAAAACAGAGGGGGGAAGGCAGGGCCCCCCACAACGTACCACCCGGCCGGACCGAGAAGCCGGAGAGGTCGAGACCAGTCTGGGTCTGTCCCGACTCCCTAGCCCCTCCGCCTGAGGGGACGAGAGGGGCGGCAGGCTCGGGTATGCGGAGCGAGCACTGGGCAGACCGACCCACCCCCGCCGACTCTATGGAAGAGCGGGAGGGGGGGGAAGGGTGACTGGGCAGGCGTCTGGCTGTCCCGTGATCACGAAGTGACCACGAGGCGGTAAACTGAGATACGATAACCAAACCTAGGCCAACCAACTGATCAGAGAGAAGCTATCGGGAAGGCAACTTGAACTGAAAAGTCGGTAGCATACAGGCCCACAGGGCTAAAACCAACTGATCAGAGAGATGCTATAGGGAATCAACTGAACTGATCAGCGGTAGTATAGGCTCTATGAGCCAGGACCTAGGCTAAGCCAGACGCCTAACTAACCTAACGATGACAAAATACATATAATAAAATAAAATAAAATGAAAGAGAGAAAGTAATATAGCAGGAGAAAAAATCCAGGAGTGTACGACTAACCCGAAGGCAAGTCTACCACTCAAAGCTAGTCAGAGGCCGATACTAAGAACCTGGACTAGGGTCTGGATAGAAAAAGCCTACATAAGGTGAAATACATGCATGCATGACAACCTGAGTAGACCTTAATCTAAACAAAGCGGATAATCAAATAGAGCGTACATAAATAAGGGATGTTCTAGGTATGGGAGACCAAGAACGAACCCATCACGCGGCAGAACCATGCTGCCATGCTTCCGACCCCGAGAACGTATTTATACCTAAAAAACGGCAAATACTGTCCCAGGGTCGGAAAAAACCAACTAACCATAAATACTGAGTACTTAACTTAGCTGCTGCGATAGCTGCACGCTCCATTATAGATAAATCCAACGAAAGGGCACAAAAAACACAGAGAGAAAAATAACACGTGTGACTCGTGTGCGCTAACTGAAAAGGATGACCACCAGAGGCGCAGCAGTCGGCAGCATGGATGGAGTAGTAGTAGTACGAGCTGCTCACTCTGTGGGTCGGCTCTCCTCATGGAGGGTTTTTGTTGGGGGAGATTTCTATTGGTATTTGGCTCGTGGTAGTGGTCTCACTCGCCTAGTGTTCATACCGACACCCTCTTGGAGGGTGAGCGAGTCAGTTATACTGACCTTTTTCTTTATTTTATTTATTCTCTGGTATGTGTTAGTACATTTACCCTAGAAATAATAGATTAAAGGATATTTCGCGCAGCGACACGAGCTGAGCCCAGAAAAAACAATTTATTAATAATAGTTAAAAATTTTAGTGATTTTGAACCTGGTGGCACAACAAAAAAGGGGTCCAAGACATAAATGGCAACCTTGTGGACAGGATTGGGTTCTGGTCTTGCTGGTGGTTTTGTGACTTCTTTTTGGGTGTTGTGAGAGAATGTTGGCTAAGAATAGACATTTTTTTGTTAAGAAAATTTCTTTAAGCAGGAAGGTGAAGGGTTTTGCAATTATGTAATTTTAAACAATCTTTTTCTGCTTGTTTACCTACCCTCCGTTGTTTTGTCTCAAAAGCAAAGTGACATTATTAGTCTCTCATTTGATGTGTTTTTTAGTCAGGTTTTGGGAGGAAGAGTGATTGCTTCTTGAGATCAGCCACTTGAGGACAGCAGCAGCAGCAGTAGCATTTTGGAGTTTTATGAGGGTGAGGAGATTCAGTTCCCAAGGTTGAGGTAGTGTCCAAACTATGGTTGCTAGTTTTGAAGTGCAATTTTTCAAGACAGTGAGTTAGCTGTTCCATCAATGTTGTAGTGGTCGTACAGTGTTGGATCGGCAATGATGCAGCAATATTATTTTATTAGAGTGAGTGGCTTGTATTATTGTTGATGAGCAGCTATGGCTCATGGTATCATTGTGATAATGAGCAAGTGGGACTCATATTATTATTTATTTTATCATTATCGATGAGCAAGTATAAGGGCTCTTTTTGTTTCATGTAATGATTTATAGTACTCTACATATTTATATTTTGGTGATTATTAACTGTTGCTGGGTTGTTATTTGGCTTTTTTTTGAGAATGTATTAATTAAATTGTTAAAGTAAAGTATGTACGTATTTAGGGTATGAAAGATAATTTTTTTATGTCTCTATGTTTCAAGACCTGAACTCATTGTAAACATGTAAAAAAAATACCGTCCATGTAGCAGACACAGAAGGTAAGTCACTGACGATGCTGTCCATGAGGCGTTTTGAAAGGTGGCCCTAGCATTCCACAGGCCAAAGATGGAGAAGGCGAACACAAAGGATCCAAAGGGCGTGATGATCGCCATCTTCGGAATATCATCGGGATGGATGGGGACTTGAAAATAAAACTTTAATAAGTCGATCTTGGAGAAGACCTTGGAGCTGTGGAGGGCCCCAGTGAGGTCCTGCATGTTTGGCAGGGGTTAGCTGTCGGGTGTGGTGACGAGCTTCAGGCACTGGTAGTCACCGCAGGGCCTCCACGTACCATCTGCCTTCTTCACCATGTGGAGGGGAACGCCCACAGACTTGTGGCCTTTTTACAGATCCCCATCTTCTCCCTTTCTTTGAACGCTGTCTTGGCTCCTGGAGGAGCTTTGGCGGGAAGCGATGGAACTTGGCGTCTCCGGGGGGGGGGGCCGGGGGGGGGCCTGGTCTCAATATGGTGTAAGACTCTGTGCTTGGGCGCGACCCCACCACCTGGCGAAGCTCGGGGGGGAAGACGTCCGGGAACTCCTGGAGAAGGGAGGGGTATCTGTGGTGGGGAAGGACTGAGCAGATGGTGGGTGCCCTTGGTCTTCTGGCAAGTGGGCGGGTGAGGCAGGTCTCAGTATCGAGAAGGCGCTCACGGGCCACATCCACTAAGAGGCCATGGTGAGCGAGGAAGTCTGCCCCCAGGAGAGGGGTCCATACATCAGCGAGGACGAAGGGCCAGGTGTAGGTCCAGCCCAGGAACAAGATGGTCTGGGCCCTGGTGCCGTAGGTGCGGATGCGGATGGGTGTCCCATTTACAGCTATGAGGGTGGTCAGGTCGTCGGGGGCGCAGCTGCGATCCTCTGCAGACAAAGGGAACACCGACTGCATGGCACCAGTGTCAACCAGCATCCTGAGGCTGGAGAATGCTGTCCCTAGACGTTAGAAGCCCCTGGGTTGGGACTTCTTTCCTGCCGTTGCCATGGGGGCTTGTTTTGGGTGCTGCCTCCATCGTTTTTTGAAGGGCGGAAGGAGCAAGGGCGGTTGCACTTCCGTGCCTTGCTGCTGAACTGGCGGTGGAAACAGCACCACCAAACGTCTGGGAGGAGCTTTGGCGATTGCTGATATGCTGCACCAACTGTGTCCTCCTGCTGTAGGCTGACAGAGGAGAGGATAGTTTTGCAGCTTGGGTGGCGGTAAAAGCGCAAAAGCCTGCTGCATCAGACTTCCATCTCCATGGTCTCAGCTTTAGGGATCTGGCTTCGGACTT
>NC_087203.1:50593151-50658055 GCF_015104395.2 Macrobrachium nipponense | reverse complement strand
AAGTCCGAAGCCAGATCCCTAAAGCTGAGACCATGGAGATGGAAGTCTGATGCAGCAGGCTTTTGCGCTTTTTACCGCCACCCAAGCTGCAAAACTATCCTCTCCTCTGTCAGCCTACAGCAGGAGGACACAGTTGGTGCAGCATATCAGCAATCGCCAAAGCTCCTCCCAGACGTCTGGTGGTGCTGCTGTTTCCACCGCCAGTTCAGCAGCAAGGCACGGAAGTGCAACCGCCCTTGCTCCTTCCGCCCTTCAAAAAAACGATGGAGGCAGCACCCAAAACAAGCCCCCATGGCAACGGCAGGAAAGAAGTCCCAACCCAGGGGCTTCTACGTCTAGGACAGCATCTCCAGCCTCAGGATGCTGGTTGACACTGGTGCCATGCAGTCGGTGTTCCCTTTGTCTGCAGAGGATCGCAGCTGCGCCCCCAACGACCTGACCACCCTCATAGCTGTAAACGGGACACCCATCCGCATCCGCACCATAACGGCGCCAGGGCCCAGACCATCTTGTTCCTGGTGGGCTGGTTTTTACCTACACCTGGCCCTTCGTCCTCACTGATGTATGGACCCCTCTCCTGGGGGCAGACTTCCTCGCTCACCATGGCCTCTTAGTGGATGTGGCCCGTGAAGCGCCTTCCTGATACTGAGACCTGCCTCACCCGCCCACTTGCCAGAAGACCAAGGGCACCCACCATCTGCTCAGTCCTTCCCCACCACAGATACCCCTCCCTTCTCCAGGAGTTCCCGGACGTCTTCCCCCCCGAGCTTCGCCAGGTGGTGGGGGTCGCGCCCAAGCACAGAAGTCTTACACCATATTGAGACCAGGGCGGGCCCCCCCCCCCCCGACACGCCAAGTTCCATCGCTTCCCGTCAAAGCTCCTCCAGGAAGCCAAGACCGCGTTCAAAGAAAGGGAGAAGATGGGGATCTGTAAAAAGGCCACAAGTCTGTGGGCGTTCCCCTCCACATGGTGAAGAAGGCAGATGGTACGTGGAGGCCCTGCGGTGACTACCAGTGCCTGAAGCTCGTCACCACACCCGACAGCTAACCCCTGCCAAACAAATGCAGGACCTCACTGGGGCCCTCCACAGCTCCAAGGTCTTCTCCAAGATCGACTTATTAAAGTTTTATTTTCAAGTCCCCATCCATCCCGATGATATTCCGAAGATGGCGATCATCACGCCCTTTGGATCCTTTGTGTTCGCCTTCTCCATCTTTGGCCTGTGGAATGCTAGGGCCACCTTTCAACGCCTCATGGACAGCATCGTCAGTGACTTACCCTTCTGTGTCTGCTACATGGACGGTATTTTTTTTACATGTTTACAATGAGTTCAGGTCTTGAAACATAGAGACATAAAAAAATTATCTTTCATACCCTAAATACGTACATACTTTACTTTAACAATTTAATTAATACATTCTCAAAAAAAAAGCCAAATAACAACCCAGCAACAGTTAATAATCACCAAAATATAAATATGTAGAGTACTATAAATCATTACATGAAACAAAAAGAGCCCTTATACCTGCTCATCGATAATGATAAAATAAATAATAATATGAGTCCCACTTGCTCATTATCAACAATGATACCATGAGCCATAGCTGCTCATCAACAATAACACAAGCCACTCACTCTAATAAAATAATATTGCTGCATCATTGCCGATCCAACACTGTACGACCACTACAACATTGATGGAACAGCTAACTCACTGTCTTGAAAAATTGCACTTCAAAACTAGCAACCATAGTTTGGACACTACCTCAACCTTGGGAACTGAATCTCCTCAACCCTCATAAAACTCCAAAATACTACTGCTGCTGCTGCTGTCCTCAAGTGGCTGATCTCAAGAAGCAATCACTCTTCCTCCCAAAACCTGACTAAAAAACACATCAAATGAAGAGACTAATAATGTCACTTTGCTTTTGAGACAAAACAACGGAGGGTAGGTAAACAAGCAGAAAAAGATTGTTTAAAATTACATAATTGCAAAACCCTTCACCTTCCTGCTTAAAGAAATTTTCTTAACAAAAAAATGTCTATTCTTAGCCAACATTCTCTCACAACACCCAAAAAGAAGTCACAAAACCACCAGCAAGACCAGAACCCAATCCTGTCCACAAGGTTGCCATTTATGTCTTGGACCCCTTTTTTGTTGTGCCACCAGGTTGAAAATCACTAAAATATTTACTATTATTAATAAATTGTTTTTTTTGCATATTTACAATATGTTCAGATCTTGAAACATAGAGATGTAAAGTAAATGATCATTAATCATAAACAATCATATCCTAAATATACCGTACATACTTTACAAGTCAGCACTTAGTAATCACCAAAATATAAAGAGATTATGAACCATTACATGAAACATCCAAAGACCACCACACTTGCTAATCGATAATAATAACATTAATAGTATGAGCCTCACTTGCTCATTACCAACAATGATACCATGAGCCATACCTGCTTATCAACAATAACATGAGCCACTCACTCCAATAACAATACGTATTTAATAATTAATAATATACTATAAATAATATGTATCATTGTGCGCCACTCTTGTCGGCAGCACAGGGGCATTTACATCATGCCCTTCACAATAATAATCTCCATTCATTGTAAACCACAATATTAAATTAACATTCAGCAGCAGCAACTATAAAATAATCATTTCATAAAACCTTCGTTATAAATAATGACATCAATAATCAATAACAACACATCATCAAGAGGTAAAATCGAAGAACCACAACGATGACGACCAAGTACTGCTGCACCATAACCAATCCAACACCATACGACCACCACAGCATCGATGCAACAGCGAACCCACTGTCTTGAAGATCTCTTTTTCAATACTAGCAACCATAGTTTGGACACTACCTCATCCTATGGATTTGGATCTCCTCAACCATCAAAATACTCCTAAATACTGCTACTGCTACTGCTGTCCTCGAGTGGCTGATCTCAAGAAGCGGTCACTCTGCTTCCCAAAACCTGACGAAACAAAACAGAAAATGAAGGGACTAATGTCACTTTGCTTTCAAGACAAAACTCTGGAGGGCAGGTAAACAAGTGGAACAAGGTCGTTTGAAATTACATGCGTACGTACAAAACCTCAAACTCCCATGAAGAGAATGTCCTTATCCACGCTTGTGCAAGTGCCCATAAAGTCGGGCTTGGGACATGAAATCATCCTTTGTCTTTTGGGAGAACTTCTCTGTTCATCAGGTAATAAAGACAGGTGTCTGGCATGCACAGACAACATTTACCTCATTCTACAGAAGGGATGCTATCCACAAGTCACAGGACACCCTCTCCTCGGGATCTGTGGTTTCAGCACCCAGCTCTATTCAGACAAAAATGTATCTTGTCTGAATACTTCAGCTTAGTGAAAGTCTGGGGCAGTGAATATTCAGTGACGAGACTCACCTTCTTCCCTTCCTGCTCCTACTTCTTCTCAGAGTGGCATTTTTACTGAAGTATTTGGAGGAATTGGACCAGATAGGGGTAACTAAACTTTGAGCACCTAATGTTAGGATAGATCATAAGATGCATCTCTCTCCTTCCTCCCTTGTAACAGGGAATGGCATGCACAGGTAGAGTTATGCACTGAACTCACTTGGTATTACCAAGGATGAACTACCTTCCAGCTTGAATTCCTAAACAGGGAACTTATTGCATTTTTGAACCTTTTCCTTGAGTTCTCTCCATAGATCAGTCTCTCTCACACCCAGGGACCTACTGCTCTGTCATCCTAAATGCCAGACTGAATAGGTTATAAGCATCATTGCACACCAGGTAGGATTCAGTTCCAGTCAGTTGTTAGAGATGACCTCCTACCTAAGGAATGGTTTGTATTTCCATAGAAACAAGTATTTTTTTTTTACAATTATTTTTTTATTTTTACAGGGCATAAAAACTAGTGCCTTTTATTATAGTCCCACTTGAAGCACCCTGCTTTGTCCCCTTGATTGAAGGGAAAGTAGCGGGTGGCAGGAGTTGAGTTACGGGTGTTACCCCACTCACCCTCTTGAACCACTTGTTAATGACCTTGTTCCAAGTTCAGTGACCATCCCACCTCATGCTGAGGACTCCTTTATTTTGAAAAGGCTCTGGTTTGTTTCATTATGAAAAAATATAAAAAATGAATAAAATTTAAGTAATTTACTTTCATTTTTCTATAATTAATTTATTTTCCTGTGATGTATAATCTTTGCTAAGAGTCCCTTTCTTGTTTGCATGAAACCAGGTTTGTAGTGTAGTAAGGGTAGTGAAAAACCACTTGCAAGATTAATTAAATTCAAGTAATTCTTGTTTGCAGTCAACCCTTCTTCAGACCTTGCTTCTAGATTCTGAAAATTTCTATTGGTGGCTTGTAGATGGAGATAGCTATCAGCGGGTGGTGAATTGGTGGGTTATGAGCTGTGATCCACGAATTGTACTTTCTCTACCAGATCGTAACCCAGTTGATATAGCTGTTATACAGTGAGTACATGTGTATTTTTTGCTTCATAAGAAACAAGCCAAGCTAGGTGTTACTTGTAGCTCTTGATATATATTAGAAATCAGGTTGCATACTGTATACTGCAAAGTTAGATAGCTTCTAAAGTACTTGCGGTAATGTATGTTGTATACCTGTATTTTACATAATTTTTAATTACAGGTAGTCACTGGGTTATGGCGGGGCTGGGTTCCGTTCCAGTGGCGTGCCATTTCAGAAAATGTAACTCGGAACATCAGCACTTACAGCACTGTAATCTAAGTTATGGCACCACAACTTTAGGGTTATGGTGCCATAACTTTGGAATGCCAGCTGTAACCTGGAATTGACATTTTATTAATATATTTAAAAAAAAAACGCTGTGAGTTCAGAACGCTGTAAGTCTAAGCCATGGTAACCCGGGGACTACCACGGTATATAACAAGATATTACAGCAATTCTTCAAGTTGTGTTGCCCTGCAGTACATCCAAGTTATAGAAAACTTTCCAGTGTCATAGTGTTGTTTCCTCCGGCATTTCAACATGCACTGTGGTGACCATCCACTGAGAATTACAAACATGAATGAATTAGAATATGTGTTACACAGGTATATATATATATATAATCTATATATATATATATATTATATATATATAATATATATAGATTATATATATCTATATATATATATATATATCATATATATATATATATATAACAAGCAGATGGTTTGCATTTTAGTAAATCAAACTACAATGACATTTTGATTGGTTGTAGGTTGTTGCTGTTGAATCTGGTCCTATACGCGCTATGATGATCTTTGCCTAATCGATATTGTTTCTTTGGGTACCACCAACTGGTGTGACTGGTATTCAGGGTACGTGCCAACTGATTTCTTACGTTCCTCCTTGTAATAATTGGGAGAAATTCTGTTTCTTTTACCATGTTGATACTAGGCTTCATTTTCCAGTATTGGAAACCAGCCTGAGAAGAGCCGTTATTAGGCTCAGAGGTCTGGATAACTTGATCCTTTATGATAATAATTTCCAGTATTTGTAGTTCCTTGAGTAGTCATAAATGTCACCAGTGTTTTGCTTGGTCTATAATTTTTGTGCTGTTTATTAGCTCTTCTCTTTTGGGTCTCTTATTGCCACCACCCATGTATATCATGGAGATTACTGTCAAACAATCAAATTGCCTCTCCTGTCACCCTCAAGGAAAGGCCATCTTTAATCATTATGAACAAAATCATAATAAAACACCCAAAAGAGAAAAGACAATAAAGAGCGCAAAAATTGTAGATCAAGCACAAAACTGCTGACATCAATAGCTTCTCGAGTCATTTCATATGTTGGAAGAAAAGCCCAGCATTAACAGGATACAAGAAACAGAATTTCTCCCCACTATTATAAGTAGAAATATAAAAATTCTGTTGGTATGTACTCTGGCGTCAAACACTTTCAAGAGAGGGAAGAGGGAGAGAAAGATAAAGTACTATTGGTGTTCATCATGCTATCAGAACAGTCTATAGTACCAGTCACATCAGTAGGAGGTACCCCAGCTAACACCACCCTCCAGCCAACAAGATTTATTGGAGCAAGATCATAGCACCTATGGGACTGGATTCAAAGGCACCAACTTGTGACCAATCAAAATCAAGTCCACTAGCTGGCCAAGCAATAGCAGACCTGTGTAACATGTATTCATAATTCATTTACTTTTTGTAATTCAATAGATGGCTGTCAAAATGGATTAAAAACATCGGAGGAAATAAAATTATATACTTTTAAAAAAATCATTATAAGACCTTAAGAAAACATTTCAGTAATTTTCTTCTGAACAAACCCTTTGGGTGAGCCTCAAGAGAGTTAAGGATGTTAATTCACTAGTTTATTTAAATTATTTTTAGATACATAGTATTTCAGTATTCTAGGTTTATTATTTTTTGTAAGAAAATTTTTATATTTTCAAAAGGCTTATCATTAAGTAAGAAATATCCTTTGGATATAGTGTTTCAGGACTAGGAATTTCCTCTCAGGTTGCTACATCGGGCTGCTGGTTATACTCCTGACACAAAATCCTTCCATCAAGATACGGGAGCCAAGAGAAGCTTCCTTGTCCGTGCTTTGGTAAGACTTCTGACGTCTGCTACAGCAAGACACAAAGCATTATTGTCTGCAAGACCTCATATTTTTGAGACAACCATTTTCAACCTTCTTTCACATATGCAAGAAACTCTCATTGCAAGTATGTTTTGTAGGTTTTTTTACCTTATAATTTTTTCTATTATTATTGTTTGTTATTATGATCAGTTTAATAAAAAAAAATACTGTGTGGAACTCATGAACTTGCATCAACTGAGAAGTTGAAGATTTAGTGATAGTTGCAGTGTATAGTTAAGTGGATTAATTTTCTAGTGGATTAATTTTCTAAGTCCATTACTAGTTCACTGTGCCTCGGCATATTTTTGTGGGTAAGGTGGATAAGTTATGAACTTACTTGTTTTACTGTAATTAGATAAAAACCCATATATATTTATATCATACCCTCCATGCAGGGACCATCCATGTGATTCCAGTTTGACTTGTTTTATAAGTAAAGATAGGCAATTAAGTCAGTGGCATAGATACAGTGTGCCTGCGAGTGATGTTCTATTTTGGTTGCTCATAAGTTGTTGCATTTGTCTTGTTGCTTCATGACCATAGTGAGTCTTCCAGTGGAGCTTCCACCTCCTCCATGCCCTCTCTTGTCTCTTGGTACCATCAGTAAAGCAAATACCTGCTGATGTTATGCACACACTCTTTGTGGATGACTTTTCTTTATCTTTTGCAGCTGCACGTATGTCAGTAGCAGAACGTCATCTACAAATAGTAATAAATAAGGTAGTGAAATGGGCTGAAGTGCATGGTTTCAGATTTTCTTCATCAAAGACTGTAGCCATGCATTTCTGTAGAATTAGAGGGATACATGCAGATCCAGAATTTATATGTAATGGCCAGAGAATATCTTGTGTTAACTAAAACCAAGGTTTTTTTAGGAATGATTTTTTGATACTCGGTTGACCTGGCTTCCCCATATCCAAATCTCAGGCTAAGTGCAGAAAATCCTTGGATATCTTGAAAGTTTTGTCAAGTACATCTTGGGGAGCAGATAGACTCCAGTTATTGAGATTGTATAAGCCTTGGTTTTATCAAAATTAACATATGGATGTGAAGTTTACACCATCTTTTGGCTACCCCAAGTCGCCTCAAGATTTTAGACTCCATTCACCATACTGGAATTAGGATTGCTACTGGAGCTTTTAGGACTTCCCCTATAGAGAGTATGTTAGTTAGATGCTGGGGAAATGCCCCTAGCCTTACATTACCAGACTCTTCTGGCTCGAAGCTGGTTCAGATTCCAAAGACTTCCAGGATCCCTAGTATGCCAGTCGCTAAGAAATGGAAGATTTGATAGCTTTTATGAAAGTCATCCAAAGATGCCACGTCCATATGCCTTCAGACTGAAATCAACCCTCCAAGACCTGAACATTCCAGACAATGTGTACTACCGGTCAAGGCATCTGTAACTCCCCCTTGGAAATTCCCAGCAGTAGAGTTTTGTAACTACTTCAATCAACCAAAAAAGAATGTTCTCTGATAAAAATATTACGTTATACCTTTTAGATCATATGTCACAACATGACAATTTTATCCCAGTTTTTACTGATGGATCCAAAACCAGTGCAGGCGCTGGTTTTGGCATAGTTTTTCCGTCCTTTGAGCGTAGTGGAAGGCTTTCAAGTAATGCATCTGCATTTACTGCAGAATTATATGGAATTTTAAATACTGTCAAAGAAGTTTTAAAAAAGTAATGATAAGAATTTTATTGTGTACTGTGACTCTAGAAGCGCTCTAGAGTCAACTGAAAGATTTTTATTCCAAACATCCAGTAGTTTTAAGTATTCTGGAATGGTTATTTTTAGCTAAGCGGAGGGGTTTTAATATTGAATTTTGTTGGGTTCCAGCACACGTTGGAATATCTGGAAATGAACGCGCTGATGCAATTGCCAAGGAGGCTGTTTTCTCGTATTGAGCCCAGATCATTTAAGCTGCCGTGCAGAGATTTATATACTCCAATTAGAGAGAAGCAATAAAGTACTTTGGCAAAATATTTGGCGGTCAAATATAAACTACAAATGTAAAAATGAGAACAATTGCACCTGCAATCAATCCTTGGCAGTACGATTTTATGCCCAGAAGGTTTGAAACAGCTCTGTGCCGCCTGCGTATTGGACATACTAGGCTGACACATTCCTACTTGATGAGTCGTGATCACGAACCATACTGTGAGGATTGCCTAGTTCCACTGACTGTTATGCACTTGCTGGTTGAGTGCCCCAGTTTGGTGGAACAGCGCAATCAATATCTATACTATGGGAAGGAGAATAATGTTTTTAAGTTATCAAAAAATTTTAGGAGCAAATGGGATTTTTAACATGACTGGCTTGTTTGGATTTCTTTTTAACTCTGGTATTTTAGATAAACTGTAATGCTTGTGTGCGCCTTGCTTTTATTCTTATTGAAATTGTGTGTATGTATGCGAGTGTGCATGTACGTATGTTTATGGTATGTATGTATGTGTGTGTGTATATGTATGTATGTATGTATGTATGTAATAATTTTTTATATAATTTATTTTTATATTTATTTTATAATTGCCAGTATATCATATTTTAAAATAATTCTGTTAAATTATTATTATAAAATTTATTTATTTTTTTTTGGGGTCTTTTATATATAGTTCGGCATCAATGACCTAGTTGTCACGATGCTAGATTAATATAGTATCAATCAATCAATCAATCTTGGTACCATCAGAGATTTTAGGTCAGCACCATTGGTCTGCTTTTCCACTACAGTAATCATACTCAACACGCTATGTATATAAATACAGAAGAGCAAGCAAAAATGCTCAGAAAATATATGTATGCATGTAGACCGGGGCTTCAGAGAACTCCTTTTGAGCCCTTTAATCTAGATATGACTAGGTGATCATTTAAAGTTAATTTTTTTTTATTAAATTGAGAAATGAGCAGGCTAAAGCTAAGTTAGGTCCTAAATTATCTATAACTAGGAGACACCACAAAAACAAATATATTTGAAGTGTTGGGCACCAATTTATCATAAACTAGGTGTAGTAAAATCCCACATAAACAGCATCCTTTGAACCTATTGGGTTGCTATTTATTTGCATTTGTTTCCAAATTCAAGCACTCTCTCATTGCCACCATCAGAGCTATCCACTGGAGGTAGAGGATATGGAGGGTAGTGAGTAAGGGAGGACACTAGAGTGAGAGAGGTGGAAGGTCAGGGAAAGTGTGGTGGCTGAAATGATGTTGTCATCATGAATGTTCAAATATTATCTTGCTTGCATGCTTAATGAGCATTCATGTAGGATTACTGTTCCTCAAATTTCATTAAAAATATCAAACTTTTTCCTGCATCTTTTCACATTACGTACTTGCAGTTGTGGATCATCTTATCTCCTTCCAACTTGGGTTCAGTAATCTCATCATCATTCAATGAAAGTGTGACTGGAGCTTCTCAATCCACTTCTGACCATGAAATTATTTCCTCTTCTTTCATGTCGAGTTATCTTCAATCATCCAACATTTCTCAAAGTTCATTCACACCTGTTATCTAATAAGTATTGAAGCTGTCAAAGTCCTACCCAGCCTCATCATAAGTGAACATCCCTAATGGATAAAGCTTCCTCCAGTGGCATTGTAAAGTTATAAACTTGACCTCATTGCCTGCCACTGAAATAATACTGTCAAAATATCATCTTTCACACTTGGTTCTTTTTGGAATTCTGGAAAGTACCCATCATAATTATTGACGAACATAAAATTTTGGCAATTAATCTGATATAAATTACGTGTTACCCCCTGATCCATTGGTGAAATAAGGCTAGTTACATTTGGAGGGAAATAAAGGAGACACAAATTGTCAACCAGTAATTCATTTATTGAGGGATGTACTTGACAGTTGTAGAGCAAACAAAGCACTTTAAAGCCACGAGAAAGGTATTTTTTCGTAAGTTTCCTCTAGCATTCGGCACAAAAACATGCCTAAAGCAATAAAAAAATATTGCATTGTATGTCCGTGTTTGGGCATGATAATCAACAGGGAACTGAGTTTAATTCTTGAAACACGGGGCTTGTGACATTTACCAAAAGCTTAAAACACTGGGGCTTTCAATATTTACCCAAAGCACACAAATTAACTTAGTTTATTCCTGCTTCCCTGGTTCAGCACAAAACCGTTAGTCTTTCTCTTTCCTTCCTGGTCTTAAATCCTTTTCTGTGAACTATGAAAGACACTTGTAGACTAGGCCTGTTTCATCGGCATTGTAAATGTATCTTAGACTTAGATTTAATTGATCCACTATTTTAGCAGACTTCTCCCAGAATTCATCAACTGATGGCTGGTGAGCTGTCTTCATTTTCTGAGAGATATCTAATTTCTGAATGTCTTGACATTCAAAATGAGTTGACCATCCTTCAGAAAACTTCCTAGTTTATCTTGTATCTTCTATAATTTAGCAAATTCACAGCATTTCCCCTGAAATAAAGGGCCACTAATACTATCCCCCTCTGACCTTTATCTGTGTAAATCTTTGAGTCTTTTTGATGCAGCATGTGACAAGTTTCCACTGCGTGGTTGGTTTCAACATTCAACAAATTCACAAAATTTGTATGGTCAAAGAACCTGCATTAAATTCTTTCATTGGAATATTCCTGCTTTCACCTTTTGAAGCAACTCTGTGATTTCAAGCTTCTTGATAGTCAAGACCACCCATTTGCATTTAGAAGAAATAGCCATAGTGAAAAAATTTTTTTTAACCCAGTAAAAAATGAACTTGTCAAAAATTAAAATCTTTAGAAACCTTCTGTCAAAAATTAAAATCTTTAGAAACCAGAGGGAAAACATAGGAAAGCAAGAAGCTGTGTGGAATAATAACAGCTTAATTTACACATACACAAGAAGTGTAGAATTGGCTGATTTCCAGTTAGGGCCTAAAATTATTTTTGTTTTTATTTAGAAATGAAAAAACTCTGTGGAAAGACCAAAAGAAAATCTAATTGAAGTTTTTTTTTGAAGGCAGTAAACGTGCTCTCTCTCTCTCTCTTCTCTCTCTCTCTCTCTCTCTCTCTCTCTGGAACTTCTTAGCAGCTATACAAAAAGAGCTGGGACCAGGTGGTATATGGACAACAGAGGACAAATTTATTGACAAATTGTTTGCATATTTTAGAAGCATTGATGAATCACAGTTGTCATTGTTCGTACATGTCTTATCTCCCGCTTGTCCACTTAGTATAATGGTGTTAGACAGCGAAAGATTGTATGTCCTTTCTTACGACTGTTATTCGTAAGCATTGTGGGTTCTACTTCTCTTCTCGTCTACAGGTATCTAGTTGAGTTGATTCTTCTTTAGAATAAGGGAGATGATTCAAACAGTGGAAGTTGAAACTTAACAGCTTTATTTCTTAACTCCATCACTAGAGTAGAGAGATGGTTTGGTCAGATGACCGCTCCATTTCGTAACTAGAAGAGAACTAATAATACAGGGCATCATGTCGATAGCGGAACACTAGCTATCTCAGCGATTTACATATAAAATGAATACGTAGTCCGCCGGCTCGGAAGTCATGAGTTTCCGCCACGGGTTAACAGGTCAACCTCTTCCCATGGAAGGTGTTGTTAGCTGTTTGTAAACAAAAATGATATGTCCAAATGCAAACCAGGCTACTGCAAGCATTGCACAGCGTGGTCTAGTTTCATATTGTCACGTAGGACGCTCCTAACTCACCAATGACCCCTTAGGTCGTGGGTTCTATTTACAGATATGTAATTTATTTGTATTCATTAATGTATTTATTACATTAGGCTCGGACAGCTACCATTCAAGCCTTGAATAACAAAAGTTACGTTAAACATGGTTTCTTAGGAGTGTGCCCGTAACATATATTTAGTCACAATCATAAACAAGTGATTAAGTGCATAAAAGGTTTTGTTACATACACCTTTTGGACATATTCATAAATTAAGAAAAATGCATGGAAAATATAGATCCATGTTTAATATATATATGGCATATAATGTCAATACTGATTATTAGGTACCAAAAAAAATTAAAAGGTTAACATGTATACATGAAGATTATAGTAATAGGTAACCCGATTAAGAATAATTGCTACTCTGTAAAGATACATAACATGATCATGGATAACTGTTCAAGAGTACTTGTTGCTCTTTGTAAAGATATAAAGATAACATATAATTGTGCACAGATATAGATTCCTGGTACGTACACGCACCAACAGTTTAATATATAGGGCTTCAATATTTTATTAGGTGCCCGAAAGATACTTTTACGTATTTTAATATATAGGGCTACAATATTTTATTAGGTGCCCGAAAGATACTTTTAACTGTTCATATATATATATAAATGCAAAGGCTTGGAGTCTCTTGTCCTACATATTGCCAGCATACAGACCGCTTTTCACACACAACACAATTCCAGACAATTTTCCTCGAAGTCAGGTGAAATGGCCAGTTTCAGATGGCTCTGAAAGTAAACGCTTTTAACGCAACAGGAGTGTCGTCTGGACGCGGCAGAACGTTCCTTTGAAGATCCGTCTGTGTTCGCCTCAACCTACGCCAAGCAAAGATGTTAATGGTGATAAAGATCATCACCGTAACACAAAACACGGCTAGCAGCATGTAGAAACAAAGATTTTCTCCTCCTGCATAAGTCGGCTATGTGTGGTCCATCTCAGCCAGTTGCGTCAAACGATGAGCCACCTTCGCGTTGTATGGGAGAGGTAGTGATGGGATAACTGTTGTCGCCCACGTAAAATTGGCATAGAATGCACGTTCGCGGATTATAGTGTTAATCCCGCGGACTGTGTAGTTTGTAGACGTCCCGGTACATCCGTCTGCTGCGACAAAGACCTGGGAGTGGGCTGTGGTCCCGTCCGGACATGCCACTTCAAAGCCTGCCTTGTCGTATCGGATCCACGAGCCGTTGTTCAGTCTGTAATTGAACTTATTACGTACTGTCAAAAGGATAAAGTTTCTTCAGACACCCTCCGTGTGTATGGGAGAGAGAACCGTTTAGCACTATGCCTAACTCACATGAATCCATTGATATAGGATGGAATTCAAAAGAGTCAGCTGTACAAACTTTATTATTCATGGCTTCTGAACAGTGAGTGAATTTATCTAAGTCTTTAATGACTGTATATGATTTCCTATCGGGAAATCAATACGTGTCCCGTCAAATTGGATATTACTGGACTTGAGTTATTCGTCATGAAAGTTGGGAACGGTGCTATTTTGTATGATTGCCAGGCATCGGAAGAATCAGAGGGAATGGTTATCATGATCCTGTAATTTTCAACGCTTACCGATATTAAGCTATAATAAAACTCTATTTTATGGGCGTCTAATAAAGGAATATAACCTAGTTTCTCCCGTCCGTTCTCCAAAGTTAAAGTCAGATCTTTAATAGGCATAAGACGTGGGGATAACACACCCTTTGTTGCTAGCATAATAGCTTCTACATAGTCCTTTGATTTCTCAATAAAATGTGATATTTTGGTACAGTTATGATCTATTTTCGAACTATAATAAGCTAACGTAGCCAGCAAGTGTTGTACTTCCATAATCTGATCGATATTACTAGAATGTTCGTTCACCAAACTCATTATTTGATTGATTGAGGATAACTGGCTATGCAGTTCGGACAAAGCTAATTCGGTTTTATGTTGCAAAAACTCAATTCTCTTATTTTGATCATTTATTTTAAGGCGATTTGAAATTCCTAAGCCTAAACTTGCAACAGATCCAAAGATGTTTAATCCAGCAAAGATAAGCGGGTTGCGACGTCCGAGATTACTGTGCCGCACAGACCACATCAGCAGGTCTCGAGCCAGATCTTCTGCCTCGGCGGTTTTATTCTGCAAGTCGTATGATAACATTTTCGCGACGCTGATTGTTTGAGCTAGCGAACCCTCTGAGTTAGCATGAAAATGACGTTGGTGCATTTCCTTTAACGAAACAGCAAACCTCAACAGGTCACTCTTTAGGTTAATGACGTCATCCTCAGGAAGAAATATCGCCTGCATATCAACTTCTATGACTATATTGCTTGCGGTAATGAAAACGTCTTCTGTTCTTTCTACAATAGTGCCATGAGTAAAATCTAATTTTTTTGTTTTAGCGCTCTTCCCATACGACAAAGATGTCTGAACGAACAATATCACTCCTAACAATAACAGATTCATTTTGGAAACCTGCAATGAGTAAAATATATGTAATAACTCATGTTAAAGAATATGTTTACATACAAATATGATATATATATATATATATATATATATATATATATATATATTATATATATATAAGTTATTATACAAGTTTCATCGATACAAAAATTTCCCTCACTTCCATCTACCCTTCTTTTTAATTTCTGATATGTGCCAATGGAACGATTCTCATATCAGTGGGTTGGGATACATTTTGAACCCTAAATCTATTGGTCGTTAATGTTTCTAAAATGTTAAACGGGCCTTCAAACTTAGGTGTCAGTTTGTAGTTTAATCCTCTATGTACGTATACTTGTATGTATACCTTATCGCCCACGGCATATGTTTTAGTTGGCTTAGCTATTTTATCATGATTTCTTTTCATTATGATTTGTGATTCTTCTAGATTCTTACGAAGTATATTATAATGACTTATGCTTGCATCCATAACATCCTTTAGAGGATTTGATAAATTGGTTGTAGGCGTTAATATGTGGAAAGGTGTTCTAGCTGGGGTACCGTACAGTGCCTCGTGCGGCGACATTTTAATAGATACATGATATGAGTGATTAAGAGTGCTTAGTACCGCAGGTACGGCAATGTCCCAGTTGGGGTCCATCCCCCCTAAGGTGACCCTTAAAATATTTAAAACCTTACGATTTGCTCTTTCCACTAGCCCGTTAGACTCTGGGTGGTAGATCATGGTATTGATTTTCTTTATGCAAAGGAATTCACACAATGAGTTAAGGAAGTGATTATTGAATTCTCCGCCAGAGTCGGATATTATCATGTGTGGAATTCCATGTTTACAAATGTAGCACTCGTAAAACTTCCTAGCGCACTAGACTGCAGTTTTTGTTTTAAGCGCTATCAGTTCTGTATATCGAGTCAAGGCATCTATGATTACTAGGAGGTGCTTATTTCCTCTGTCTGACTCGTAAAACCCTGTTAATAAATCTAAGTGTACTCTTTCAAAGGGTTGATTGGGCACGGGATAAGCCCCTAGGCTGACAGGTGTCTTCGTGTGCCCTTTGTATTCTTGACAAGTGCGACAATTAGCTATGTGCTTTTTTATATCTGTAAGCATCGTATGCCAATAAAATAAGGATTTGGCTTTCTGTGACATGATGGAGAAACCTGGGTGACCATGCAATGGATTTGCATGCAACCAATTTAAGACAGTGGGTATGAGTGAAATCGGTACCACCACCTGGTCGTTATTCAGCTGTGGTGTGTTGCGGGTTTTCCTTGTCACGGATTCACACAGGATATTATCTTGTGATGATATTCAATGCTGCTTATACATTATATATTCCTTTTCCTTAGGATTTCCGTTTAAAGCGTTTATGATTTTTTCTAATTGCTGATCTTTTCTTTGTTCCGTCTGTAATAGTTCAGCACTCCAGCCCAGATCTTCCTGTTCAGATATAGTTTTAACAATAGGCGTGGATGTTGATATATCTATTAATTCAGCTAATGGCTCCGTACAAGATGATGCGGGGTTGCGTGATATTGCGTCAGCAATGATATTTGCTTTCCCAGGTAAATATCCGATCCTCGCGCCAAAGTCTTGGATGATCATATGCCACCGAGTTCGTTTAGGGCTGTGACTAAAGCCTTTAAAGAAGTCGGTTAGGAGCTTATGATCAGTGAGAACCTTGACGGGATAACCGTATATTATGAACTTAAAATGCACTAGTGAATTAACAATAGCGAGCCCTTCCTTGTCTATTACTGCATAGTATTTACTTTCGGAAGGTCTCAGTTTACGTGAATAAAAAGCTATAGGGAAAAACTGTTTGTCATATTGCTGAAGCAATACCCCACCTATTCCTAGGTCTGAGGCGTCTGTTGCAATAAAGAATTCCTTACCGAAGTCAGGAAATTTTAAGATAGGGGAACTACACAGTTCATCTTTCAATGTATCGAACGCCTGTTGATGTTTCTCAGACCATATGAAATCTACGCCCTTCTTTATAAGATCTGTTAGAGGAGCGGCTATGATTGAGTAGTTGCGTATAAAACGCCGGTAGTACCCGCTACATCCTAGAAATTGCTGTATTCCCTTGACGTTAGTAGGTATCGGAAAGTTACGGATAGCCGATACCTTATTATGGACGGACTACTTTAAGACCTTGACTAGACACCGTGAAACCTAAATAGACTAGTTCTGTTTTAAAAAATTCACACTTACTTATCTTTACCCTTAGGTTATGCTGCCTTAGTCTTTGTAGCACTAACTCTAATTTACGTAGATGTTCTTCTAAGGTATTAGAAAAGATTACAAGGTCGTCCACATAGGCATGTAGGATGTCCCCTAACAAGTCTCCAAACACGATGTTGATCATTCTAGTAAAAGTTATGGGAGCACAACGTAAACCAAAAGGCATACGCAAAAATTCATAATGTCCCCTGGCTGTGCTGAAGGCAGTGTATGGGATACTCTCCTTTTCTAACGGTATCTGGAGGAAACCCTTGAGTAAGTCCAAACTGGTAAAATATTTGTTCTGACCTAGTAAAGATAGAATATCGTCAGTACATGGCACTGGGAATCGGTCAGGGATCGTTTCCTCATTTAAGCGACGGAAGTCTACGCAGATACGCCAAGTTCGATCTTTTTTCGGTACAACTATTAACGGAAAATTATAAGGGCTGTTTGATTTCCTAATGACTCCTTCCTTTAGCATTTTACCTACTTCCTCATTTATCTCATTCTGGAATTTCATAGGGAGTCTATACGAAGGTACATAGATAACTTTCTGCTTGTCTTTTAACCTTATTTGGTGTTCTATGACATCCGTTTTTCCTAAAGATCCATCCGTAGTGGAAAAAACATCATGATATTTAGTTAAAAGATCAAGAAATTTCTGCTGAATTTCTTCTTCTTGAATGTCTTTATTGATTTTATTTTTTTATAGATTGCAAAAGGGATTCATCCGCAACTGATTGAGTGTGATTGATCTCAGCTACAGTGAGAATGCGATGTTTATAAACTTCCACATCCAAGATATGTTGATTTTTGTGAATTACTAAAGTGGTATTCAAATGATTACAGACTTCAATGTTACATTGTTGTTGTGAGCCGACTGTATAAAAGGGATTTTGACGAAGGAAAAATCTATTTCTGGGTGATTGGTTCGTGTCGCCCTGTGAAATAATCCTTAAGTTCATTATTTCTAGGTAAATAACCTAATAATTACCAGAGAAAAAATAAAATCAAGAAAATGTCAGTAAAACTGACTCGCTCACTCTATAAAAGAAGTGTTGGTATGGTAACAGGGGCGAGTGAGATCACTACCACGAACCACTTGCCATTTAGACATTCCACCTCAAAATCCCCATCTGAGAGAGCCGATCCCAAAGGGTGATGCGCCCGCTACTACTACTAATACCGACGCCAAGCGGAGCGCAGCGCCTCTAGTGGCCATCCTTTGAAGAGATGTCCATCTTGGCCTGCAGGGTGGGAATGCAAGAACAGGGTGGGTTTCACAGGGCGACACGAACCAATCACCCAGAAATAGATTTTTCCTTCGTCAAAATCCCTTTTCCCTTTTTCTGGTTCAGTTCGTGTCGGCCTGTGAAATAGTACCAGAGAAACAGACAAGATGACAATGAAGGTTCAAATAAAACAAGAAATAAAATAAAATTAGACTATAATATAAGTGAATAAAAAATTAGTTACATGATAACAGTATAAGGTTACTTAAAACTAGCTTAAATTAAATAATGTAAAGCACAGTTTAGTATAATGGTAACCAAAAAACAATCATTCAAAGAGATTCACTAAAATTAATGAGATATTTACAAAATATACAAATCCATTGTGCTCTACCCTAGCATAAAAATAAGGGTAGAAACACTGAAGCACATTTAATTGTACAATGTGTGGGTGCCCCTAGCAAAAAAATAAGGGGTCAGTCCCACAAGCAGAGCCTAGCGGCTAAGGCTAAAGGACCACATAGAGCATAGCAGTAGGGTGAGGCATGTTGGACAAGGTAGGTAGAAAGGAGACCTGGATCTTTATACTACAGCTACTGTGCAGAATCAAGGGAAACTATGTTTCCCGCCGCTACTGCTGAAAATTTTAATGATTCCAAGGACTTTAAGTAATGACGTTTGAAGACTGTCGGTGATTTCCATCCAGTATATTTCTTAAGATCCTCAAAATTCATATGTTGGAAATAATTAATTGAGGTAGCTACTGCCCTGATATCATGTGCTTTTGGGAATGATTCAGGGTTGGCTTGTTTAATAAAGTAAAGGATCTGCTGCCTGATTCCTTTAACTGATAAGGTGCCACCTTTTTCCCTCATGAAGAGGGGGCCTGAGGATCTAGAGGATGTCCGAGATAGAAAGGCTCTTAATGTCAATACTGGGCAAAGGGAGGGATCTTGTGGAAGAGGAATGACTTTCCAAGGAGCCCACCTTGCAAGAGGATCCTCATTTTTTGCTAAAAAACTGCGATCCGGGGACAGCAGGACTTCTCCTGAGGGGAGAAATTCTACATGACCCGTATCCCTGGATAGAGCCGACAGTTCTGAAATTCTGGCCCCTGAGGCCAGACTTAATAAGAATAACGTCTTCCTAAGTAGCATTATAAATGTGCAAGACGAGTTGTCAGTATCCGAGGCTAGTTTGAGGACGTCATTTAAAAACCATGACACTGAAGTAGGCTTTCCGAAGGTCTAAGTCTAGCACAGGCTTTGGGAATAGACGTAAAGTAGGATTCTATTAAGTCTATTTGAAAACCCAACTGAAAGATTTTCTTCAAAGCTGATTTATTAGTGGTAATTGTGCTAGCTGCTAAGCCTTTTTCAAAGAGAGATCTGAAAAAGGATATGGCTAAGTTAATAGTCATGGTTGTAGTGTCCGTTTCCTTCAGGAAAGATGCCAACTTTTTGACAGCAGAGTCATATTGTCTAATAGTTGATTCCCTTTTATCTGATTCTAGAAAAAGGATGTTTTGGGGATCAATGTTAGCATCTTTTTTAGCCGCAAACTTCATGAAGTCCATAAAGTTAGGGTCTGGAGAATTCCTGAGGAAGCGAACACAGTCCTCATTTGTACTGGTTGCGATAGCTTGGGGTTGGGAATCCGTTGAGGTCGGAGACCCAACTCCAGAAGCAGGGGGTACCAGTTGCTCTTTGGCCAGTCTGGAGCAATCAGGGCTACTTGACCTTTGAAAGTCCTCAGCTTGCTCAAAACTTTCAAAAGAAGATTCACTGGAGAAAAGATATAGATTCTTTTCCAATGATTCCAATCTATTGACAAAGCGTCCGTGGCATAAGCCAGAGGGTCCAGGTTGGGGGCCACATAGCAAGGAAGCTTGTGGTTTGCTTGTGATGCGAATAGATCTACTTGGAGACATGGCACTCTCCGGCGTATCCACTGGAACGACTTGATGTCTAGAGACCATTCTAACTCCAGAGGGACTGACCAGGACAATGCGTCCGCTATAACATTCCTTACCCCTGCCAAGTGGGTGGCAGATAGATGCCATTTGTGCTTGTTTGCTAGAGCGAAAATGGCTATCATGACATGATTTACGTGTTTGGATTTGGATCTTCCCCTGTTGATGCAGTGTACTACTACTGCACTGTCCAAAACTAGCCTTAGATGAGACTTCTTTGGGGGAAGGAGCTTCTTTAGGGTAAGAAACACTGCCATTGCTTCCAGCACATTTATGTGGAGCTGGCGGAACTGAGCGGACCAAGTCCCCTGAACTTGTTTGAACTGTGAGTATCCTCCCCAACCGGAGAGGGAGGCGTCTGTGTGAATCGTTAACGCCAGAGGAGGATATTGCAGGGGAACCGTCTTGGCAAGATTCTTCACTTTCGTCCATGGATGGAGCTGGTTGCGAAGGATTTGCGGGATCACTGACAACTTGTCTCGAGATTTGACATTTGCTCTTGAGCGCCAAACTCGATTTATATCTTTCAGTCTTGCTTTCAAAAGGACGTCTGTCACTGAGGCAAACTGAAGGGAACCTAGGATTCTTTCCTGGTTTCTCCTTGAAGCCTGTTTGTTCTTGAGAAATTGCCTCACTGACTTGGCTATTTCTTTCCTTTTGACCACTGGAATTGACAGATTGTGGGAGGATAAATCCCATTGTATGCCTAGCCATTGAAAACGAGTCTCCGGAGAGAATCTGGATTTCGTTTTGTTTATCTGGAACCCTAGATGTTCCAGAAACTGAACTACCTTCTTTGTGGCTTTGAGGCATTCCTCGACGGTTGGTGCCCATATCAACCAGTCGTCGAGGTACGCTACTACCATTATCCCTTGTGCTCTGAGTTGCTGAACTACTACTTCCGCTATTTTCGTGAATACCCTGGGGGTTACATTCAGTCCGAAGGGCATCACTTTGAAAGAGAACGTCTGATCTCCTAGTTTGAAACCTAGGTACGGGCGGAAGTGCCTCGCTATGGGGATATGATAGTATGCGTCTGTAAGATCGATAGAGGTGGTGACGGCCCCACGGGGAAGTAAGGTCCGCACCTGCGAGATGGTCAGCATTTTGAACTTGTCGCAACGAATGAAAGAGTTTAGCTTTGACAAGTCTAAGATTACCCTTCTTTTTAATGAGCCTTTCGTTGGCACGCTGAACAAGCGCCCTTGAAATTTTAGATGCTTGACTCTCGCCACAGCTCCTTTCTGAAGGAGCTCCTCCGCATAATCTGTCAACTCCTCTGATGGTACTTGGAAAAATTATTTGTTTGGTGGGGGATCTTTGATCCAACTCCATCCTAATCCCTTGGACACAATGCTCTGTGCCCATTTGCTGAACCCCCACCTGTGACGGAAGAGGAACACCCTCCCTCCTACCTGGGGAGCCTCACTGCTGCTGTGCGGGTTGACCTCCGCGCCCTCCTCTGAAGTGCTTGCCTCTACTTGCAGCTCTTCCTGTACCTCGTTGACGAAAGTTACCTCTCGCCCTGCTTCCCCTTGAAAACCTGTTAAAGGTAGGGTATGCTTGGCTTTCATACATAGAGTTGAAAGCTGGCGAGACGGTGTACGAAGTTGAGGGCTGGTTTTGAGGGGACAGCAGGAGGATTGGTTGGGATTGTTTTGATGTCGAAGGCTGACCCGGTTGAGTAACTGGGACGGCCTGGACAAAGTGCTGCTGCTGCTGTAGCTTCTGGTATGGCTGATATCTCTTTGTCTTTTTCAACTTCTTACCAGAAGAAAATGGATTCTCTTGTTTCCTCTTAGAAGAGATACCCCATCTAGCTCTAAGGCTTTGGTTAAGCCTTGAAGCCTCATGGTGTACCTCATTCACAGCAGCTTCTGGGAAGAGGTCCGCACCCCACGTGTTGGAAGCAAGAAGCCTATTAGGTTCGTGTCTAATAGTGGCTTCTTGCAACACATGCTTGCGACAATTTCTTCTGGCCGTGAAAAAGTCGAAAGCGTCTGCCTGTACCGATTGAAGCTGAGACTTTGTGAGGATCTTAAATAGTGGCTCCATGGCGTACGAGAGGGCAGCCATCTCAGTAATGATTAGGGAGTTAAGTGACCTCCCTGGCCTAGTCTGAGCATCGAACTCTGCCTGAATAAGACTATCAGGCAGCCTAGGGAGCTTTTCACCGAACTGATCCATAGCACAGTCCGGTTTGAGTTTTCCCACTGTGAAGGTAGCTGGCAGATTCTCCCACAGTTCGCCGAACGCAGGGAAGAGGGGAGATGTTGGTTCCGCTTCCCTTAGCTGCGGAATGGGTTCATCCTTGAGTACAGCCTGCAGAGTCGTCTCCACCATCTTCGTTGCAAAGGGGAGTGAAGCCTCCTCCTCTGTGGCAAAAATGGTGAAAGGGCTCTTGAAGGCCTGGAGTTTGGTATTTGAGCAATCCCAATCCTCCAGGCAGTGAACCCACTCCCTCTGAGCGTGATCCCTGCTGTATAAAACAGTCTCTCTAGAGATCTTGTCCTCTCTATTGAGTGCTGTTTGGGTCAGCCTGGCATAACCTATGAAAGGCTGAGTCAATCCGGGGGGGGTAGAACTCGAAGTCCTCAATCCTTCTCGTTCCACACTCCGGAATAGAAATCATGCCATCCTTGAAGGGAGCATAGGCTGCCACCCTCCAAGGATTATTCATAGAAAAGGCCGGCAGGGATTCGTAGGGTGGTAGCTGGACAAGACCAGTACCTCCTGCTGGGAAGTTAGTCTGCGGAGACTGATTCAGGCCGGCGAAGCGGTCATCGTGTTCTCTAAAGGTCCTGAATCGATTGGCCGGACTGGTTGATAGTGGTGGAGAGTTGAGCGAACATTTGCTCAAATCTCATATCTATAGAACCGACCATCTCTCCTACCTGTTGCAACACTCCTGCTGAGAAGGTGGCGGGATCAAATGCACTAGGTGCTGCCATCCCGACAGGAGTCACCGGAGCGGATCCGGTAGTTGCCGGAGAAGGTACTGGCTCGGCCGGAGCTCGGACCTTCTCCTTAGAAGCCTTGCTTCTTGACCCTCTAGAATGTGAAGATACCGCCTTCGCCTTCACTGCATCGGCGTAGGATGCCGAAGACTTGCGTGATGAAGAAGACGACGACTTCTTGGTCGACGTCTTCTGGAGGGTCTTTTGCTCTCTGTGTCCCTTCACTTTCGGGGCACAGAAGCAGCAGGCGAAGGGGACGGGATCTCAGATCCCGTGAAGCCTTGGAACGAAGAAGAAGAAGGAACAGGAGAAGATCCAGGTGCGCCCAAAGGTAGCCCTTGGGCGCCCGAAGCACCTACCTCGACCAACAAGTCCTCAACACCTACCGCCATTGGCTCAATGTTGATGTCTAGACGTCCGGCACCGCTTCCTGCGTCGAAATACTTCCAAACGCTTGCTGCACCTCTCGCTGAATGGAAGCTATGAGTGGGGCTGCCGTGGCGGGGTCTACATACCCCGTCGCCTTCCCTCCTGGAAAGATCTGGACGGCTAGCTTTTTGTCCAGCACGTACGGCTGGCCCTTGGCGGTGTTCTTTCCAAAGCCGCCTACCCAAGCCTTCAGGGTTGCCAAGGCGACTTCCTTCACTGCGGCAGCCTGAAAGAGAGCACCGTATGAAGCTTCTAATGGCGGAGTTACAGCTTAAAGTAAGACTTAAAACTAGCAAAGATAATTGATTTGTAAATATAACTTTGTTCCTAGAAACCTACTCACCCCATCCAAAAGGAAGCTGACTCCGAGTATCATAGCATATAGTGCATTGCTTCGTGGTGCCAGACAATTAACTCGCCGTGGGTAGTGGCGCACGGGGCGTGGGTCCTGCACTCCTCGTGGCCACAGGGGTCGTGGAGGACTGCATTGCAGCCCGGTTCCTGACAGTTGGTAGCCTGTAAGTGGAAGGATACATGAGTATCGGGATTATGCACTTACAGCCTAACATAAACTCCGATGCATGCCGGAGTATGAAAGTTAGAGTAAAACCAGTCCTCTACCGCAATACGTGTGGTTAGAAGGGCGGTCTGGTTGGGATCCGCAGCGTACGCCGGGAACAGATAAGGAGACCAACCAGGAGTGGTGAGAAGCCCAGGGGAGGAAGAAACCACGACGGAGAACGGCGGAGGCAGATAATGATAGATAATGACAGTGATAATATATATATAAGGGGCATGTATACTATAACATAGAGTAAGACATGCCTTCCTTCCGACTACTAGAGGAGTGCCCGGGTAAGAAAGCAAGCTCTCCTCCGGTAGCAGAAAGAAGTATAGCAGGCAAGCTTTGAGACCACTAGTAGATCCCTACCCCGTCGGCTGGTTGGCCCAGCCCGTAATACCGGATAACCGAAGGGGCCCCCGGCTAGCAAGCAGGGGCTCCGTCCGTTATGGTAAAACTGAGTAATGGGGGGGGGAGCGAACGGGAACACCGGGGTTGGTCGCGGCGAGCGGGGGGGAGGGGTGGCCAACCCCAACACCCCTACACATCGGATACCCCGGTACCCGAGACAATAAGTGGTCACTCAAGCACCCAGCTGGCTTGGACCTCCTCGGGCCCCCTTCAGAGAGAGAGGGAAGTAGGCTAAATTGGTTGTCATGACAACGAGGAGGGTCCGGCCAGACCCCTCCCTACCATGTAAGGAGGGGGAAAGGAGTGGGTAAGACGCCCATGGGAGAACGTGATCGAGGGTGGACCAGAGTGCGGTAGCAACACAACCACTAGGCAGAGACCACGTGAACCCAACTGTACCAACGCATGGTACTGGGCGCCTAAAGCTAGCCTAGCATGAAAATAACACTATATAAATAAATAAATACACCGTAAAAGAATAGAAGGAACACACGAGTAAGAGAGACAGAAGCCCAGGAGAAGGCGAACTGATCCGAAGACCAGTCGACTACTCGGAGCCAGCCGTAGCCGATGAAGAGCAAAAGCTGGGATGCTGGACTGGAGAAGAACAGTATAGCCCTAAATACCAAAACCAAGACGATAACGGGTAAAAGGTATGGGCTGTGGATCCTAAATTCTAAAATACGATGTAAAAGAGAAGATGAACGCAAATAAGAACCCATGAAGGATAAGACGTCCCAGTATGGGAGACCGGGAAATCTTAAATACGAGGCGGCGCATGGCCGCCACGAGTCAACCGGGTGACCGTATATAACCTAAAAAACGGAAAATACTGGTCCCTGGAAGACAAAAATACAAAATCTTAACCTTTCGGGCACTTAACTTAGCCGTGGCGATAGCAGCGTGTTCCATCTTGGATAAAATCCTAATAAGAGCGAACACAACACGAGATAGAAAAAACACGAGTGTTGTATCTGAGCTAATAACAAAGGATGGCCACTAGAGGCGCTGCGCTCCGCTTGGCGTCGGTATTAGTAGTAGTAGCGGGCGCATCACCCTTTGGGATCGGCTCTCTCAGATGGGGATTTTGAGGTGGAATGTCTAAATGGCAAGTGGTTCGTGGTAGTGATCTCACTCGCCCCTGTTACCATACCGACACTTCTTTTATAGGGTGAGCGAGTCAGTTTTACTGACATTTTCTTGATTTTATTTTTTTCTCTGGTAATTATTAGGTTATTTACCTAGAAATAATGAACTTAAGGATTATTTCACAGGCCGACACGAACTGAGCCCAGAAATGGCTTGTGTGACGGATAATCCGTGTGTTTTCAGAGTGTCGGAAAGGATTAACATTTCAGATCCCGGCAAGGTTTTCTTTACACGCACTAATATATTCGAAGTTACGTTCGGCTCAAGAGTTTGCGTGCAAGCTGATATTACGGGTGAGCGAGAATTCTGTTGGGTCGCATGGATTATTTCTTGGTTCATGAGACAAGTGATTGGTTCTTCAATGTATGTTACTACTCTATTTGCTGTCTCCTTATTATCTAAAACTGATTTTAAGGTGTTAGAAGACTTATAGAATTTTCCTTTGATATACACGCCGTGTTTTGCTGGGGCTAAGGTAATGTTTTGAGTGCCCATAGACGGGTATCCTATAATTACAGCGGGATACATATCAATGTTTTGTACAACGATAAAGGTATCGGAAAACGTGCGCTTACTGACCTTGTACTGAACATGAGTTACTCCTACCACATTTAATTCATTATTTCCTTTACCCGAGAGTCTTACTCCGGACTTCTCTATAGGGAAGTTTGAAAAAAGCAAATGATGAGTCCGCAAATCCATGATATTACGTGGACTACCAGAATCAAAGAATAATGTAAATGACTTATGATCTAAATTTACTGCATGTAAGGTTGGGCGTAACTCATCTTGACTTATAATTGCGTGAATTTGTTGCAAATCTACGGGAACCTGCACTGACTTTTTGGATTCGGCCGTGTGTTTCATAGGAAAATCAATTGCCTCACAATGATCTGGTAAATGATTAAATTGATTATTTGATACAAAAGATGTTGATATGGATGACCCAACATCATCCTCTCCCCCCCTGGAGCTTACTACGTGGTATGTGCTTTGTTTTGCACACTGAAAATTCGCCTGACCTTGCGAGTTCTGGCTAGATGGCCCAGGAACAGAGTTACTTGAAGCACGATTTGTTTGTTTGTGATGTTGAGCAGTATTACTGTTCGCCTGCTTCTTTTTAAAGTACTGAGGACCCTTCTTTTTGTTTTCATTGGCAACTGTTTGCATGTTTTTAGGATTCTGCTGTTGATTCCGCGAGAAGCATCGATTATATGAATGAGAGGAACTGTTGTGAATTGAACAAAAACGCGTCCGACAGTGTGAAATCATGTGACCTGGTCTTTTACAGTTATAACAAATCATCCCTGCAGCTTGATTATTATTGACCATGTTTACTTGTTGTGGTTTATCCTCATTTTTTGCTATAACTTGAGTAAACAAGGGATCAAGGTCAGTACATTTAGACATGTGTTTTTTTATCTGTTTATACACATCTAGTTCCGTACTGTTGGGCGTTAGCTTTTCAACAAAACACCGCACTAAAGCTACAGGCAACATGACTGCCATACAGGTTAAATATACCAAGTGTATGAAAACTTTCACAGCGATATTGGATCTTGCAACCCACGCGGAGTTACTTATGTTATCCTGATATTCATTTAGCCGGTCGGCAATTACTGCCTCCCGTTCTACAACATTAAGCTGAGTCATAGAGGCTTGGTTACACGTAGAACTCGAAGAACCCATAACTAAATTTACCTCCAGGACCTTGAATAGGAAAAATTAGTGTCCTGAACCAAGTTAATTTTACTACTGGGTTTTTGGTTGTATAGGTGTTCCTCTTGTATTCGTGTTTTTTCTGACTGATACGATTCCTAGCTGTTTTACCAACACTGTATAGATACGAACGTCCACTGCGCAAACGCATATTCAATATAAAATAAAAATGTGTTGCAAATAATAGGAAAATCCCCCCCAAAAAAAGATAATATTAATACAGATAATTTGATAAAAGATATTTTCTGGAGAACTCCTGGAAGAAAAAGCGATGAGCAACAACGAGAAAAAGAATCTGCGGGCGAGAACTCGTAGTTGAAGACTGATTCCTGTAATGAATTCAGATTAAGATTGAATAACTCACCCCAGGAATACTGGATGATCGACTCTTGATGTACAACACTTCACTGAAAAAACCTGAATGGATAAAGAATGTACTTAGCTTTGGTATATATGCGGAAAGAATGTTGACGTTCCGATGACATCACAGCCTCTCTCTCTCTCTCTCGCGTCGCAGGAAGCCGTCGATGTCGTGATGACGTCACAGCCTCTCTCTCTCTCTCTCTCTCTCTCGCGTTGCTTCCTCTTGACCTAATCTTCTACGTCCTTGCTCGTGATCGCACGTTGATTTCTAGGTTGGTTGCTTCCTTCCCATTGATGTCCGATGCTGCTTCGCGTCCGGTTTTGATTCTTGGAGATATGCGATGACAGTCGTTCACTTAAACGTCGATGTTGATGCTCGAATTCGTCTCGATGAAGGACATATCTTCGTATACATAGGATGTTCACAGTTGCATGTTGATTGAAGATCCCGTTTCCTCAGTTTATTATTGACTTATAGCTGGGATTCGATGATATATTTCTTCGGTAGACGTATATGGTTCTTGTGTATGTAGATAGGCGCTGCCACCATTTTCTTATCTCCCGCTTGTCCACTTAGTATAATGGTGTTAGACAGCGAAAGATTGTATGTCCTTTCTTACAACTGTTATTCATAAGCATTGTGGGTTCTACTTCTCTTCTCGTCTACAGGTATCTAGTTGAGTTGATTCTTCTTTAGAATAAGGGAGATGATTCAAACGGAGGATGTTGAAACTTAACAGCTTTATTTCTTAACTCCATCACTAGAGTAGGGAGATGGTTTGGTCAGATGACCGCTCCGTTTCGTAACTAGAAGAGAACTAATAATACAGGGCATCGTGTCGATAGCGGAACACTAGCTATCTCAGCGATTTACATATAAAATGAATACGTAGTCCGCCGGCTCGGAAGTCATGAGTTTCCGCCGCGGGTTAACAGGTCAACCGCTTCCCATGGAAGGTGGTGTTAGCTGTTTGTAAACAAAAATGATGAAATGTCCAAATGCAAACCAGGCTACTGCAAGCATTGCACAGCGTGGTCTAGTTTCATATTGTCACATAGGACGCTCCTAACTCACCAATGACCCCTTAGGTCGTGGGTTCTATTTACAGATATGTAATTTATCTGTATTCATTAATGTATTTATTACACATGTATACAAACCCTCAGTCTTTACATATGGGATTTGTTTTCATTGCAAGCTAGAGCCAGCTGTTTTAACTTAAAACAAGGTGGATATTGATAGTTGGCTACTGATGGCCGGGGAGGAATTCCTCCCATCCACTTGGGGCGCATTCACTTTCTTTTGCCATGTCTGAGGCAGATGTTTCTCTTCTGATGCCTGCCATTCAGCTTAATTCTTTATTATTCCTTTTTATTCTCTTCATTTTTAAAAATAATTTCTGTTGTGAAATATATTGCCTACATTGAAGTAATGCGACAAGTTCTATTGTTACATTTTGTTATTTTTGCTCATTCTTGCTTCATAGTTATTCCTACACAGTTATGCTTATTAGTTGATTTCAACTCATTTTAGCCTGTGATCCTTTCTTTATAATTCCCCTTACTGAAGTGGTTTTGCTTTTTTGATATACAGTGGTCCCCCCGTATTCGCGGGGGATGCGTACCAGACCCCCCCGCGAATAGTTAGAATCTGCGAATGTTTGGAACCCCCCCCTCTAAAAATGCTCATAAACTCCTATCCTGAACATGCAAACACCAAAGTATCCCTAAAAAGACCATTCTTCATCAAATATACATAAAATATCCTATTATGGTTCATATTAATCTTTGAAATATTATTAATACTGTTTTAAAGTAAATCTTACATTTTATGGTTATACATAAATACATACTATGTACGTACTGCATGACTTAGTTACGTATGTGAAAATAATTCAGTCCCCCCATAAGTATTCAGTCATGCACGTTTTCTTTCATACTGTTACTATTTGAGACATCCATTTTCTTTTTACAAAGGAAGCAATTGTATGTGAAATCACAAATACCAAATGTCTACTTAAAGTATTATCCTACATCAAATATACCATTGAATTGGTATTATTAATATCATTTTAAAGTCATCTTAAACATTTTACCATTAGAAATATATAAACAGCCAATAGCACAGAGAGAGAGAGAGAGAGAGAGAGAGAGAGAGAGAGAGAGAGAGAGAGAATAACTCCTTACGGTTTCAATAGATTGAAATGAACGTCTGTAGGCAACTTTTTTCCCCTCCCATAAATACATATATTTCTCCAGAGAAGGGAGAAAGAGAGGGCTGTGCAATTACTATGTTTGTCTGTCTATCAATTCTTTTGCTGAGAGCGAGAGAGATAAAAGGAAGAAATAGAAGCACCAAATGTATGACAAGTATCTTGTGGAGAGAGAGAGAGAGAGAGAGAGAGAGAGAGAGAGAGAGAGAGAGAGAGAGAGAGATGGTATTGTTACTGTTTAATCTCACGAAACTAAATAATATTTGTAAAATGTAGTAATGTCCTTAAAGATACACTTATGCATACATTTCCAGCCCAAACAGACGGCGAGAGTTACCACTAAGACACACTATCTCGTGTGGCAAAAGAGAGGAGAGAGAGAGGGGCGGGGGAGGGTTATCCTTATTTAAAAGACTGAAATGGATAGATTATTGTACTTCTATAAAATACTATAACATTTGAATTTTGAAATTAATTATATTACTATTATCATCATTATGCAAAAATATTAATAAACATACACATGTACCATAGAAATTCTCATCTCAGTAAAAATAGAGAGAGAGGGAGAGAAAAATAAAATACGTGATCATCGAGAGGGCAGCAGTTGTTGGACCCCAGCCAACTCTGCTTGGTTCCCTGGAAATCAAAGACGCTGGGTAAAATGCATTTTCTTTCATTCTTTCATAATTTTATATTTATAAACTAAAATCTTGCTAATTCACTTTAGTATTTTCTTTAATGAATTTATATTATTGCTGTTTACATTAATATTGAGTTTTGAAAATTAGTAAATCATCATCCAAAAATATACATCTCTGTAAGAGAGAGAGAGAGAGATTATCGTAGCATTTGTAAAATACTTCACATATGATTTTTGTAATTACAATTATTATTTTATTGAAAGATATTGCTGCATCAGCTGCATTCAACTTGTAAATAGTCTTCTCTATTTTTCTAACAATAGCTTTCTCTCTGCTACTACAACTGGCGAGTATTGCGCCGATATTACTCATCAGGAGGAGTCAATTTCGGGGATATTGCTTAATATTTATTTATTTGTCACAGTACATGAACAAATAAAAAATACAATTCGATCTAGTGGGCCAACGTTTCTCTCGGTATCATCCGAGCATGATCACGGCAGTGGATCGGAGTAGACTGTAGTGTTGTCAAGATCTACTCAATATATAGCGGCAGGTCAGCAGGGGGTCAACCGCGAGCTGCGTTTTCATTGGCTGGTGGCGCAGTGCGCTCCAGCTATTGGTTGAAAGAAGTTTTCTTCAAGACGCTTCTCGTCGTTTGAAGGTTGCGCTGTTATTATTATTATTATTATTATTATTATTATTATTATTATTATTATTATTATCATTATTAAAATCATAATAAAATATAATTAAACAATACATACGTGTACCATAAAAATCTCTCATCTCAGTAGAGAGAGAGAGAGAGAGAGAGACCTGGAGTTCGAAAGAAAGATGCGTGAAGACTGGGATTTCCTTCATTCTTACATAATTTTTGAAATTTATAAACTAAAATCTTACTAATTCAATGTAGTATTTTCTTTCTTGAAGTAATTGCTCTTTACATTAATATTAATATTAGAAAATTAGTAAAACATTTATCACACAAAAAGCATACATCCTGGTAAGGGAGAGAGAGAGAATTATTAGTTATTATGTGATATCATGTAATCTTATTAAACTTACTATTACAGTATTGATCAGTATTAATATTTTAAAATCAGTAAATCGTTTTTGTATCATAAAAATGTATTTAGGCATGAAAATAACATCAAAATACACTAATTAGTGATTATCGTGGGAAAATCCCGCGAATAGGCAAATTCACCGCAAATAATGGTTAGATATGGTCCAGAAAAAAAAAATAAAAAAAAAAAAAAAAAAAAAAAAAAAAAAAAAAAAAAAAAAAAAAAAAAAATCCGCGAATCCGGAGAACGCGAATACGGGGGCCCACTGTAATGCAAGCCCAGCTTTGTCTTTGCCCTGGTGTTTATTCTTTTATTTTGTAACATCTTTTTTGCTATTACGCACCATGGAGAGTTGCCTGTCTTCTCAGCCTTGTTATATTGAATATCCTTTTTCTACATCTTTTCTGTGTTTGTTCTGAAGTGTTTTCTCTTTCAATAAGCATTTTTTCTTTCGATTACACAGATGATGTAGAGATTGAGAAACATTGAGACAGAGGAGGGTTCTCTTGCTACGGTGTGGTGGTTTCGTAACCATCATAGAAGACCAATGCTTGCCTTCCAGCATGGATTCCCCTCTCTTTATACGAGAAAAAAGCAGAGGTTGATGTTGTGGGACCTTTAGACAGTTTCTGATTTTAACAAGGTATCTCTAAGACCACTTGCTGTTCTGTCTATGGTTCCTGTCAACAGTTCTTATGCCATCTCGGGTTGGGGGAAAATCAGGCATTTCTACACTTCCTCTCCTCCTCGCGTTCCTGTTTAGAAGGATGAGTACTCCCATGAAGCTTTTCTTGATAAAGTTCCTTTGCCTCCCTCGCTCCTTTTAGTGTTGTATGCTGTATCGCAGTTTCTCTGTCCTCTTTCTTCCCTTCTAGGGATGAGGAGAAGAATACTTTGTGACTGGAGGAAGACGACTCACCATCAGAGCTTCAGCCAAGGAGCCACATTCAGCCCATCGTTACAGTTCGGTGTGTGCTACATTACTGTGTGTCATTGTCATAGCTTCAAGAGCTACTTCATCTCTCTCCCTCCTCCTCCTCCTCCTCCTCCTCCTCCTCCTCTCCTCCTCCTCCTCCTCCTCCTCCTCCTCCCCTCCTCCTCGGGCTTTCGACCTTGCATTTGCAGAAGTTGAGCCTTCTCCTTCAACATTGGATTTGCAGGAGTTAAGCCTTCTTTGTCTTTGTTGTAGGCCACAAACGTGTCTTCCTGGATGTGCCTCCCCCACTGTGCGTCTGCCATCAGTACTGCTCCTGCCCAGATCATCGTCTTTCCCCTTCCTTCTGGTACGCTTCAGGACACGGCTGAGTGTTTCTTCAGTGCCAGAGTAGTTCCTAGTATACTAGGGCTTCTCTTGCCAGCAATATTTCTTTGATGCTGCCACAGTCTCTTGACCTTATTTTTTGCTTTACATTGTACAGTAAGTTCCAGAAGTGAAGCGACAAATTTCAAAATTGATCGTACTTCTTTAGAAACCCTCATGGGGTTGCCAGTTAGTATGTTTTGTGATTAACTGTAGAACCACAGAAGGTATTTCCCCAGTGAATGGTCAGTGTTAGTTAAATAATTGTTTATTAAAAGGAAAAAAATAATCCCCCATCAAAGAAAAAAAATTCCCTGTAAACATCTGCAGCTCTCAGTGTGTGATATTGAGTGTTCACCATTGAGTGGCAGCAGGAACCGAGTGCATAAGCATTGGCCAGTGTGATTTGTAAATTAACTCTCTACTTTTATAGCGTCATATTGATAAAGCACAAAGAAGTTTAGTATCTGATTAAATGAAATATAAATAAGACACAAGTTGGTGTGAAAAAAAAAGAAATCCAAGTTATATGTGTGTTACACATTAGCTACATGGTTAGGCCTGTGTCAAGAATCAAGGAAATATAATTTCCAGTTTGTTATTTAATAATTTCATCGAATTCCTCATTTGTGCAAATTTTGCATGTGGAATTGGGTTCAGGGTCGTATCAAACAAGAATTCTTGTAGGTTTCCACCTTTTTTTTCAGTGCATAAGTGAGACTATTCTTGCCCATACGATCCGGAGTGTGAATATGCTTGTTGAGTATTATTTTAATTCGAGTATCTCCTGTTATGCTCTCTCTCTCTCTCTCTCTCTCTCTCTCTCTCTCTCTCTCTCTCTCTCTCTCTCTCTCTCTCTCTCTCTCTCTCAGGACCTTTATATCTAGTCAAGAATAACCAGAGGGCTGTTTTAAGAATCAAGCACTAGGTCTATTGGTCATGCTCGGGTGATTCTTTAAATATATATATATATATATATATATATATACATATACATATATATATATATATAGTAGGCGCCGAAAGTCTTTACACCCCAGTGCAATTTAGGCAAACGCATACACACGCGCACCTTCTTCGACCTGTAAAGGAATGCAAAAATTTAGTAAAGATATTGAAATGGTGTGTCAGTTTACTTAGACTTTCTAGTATTTGGTAGCACCAAATTTGTTCTCTTTTAGCTGCCTTCAGCCGTCGGGGAAACACTTTCAGTGAGGTGCTGACAGATCTCTGGTTCGATACTGTTCCAAGCAGCGATGATGGCGGCTTTGAGTTTCTCGATATTGGAGCAGTCAACCTTCTGCAAACGTTTTTTAATGATCGACCACAGATTTTCTATGGGACTAAAAATCAGGGGAATTAGGGGGCCAGTCACTTAAAAAGCTCCACACCACAATCCTGCAACCAGTTCCTAATCAATGGCGTTGTGTGGCACCGTGCGCCATCTTGCTGAAGAATTGAAGCACCTGTCTTCTCAAAGCTCCCCTCTAAATATTCATTTAGCACAACGTAATAAATGTGCTGGTTCACTCGTTCATTATTTTCAAATATACACAATTCCCCAACTCCCTCATAACCCATAGAACCCCATACCATCAAAGTTTTGGGAAACTTTTCACGAGGACGAATAAGTTTGTCACTGCACTTGTTAAGGCGGGGACTTCGCCAACTTTCGTTGAGGTGCTTGCCGAGCAATGGAATGTGGATTCGTCAGTGAACAACACTTTTTTCCAGTTATTAACGTCCCATTTACCAAATCTATGAAAAAAAAACTTTCTTTTCTTAATATGGGGCGTCAGTTAGCTTGCTCTTCTTAGGGGAGGAGCCACAACACTCTTGAATCCCAACTTGCATGACAAGTACGTCTGTAAAGTACGTACTTTACACTTTCCTAAAATTCAGGGTTTTTCTTCCCAGAATTGACGAGCGCTGTGTGAAGGATTAAGCTCTGCTTCCCTTCTCAGTAGCGAAAATAGATCGTTCAGACAGCAACGGGGGCCATCCCAGACTTCTTGGCGGGAAGAGGTACCTCTTTCTTCCTTCCCTGACGCCTTGTACCGCGCAACAATGTTCTGAACTGTTCGACTACCGCTTCAAATCCGTCTGCCGCACAATTTCAGCGGTATTTAACCCTAATTCAAACACTGAATGACCCTTACACAATCATCCCTAGAAGTATAAGGACCCACCATTACGCATAAAGGCACAGGGATTGGCAACACAAGGGCAACACCACGAGACGAACAAACAAATCCTGACAGGAGTGCCAGCAAAAAAAAACCAATTAACTTAACCACGGCTAATGAGCTACTGATCAGTTATTGGTTTCCTTAATCAAGGACACAGTGGAAACAATAAAAGGTGCCAATTAGTCATTTTTTCTCTCAGGCATTTTGCCGTGACTGATATGGAGGATTCTTTTAGACGCTGAAAGTCTTTGCGCAGCCTTCAGGGGTGCAAAGACTTTCAGCGCCCACTTTATATATATATATATATATATATATATATATATATATATATATATATATATATATATATATATATATATATATATATATATATATAAGTGAGACTATTCTTGCCATACGATCCGGAGTGTGAATATGCTTGTTGAGTATTATTTTAATTCGAGTATCTCCTGTTATGCTCTCTCTCTCTCTCTCTCTCTCTCTCTCTCGTCTCTCTCTCCTCTCTCTCTCTCTCTCTCTCTCTCCAGGCTTTTATCTAGTTCAGGAATAACCAGAGGGCTGTTTTAAGAATCAAGCACTAGGTCTATTGGTCATGCTCGGGTGATTCTTTAATATATATATATTATATCTATATATATATATATATATATATATATATCTATATATATATATATAAAAGCGAATCCGCTTATTTATGAAGTCACGTGCATCTACTGTGATGTTTTAAGCATATATATATATATATATATATATATATATATATATATATATATATATATAATACATATATATATATATATTATATATGTATATATTACTATATATATACAGTGTTCCCTCCGTATTCGCGAGAGAGTGTACCAGACACCTCCGTGAATAGTTAAAACCCGCGAATAGTTTAGAGACCCCACCACTAAAAATGATTAAAATCTGCCTATCTTGAAAGTTCAGATACCAAATGTATACCTTTAATAACATCCTACTTCAAATATACCTAAAATTACTAACCTATTACTGTATTAATCTTGAGGTTATATTATTAATATCATTTCAAAGTCATCTTAAACATTTTACCATTAAAAATATGTACCTACATCCAATAAGAGAGAGAGAGAGAGAGAGAGAGAGAGAGAGAGAGAGAGAGAGAGAGAGAGAGAGAGAGAGAGATACCAGTGAATGGCAACATCATATATCTAACCATCAAGAGTGAAATTGTGAATTATTTCCGAGACAGAGAGAATAATAATGAGAGAGATAGATATATATATACATAGAGAGAGAGAATAACTCCTAAACTCCAACTCCTTCCCCTCCGCCAATACTCCACGTGGATAAAAAGGCTGGGAATCGCTATTTTTAATTAATCATTAATATTTGAAAATTAGTTATAAGGGAAATAATTTATTTATAATACAAAACAAAAAAACATACGCAAGTAGAGAGAGAGAGAGAGAGAGAGAGAGAGAGAGAGAGAGAGAGAGAGAGAGAGAGAGGTTATTGTTATTGTTTAATCTCATTAAACTTAATATTATTTGTAAACCAGCACTGTATATTATTATTTTACCATAAAATGTAGTAATGTCCTTAAAGATACACTTATACATACATTTCCAGCCCAAACAGAGGGGGAGAGTTACACTAAGACATAATATCTCGTGTGGCAAAAGAGAGAGAGAGAGAGAGAGAGAGAGAGAGAGAGAGAGAGAGAGACCTGGAGTTCGAAAGAAAGATGCATGAAGACTAGGATTTCCTTCATTCTTACATAATTCTTAAAATTTATAAACAAATCTTACTTATTCAATGTAGTATTTTTTTTATTGAAGTGATTGTTCTTTACATTAATATTAATATTAGAAAATTAGTAAATCCTTTATCACACAAAAAGCATATATCCCTGTAAGGGAGAGAGAGAGAATTATTAGTTATGTGATATCATTTAATCTTATTAAACTTACTAATACAGTATTGATCAATATTAATATTAGTAAATAATTTTTGTATCATAAAAATGTATTTAGGCATGAAAATAACATCAAAATACACTAATTAGTGATTATTTATCGTCAGAAAATCCCGCGAATAGGCGAATTCACTGCAAATAATGGGTAGATATGGTCCAGATAAAAACCCGCGAATCCGGAGGACGTGAATATGGGGGGCCCACTGTATATATATACATTATATATATATATATATATATATATATATATATATATATATATATATATATATATATACATATGTTAGACAAAAGAGGGCTATAATTAATAATATGTTTGATATGCCATTGTAATGTGATGTGCAGACTGATCATTTTTAATTTCCAATGGAGACAGAGTCCGAAGCGATGACCTAAGAATGCTGACATCAGTGTCGTGAGGGCTTGTTCAAGGTGCCTTTGAAAACTGCTGTGACCAGTTAATTGGGGCGTTGGCAAAGAGTGTGAATTCGTGTGTAAGTGTACTAACTATGTCCATTCATAAGAGCAAGTTTTAGGCAGAACGGAGGAGATGGCTGCCTCGGGGAGAAAGAGCCTGAATGGCTCCATATAGGGATTTTGACGAAGGAAAAATCTATTTCTGGGGAGAGACCAGTGTCACCCGGTGAAATGGATCCTGCTATCCACTTTCCCGATATAAATAGTTTCTAAATATACCAGAGAAAGCTTGCATTGGTATGCAGAAGTTACTACCCTCACGCGAGCACCCAAAGGGCATCGTGCATAAAGTTCAGGGCGTGTGAAAGCCACTATTCACAGGTCTCCTGCCATTTAGAGTATTCCTTCTCAAAACCTACATATGGAGGGAGCCGCGCCAACGGTTATACCCACACTGCCTCTGTACTGCCACTACTAACGCCCAACGCGAGCGCTCTCTATCAATCCTTGCTGTGTTAGATACCTTTCCTGGCTTGTATAGGTGTAGGGAAGGGAAGACTATGATATGGGGTTCCGGGTTGCACGGGGGGGGGGGGGGGGGCGGAACACAGGTCTCGTTCCCCCAGCAAATAGATTTTTTCTTCGTCAAAATCCCTTTTCTGGGTCGACCTGTGTTCACCGGTGAAATTTTACCAGAGTATACCATCCAAGCCAATGAGTAAAGTAAACTTAAGGGGAGAAATGAAAATGGAATTCATTCAAAAATAAGTTTACTTAATGTAAAAGACTTCCGTAACAATAGAAACTTAACCTATTAATACTTAATAACTAAGACTTAAGTTATGGCTTAGAATTAAATATACTTAATGGTAATACAAACAAGTTTATACAGGTACTATGCAAGGAATTTGATACAATTCTAGATATGTACCATGCGGTTTATAAAACACATCCATGACCAATAAATTATGTACAAAATATGTGGTAGAGTGACGCCGGGGTTCTCCCAATACCGAGGAGAGAGGCATCGTGGCGAGTACAAGTGAGGCAGGTAGAAAGGAGGAGGGGGTGGGGAAGGGAAGGGCAGAAGAAGATTGAGAAATGTTATTCTGGGGAGACTAGACTCCCTGCAGCTATAGTAGAATATTTTAGTGCTTCCAAATTCTTTAAATAATGGCGTTTGAAAACTACTGGAGATTTCCAACCCGTGTATTTTTTAAGATCCTCAAAGTTCATATTTTGGAAATAATTAATTTAAGTAGCCACTGCCCGAATGTCATGAACCTGTGGAAATGACTCTGGGTTGGCCTGTTTTATAAAGTAGAGTATCTGCTGTCTAATACCTCTGATAGAGATTGTGCCACCATGTTCCCTAATAAAGAGAGGACCTGACGACTTTGTGGAGGTCCTGGCTAAAAAGGACTTAAGAGTTGTAACAGGGCATAGAGATGTGTCCTGAGGCAGGGGAGTAATTTTCCAAGGGGACCACTTATTTTGGGGGTCTTCATTTTTAGCCAGGAAGCTCCGGTCTGGGGAGAGTAGCACTTCTCCTGATGGGAGGAAATCTATGTTGTCTGGGTTACGTGAGAGAGCCGAAAGTTCAGATATTCTGGCACCTGAGGCCATAGCCGTTAGAAATAAGGTTTTCCTTAAAAGAGTGATATATGCGCAAGATTCATTAATGGTGCCTGATGCCAGTTTAAGTACATCATTTGAGAACCAAGTGACCTTTTGTGGGCAGGCAGTTGGTCTAAGGCGTGTGCATGCTTTTGGAATGGAAGAGAAATATGTGTCTGACAAATCTATGTTAAAGCCGACTTGAAAGATCTTCTTCAAGGCTGATTTTATTTTTTGTAATAATACTTGCGGCTAGGCCCTTTTCGAATAAAGATCTGAAAAACGAGATGGCCAGATTTGGAGTCATTCTATGGGTATCTGAATGTTTTAGAAATTCAGCTAACTTTTTAACAGCTGAATCGTATTCTCTAAGAGTTGAATCTCTTTTGTCTGATTCTATGAACATGACATTACACGGATCAATACTAGCATCTTCTTGGGCCGCAAACTTCATGAAGTCCATAAAGTTAGGGTTTGCAGAATTCTTGAGGAAGCTGACACAGTTCAAGTTTGTACTACCTGTGTCAGTTCCGGGCGAGGGATCCGTCTGGGATGGAGCTTCAGATCTAGAAGGAGGGGAAACCAGTTGCTTTTGGGCCAGTTGGGAGCCACTAGAGCTACTTGTCCTGTGAAGGAACGTAGCTTGTGCAACACCTTCATCAGAAGATTCACCGGAGGGAACAGGTAAATCTTCTGCCAGTGGTTCAAATTTATGGCTAACGCGTCTGTGGCATAGGCTAGAGGGTCCAGTTTTGGAGCCACGTAGCATGGTAGCTTGTGGTTGGATTCTGTTGCGAATAAATCTACTTGCAGGCCGGGGATTTGACTGGAAATCCACTGGAATGAATTCATGTCCAGGGACCATTCTGACTCTAGCGGAGTGGTCCTGGAGAGAGCGTCCGCGATTACATTCCTGACTCCTGCCAGATGAGTTGCTGACAGGTGCCAGTGTTTCTTTGCTGCCAAAGCAAATATTGCTAATAGTACATGATTCAGTTTGCTTGTTCTAGGCTGTCCGAGACTATCCTCACATGGTTGTTTTTGGCCAGAGTTAACTTTTTCAGAGTTAGAAAAACTGCCATGGCTTCCAATACATTGATATGGAATTGGCAGAATGTGTTTGACCATGTTCCATGAACTTTCTTGTGCTGAGAGTATCCCCCCCAACCACTCAGTGACACGTCTGTATGAATCATCACAGATGGGGGAGGGAAGTGCAGTGGTACTGACTTGGTTAGATTCTTGAGTTTCGACCATGGGTGAAGTCTCTCTGCTAGTACGGATGGAATTACTGAGAGTTTGTCTCTGAGATGGTTGTTGGCTCTCCTCTTCCAGACACGATTGATATCTTTCAATCTGGCTTTCAGTAGGACGTCTGTTACTGATGCAAATTGTAGTGAACCGAGGATCCTCTCTTGGGTACATCGAGAGGCCTTCTTGTTCATAAGAAATCGTTTCATAGCCGTTGCTATCTCCTTGGCCTTCTTGGGTGGAAGGGATAGCTTGTGATTCTCCAGGTCCCATTGGATTCCCAGCCATTGGAAGTGGGAAGCTGGTTCCAGCCGCGACTTCTCCTTATTTATTTGAAATCCTAGAAGCTCTAAGAGTTCTATGACTTTGGCTGTTGACCTGCGGCATTCCTTGACTGTGGTTGTCCAAATGAGCCAGTCGTCTAGGTAGGCTACCAGCATTATTCCTCGGGTCCTGAGTTCCTGGACTACTGTCTCTCTTAGTTTGGTGAATATTCTGTGCGCGATGTTGAGCCCGAATGGCATGACTTTGAATGAATACGCCTTGTTGCCTAGTCGGAAGCCTAGGTATGGAGAGAAGTTCCTTGCTATCGGAACATGATAGTAAGCGTCTGTAAGATCTATAGAGGTGGTGACGGCCCCACAGGGAAGTAAGGTCCGCACCTGCGAGACAGTCAGCATGCGGAACTTGTCGCAAAGAATGTAAGAATTGAATTTGGACAAGTCTAGAATGACTCTTCTTTTGAATGAGTCCTTCTTTGGGACAGTGAACAGACGTCCTTGAAATTTTAGGCTCTACTCTCTTTATGGCTTTCATCTGCAAGAGATCTTTGGTGTACTCTTCCAAGTCCGTGTTGGAGTCTGGAAGAAGTTCACTGGTGGTGGTGGGAATCCTCCCTTCCACTTCCATCCCAGGCCCTTGGAGATTATGCTGTACGCCCAAGGGCTGAAAGGCCAATGATCTCGGAACAAGTATAGCCTCCCTCCTGCCTGGTATTCTCACTGGTTGGTTGTGGGTTTATAGCCCCTGCCTCCGCGGAACCCCCTGCCTCTTGACCCGCTACGTAGCCGGGAGTGGCCTTTGGCTCTACTACTGCCGGCATGCTGGTTGAGCATCATTTTGTGTTATTTATATACAAAGACTGAATATAGGAAAGCTAATATTATTCATACATTTTTAGCATTCCCAATTGACTAGATGCCAGAATTTCATTTAAGGTAGATAACCGATTATGGATCGATTATTTGCATAAAGTAATAAGTAACATGAGATGGTCCAGAGAACTTGGCATCTTTCCTCTCGTCTGTCTAGGAGAAAGAGCACGTGCTAGCATAAGGCCAGATTAATAAAAAAACACCAACTGTCTGAGCATCCAGCCTTGGGCACCCAGTGTTCTGGGAACCAGTAGCTGCCGAACGCCCAGTGTTTGGGGCGCCAGTGGCTGCCAAGCGCCCAGTGTTTGGGACGCCAATGGTTACTGAGCTCCTAGTTTTTCAGGTGCCGGTGGCTGCCGAGCACCCAGTGTTTCTGGTGCCAGTAACTGCTGAGTACCCAGTGTTTTGGTCAGTATAGGCTGCCAAACGCCTAGTGTTTTGGGCACCTATACCTGCCTAATAACCAGTGTTTGCCTCTCGCCTCACACCTCCCAAAGCTGACTCCAGTTCTCTCCTACTAACCCTCCAATCTTAGTCATTTGCTCCTACGCCTGGCTCTATCGCTTCCTTCCCATGCCTTTGCCAACATTTTATTTAGATTATCTTGAATTTGTCAGTGTAATAGTGAAGTGCTGTGCAGTGGAGGAGGTGACTACTTGTCCCTCAATTCTACTAGACAGAGGTCACTGTCCCGCTCCCCAACACCGGGGAGCAGGCATACAGGAGATCCAAGGTAGGTTGGGGGGGTTCCAAACAGGTATCGGCAGACAGCCACTGAAAAGGTGTCTAGTGGTGCATTTATGGTTGTTGCCTGAACACCGCTGGATTAGTTTTCATTTTGAGCATCCTATACTAGCGCCTAGGCATTCAATCTCATAAGCAACCTCCTGCTTCCGATAGCCAGTCCTCTCCCAGGCTTTTACTGCCAGGTGTGTGGACTCGCCTTCTCATCTACGCAGCTACACACTTAAAGGTGGAAATACCTACTTGTCCATTGAAGAGGAAGTGGATCAGATCTCTGATCTTGCTTTGGCATTTTGGATGGACACCAGGTTAAGGAGCTCGGATCTCTCTCGTATCTGGTTGTTTTTGTCGAGCACTAATCTCCTTCTAGGCACTCTGCACCATCTGAGGCACTACACTTCCATGCTCCAGCTCGCCCAGAGCTTTCCACGCCTTCCCTGGCACCAGCTGTTGGTAGTTTGGTGCTAGCTGTCAGATGCCCGATGACAGTCTCCTCGCTCGTCTTCGTCGACACTGCAGGATCTTTTGTTTGCTCCAATGTCCTACCACATGTGAGGTTTTCTATCATGGAGAAGACAGATGCGGGGCAAGACGGGGCAAGTTCTCGCCATCTTTTGGGGCATTCGGCTCATCTCAACTCTAGCGTTTCCACGATCTAACCAGTTGTAGGAAGAGAAGGCTCCGTTTGGACGGTGAGAGCACATGCTACCCTTCTGGAAGTGTTTTTCAGTGAGGCGAATATGTTTTCCTAAGTGTAATATGCTATCATCACTGCAAGTTGATGATTGTACTCATTATCACCCCCTCCTGCTAGTTCCGAGAAGAGCAGGCTAGAACGGTCACTCCTCTCTTTTTTGCCCCCTAATTCCTAGGTTACACCGGGATGGATAAGAAATATAGGAACTCTAAGGAGTGTACTCCCCATAGTTCAGATTCAAGAGCCATGATCCTGGTGGTTGAACCATGGTTCTATCCTAGGATATCACAGGATATACATTCATTTGCTCGGGATGGCTATCACTAAGTAGTTCGAGATCCATCTCTCATGTGTTCCCAATTTGGGAACAACCAGTTCGGCATGGACTAGTCATCTTTGGTGTCCTGTTATCACCATAGAAACCGTCCTTTGGGATTGCTTCTCGTTCGCTCTCTTCATTACCGAATAAAGGATATCTGCCTCCAGTCCTTATTCTTTATCTCTTTCGAAGCGAAAAAGAATTAGGCTGGCGTTCAATCATGACATAATTTTAGTGTAGGTGTCAGTGTTTTCTGGTTGTTTTACTTTGGTGCTGCACCCAGGGCAAGGGTGGACACCTATCATACTTTGCTAGCCATTGGAGTATTCCCCTCACTGCAAAGTTCCCCTCATGTAGGAGGCGACCCTTGGCTTTACCGCCTCTCCACTACCAGTTAAGATGAGCACCAACCAGAGGCAGTATTCATCTGCATAGCTCTCTTAATTGATACAAATGACAAGCACTCTTTCTCCAAAGTTAGCAACTGTTCTATTTCAAATTGATTACATGATTTAATGCTGTGGGATAGAATATGTCCATGATCCCACCTCCATTCAGTGGAGAATCAGCTATATAATTATTGGGTAAGTCACATATGCAAATTGATATTTTTTAAATAAAATTAGATTTGTATATACTTTTCCAGTAATTATATGATCAGAGCCCACCCACCTCCCCTCTGATGGACATTATTGCATAATACAGAATGATGTGATTAACTAAGTCCTTCCTAGTATTGTCGTAGGGAGATGATGCTGTATACATACATTGAGCCATCGAAGCGCTACCCGTGAAATTTGAATTTAGGCTGCCGTCGAGTGGAAACTTTTAGCTATATAATTACTGGGTAAGTATACACAAAATCTAATTTTATTATAAAAAATATTTTTCTGAGAGAGAGAGAGAGAGAGAGAGAGAGAGAGAGAGAGAGAGAGAGAGAGAGAGAGAGAGAGAGAGAGAGAGAGAGAGAGAGTGTCAATTTTATATGAAAAAGTGTAATGCTAAATTGACCTTCATTTTTTCATATTTCCCCATGATATAACAAGTTTTGCATTGCAATAATTAGATAATTTACCAGATTTTGATGTGGCGGGATCACAAGCTTATGAGAAAGCAGCAAATCTCCCCCATATAAACTTAATCTGTCTGGCTACCAAACCCACCCTCAATCACACTTTCCTCTTGACACTACAAAATACAGCAGGACAATTGACCCATACCTACATACAGAACAAAAAAAACACAAACAGGTACTCACCTCTGGTTCCAGATAGGCTAGGCTGTGCTGTCCGCTGGATAGGCTATAGGCTAGCCGTGACACATCCACCGCCAATATCCAACCACACACCAACCGAGACCAACAAACCCACCACAACTCAACAACCCGACAAACATCTGCAGACGAAGAACACCAACAGCCCTGAAAGAACACGACAACCACCCGACTTACAGAAGCACAACAACCCGCCAAAACCAACACTGCCCCAACCACCACTCACAGACACCGAAAATGCACCCCCAACCTCTTCAACTTCACCAAAACCAGACAGACACATGCACAACAACCTTACAACACCAAGATCAATCAAATACCACAAAATCAACTAACAACCAACGGACAAATGCTGCTAAACCAACTCTGCGAATTCACTAACTGCCTTGCTTCTTCCGACTCTCGTAACAGACATCCCGACATACTACAAGAGCGCCACAATAGACATCCCCTGACATACTACAGAGCGCCACAACAGACATGCTTCCGACCGCCATTTAACCACTCCCATTCATTCTTCCACCAATCTCTCTTCTCTCTCTCTCCTCCTCCTCTCATCTCTTCTCTCTCTCTCTCTCTCTCGCACTCTCTCTCGCTAGCTCTCTCTTCCCCTCTCTATCTCTCTCTCTCTCTCTCTCTCTCTCTCTCTCTCTCACACAACCTTTGGAGATGTTGTCAAATATAAACTATCATTACTCCTCCATAGTGATATGGAACAAAAATGAGCACTTCTATTTATTATTTTACCAACATAAAGTTATTTTGTTTTTGTATACCTTTGTGAAGAGCAATTATACAGATGCAAAATGAAACAAAATTGAGCAGCCTATCTTGAAAAGTGTCAGAGCTACATTTCTTTAAACACAAAAAGGTATAAACATTTTTATGAGTTACTGCCACATCAAATAGATATAATTGTTTACAAGGGTCATAAGTCAAAGGGTCAATATACTGCTGACAAGGAATGCAACAAGTTTGTACATCAGTAACTTCTTTCAAACCTTATACACAGAGTACTTCTTGACAATCAAAATCATATCCTATTATAAAAAAAACCACTGAGTATCTTATAAACATTCACATTGTTTCCCTCCTACAAGCTAAACTGTCTAATAACTGTATAGACCCTCCATTACACCTGAGAGGAGAAAGGTTCATTATCGATAAATGTTGGATGGACAAGGACTGAGAAAACAAAGCAAAAAAATATTTGTAATAGAAATGCTAAACAAAATATTACATATACGTAATAAAAAAGATAAACTATTTTTCATATATACAAAATAATTATGATAATAAATGGCATTTACAATGCTGTAAGCATCAATAAACCGATTACCAATGCCAATAAACTGCTTAACGACAATGAAATTTGCTTACTGACACTGATAAACTGCCTGCCGATGCCGACAAACTGCTTGCTGGTGCTGAAAATCTGGTTAACACCGTCGTTAGCCCAGCATCATTACACCGGAATGCTATTAACCGATGCCGCCGATAAGCTGGGACTGCCTTTATTCAATATAATGTCCCTACAGTAATACTGGCATCTTTTTACCTGTAGGACATTTCCCACAAGTCCTTGGACACCTTATTTTTTCTTGAGAAGTGTGTGGCTGCTCAACAAGTTGTGTAAGTGACCCAGCTACTCTATTAGGACAGGTAGCATCTTGTCTGAGGTATTCAGTTGTTAGGTGTATGAGTGACTGGTTTCTCTATGCAAGCTGGACGGATGAACATGCCAGTAAGCTATATGACTGAGCACCAATCATTCATTTTATTAGCAAGTAGATGTAAGTCCCTTTCCTCTCTTGACAAGGGCAAAATAGGATAGACACAGTCAAAGCTATTGATTTGCATGTGCCTGTCTTTAATGTCTCCAACAGAATATGATGCAAGGTTCTTTCAGCCTCATTAAGTGGTAAATGCTTTACAGACCCATTACTTAGTGGTCCAGAAGTCTAGCAGCCGGAAAATCCCAAGTGCAGTAAGCTAGATGTGTAGGGTTATCCTTCCTCTACTCCTGTATGGAGCAGGAAGATGACATTCCCAGGTCAGGTGAACTTACTACAGTAGTTGGGTCAGAGAGTACCTCAGGCTACCTCCCACCAATGTAAAGGATATGGGTTGTATTTGTCTAGGAACGAATATCAGATTTTAAAAGTAATTTGTATTTTTATACATTCAACTTCCCTGGCAGATATATACTTAGCTATAGACTCCGTCGTCCCCAACAGAAATTCGAATTTCGCAGCACACGCTACAGGTAGGTCAGGTGATCTATCGCCCTGCCGCTGGGTGGCAGGAATAGGAACCATACCCGTTTTCTAATTCAGATTTTCTCTGTCGGCCGGGCCATCAACATTGTTGTTGTTCCTCCTGACTTGATTTTCGTGTTTCATCGCTATTGATCTTCTAGACTGCTTTAATTGGTGACGTATTGGATCTTTGGTTGGGCATACGCTTTTGTGGACTGTTAATTGGATTTGGATTTGGATTTTTCTCAGAATGTCGGACTCTAGCTTTTCAGTTAGAAGACTGTGCGTGAATGAGGGATGTACGGTGAGGCTACCGAAAGCTTCGGTAGACCCTCACACGGTTTGTAAGGGGTGTAGGCAGAATGAATGCTCTGTAACTAACACCTGTAATGAATGTGTAGATTTGAATGAGGAAGAGTGGAAGACACTAAATTCCTATTTAAGGAAATTAGATATGGATAGGGCTAGGAAGGCTTCCTCCAGAAGCGTAAGTAGGTCTCGTTCTAACGAGCCAATTAGTGTAGCACCTAATCCTAAACTTATAATTACTTCCTCATGTACTACAAAGACTGCAAATCCTGCAACGGAAATTGCAGATCTAAAAGCTGCCCTCAAAAGGATGGAGCTTCAAATGCAAGCTCTACAAGGTAAGCACAGTGAAAGTGACGTAAGTGTTCCCAGTGCAGTGGAGGGTGCGTCTGATCAGCTTCATCTCGGTCCCAGGCCTAGACCTCTTTCAAGCTCCCAGGCCCAGAGGAGAAGGAATGTCGACAGCCTTACGGAGGTGATGGAGAATCCCCACCGATCAGGCATCCCCTCGGCAGATTTCCTGTGGCCGTCCCCGAAACTGCCAAGGATAGCTATAGGAAAAGCATCCTAAAAAAGTGCTTCTCGTCATCAGATTCTTCGCCTCAAAGAAAGGGCTGGAGTTCGGACGAACTTTCACGACCCTTGAAAAGGAGTTGGAAAGCTCCAACTTTGGATTCAAGCTCACAGAATGTTTTCCTGAAGAATCGCCATGTGAAAGGAAAAGAGCTAAGAGTGCCATTGTTACACCAGCTCTCAACTCGGAGTCTCCTACCTCCTCTAGACCTCCTTCACCGCTCTCGGACAAGGAAGAAGAGAATACAACTAGCAAGATTCTCTTAAAAATGCAGGAGCAGATCTCCTCTTTAGTAGGAGTTCTAAAAAACGATGCTTCGAGAAGAAAAGACTCTTTCCTTCCGATAAAGAGATCGACAGGAAGAACAGACGTTTCTGGCACAAAACTTACGTACTCTACTCCTCGGACAAGAAGCAGGAGAAAAGAGCTAAAAGCGCCAACCTGGCGCAATGCGCCAGAAGCGCCAGAAGAGCCAGCCTGGCGCAATGCGCCAGAAGCGCCAGCCTGGCGCAATGCGCCAGAAGCGCCAGCCTGGCACAATGCGCCAGAAGCGCCAGCCCGGCGCCAGGCACCACAATCGGCATCCAAACAGCAGACACGAGGATCTTCCAGTGTTCAAAGAGACATGAACTAAGAGGCTTCTTTTAGCTTTGAACAGGATCAGCCTTCTCCTGACAGGGACTCTAGATATCGCACAGGCAGCCGTAGCCCCTGTCGGGATAGAGCTTTTCCTGTTAAGAGTGTTTTGAAAGGACATCCTTCTTCTGACAAGAGAGAGAGATGTCGCACAGGCGGCCATCGCTCTTGCCAGGAGAGAGATTATGATAGAGTTTTTTCGCAGGATCAGCCTCTCCCTAGCAAGGACGCAAGGTGTCGCACAGGCGGCCGTCGCTCTTGCAAGGGTGGTTTAGATGCTGCGAGAGACTCGTCTCCTATCGATAAGAGACACTCCTCTTCGGTTGATCGCTCTTCCCCCATGGGGATTGAACAAGAATTAGATGTTTCGGACTCTGAAGATCATACAGCTGCGGGCTTATCAGACTATAAGACTTTAGCAGCCCTTTTACTTCAAGAGTTCGGAGATTCTCTGAGTCCTGCCGCGCCTCCTTCGCCTAGATCTTTGTTCACGAGCACCAAGATCTTGAAATCGTCCTCCTTCTAAAAGATGAGACCGACCATTTCCATGAAGAAAGCTCTGCAATTTGTTGGAAACTGGTTTAAATCTAAGGAGGAGTCGGGGAAAACCGTCTTTGCCTGCCCTCCTTCCAAACTGTCAGGAAGGAGAGGTATTTGGTATGAGACAGGAGAATCGTTGGGTCTTGCTCTCCCGACCTCGGCCGAAGCAGACTTTTCGAATCTGGTTGACTCTTCGAGGAGGCAAGCATTGTCATCAGCTAAAACCACATGGGGGACTTTAGAAATGGACCATCTCCTCAAGGGATTGTTCCATGTCTTGGAAGTTTTTAACTTCTTAGACTGGTCCCTTGGGGTTTTGGCCAAGAAAACTCAGGATACGGAGTTTCTGAGCCCCAAAGTCCTTCATAGTGTCTTGTCCTGTATGGACAAAGCAGTCCAGGACGGATCAGGAGAAGTGGCCTCGCTCTTCGGAACGGGAATATTAAAGAAAAGGACTTTGTTTAGCTCCTTCCTAACAAAAGCAGTCACGCCTATCCAGAGGTCGTCCCTGCTTTACGCACCACTTTCGGACCAACTGTTCCCTTCTCAGTTAGTAAGGGACATTTCCCATTCACTGACTGAGAAGGCCACACAAGATCTTTTGGTCCAATCCACAAAGAAAGCGAGGACCTCCGTTCCTACTGTGAAGAGAGAGTCACGTACTCCTCAGCAGCCCTTTCGAGGGAGTTCCTCTTCTCGACCCACCTCGAAGAAGAGAGGAATGGCGAAAAGAGGAAGGTCTGCATTCAGACCTATCGAGAAATCAAAGTGATATTTCAGTCCTTCAAGCGCCAGACTTCTGAAATTTTCGGAAGAATGGACAGTGAGAGAGGCAGACAGCTGGTCCCTCTCCATAGTGAGGAAAGGATATTGTATCCCCTTTCGAGACAGACCTCCCTTAACGACGACCCCGAGGGAACTGTCGGCGAAGTACAGGGACCCTGCCATGAGAGAAACTCTTTTGCACCTTGTAGAACAGATGTTACAAAAGGAGGCCATCGAATTGGTCCAGGATCCGCACTCCCGAGGCTTCTACAACCGTCTTTTTCTGGTTCCGAAATCCTCGGGGGGGTGGAGACCGGTTCTGGATGTAAGCGCATTGAACCGATTCGTAGAGAACACAAAGTTCTCTATGGAAACATCCAAATCGGTTCTTGCGGCTCTCCGTCCAGGAGATTGGATGGTCTCCCTGGATCTGCAAGATGCTTACTTTCATGTGCCCCTGCATCCCACATCGAAGAAATATCTTCGCTTCATGATGCAGGACAGAATTTTTCAATTCAGGGCCCTGTGCTTCGGCCTATCTACAGCTCCTCAAGTTTTCAAGAGCCTAATGACGAACATGGCGAGATAGCTACATCTAAAAGGGATAAGCATATCACTCTATCTAGACGATTGGCTCATAAGAGTAAAGTCGGAACATCAGTGCTTGAAGGACCTGGAGACGACATTAGAACTGACACAATCACTCGGACTACTCGTAAACCTCGAGAAATCACAAATGATCCCCAGACAGAACATGGTCTATCTGGGGATTCAGATGATTCTCAGGGTTTTCGAGCTTTTCCATTGCAAGAGAGAATTGCTCGAGGCTTGGAAAAAGTCTCGAACTTCTTAAGGAAAGAACGAAGCTCAGCGAGGGAATGGCTCAGCCTCTTGGGTACCCTTTCCTCATTGGAGCAGTTCGTTTCCCTAGGGAGATTGAACCTCAACCTCAGACCTCTGCAGTTCTACCTGAGAAGAATGTGGAATCAGAAGACAGGAGAATTGTCAGATTCGTTTCCCATTCAACAGGAGATAAAGTCTCACCTGAAGTGGTGGTTAACCCCCTTGAGAAGAAACAAAGGAGTGTCCCTTTTGATTCGGAACCCTCTCCTAGTGTTGTTTTCCGACGCCTCGGAAACAGGATGGGGAGCAACATTGGGTCCAAAGGAAGTGTCAGGTACCTGGACAAAGGAACAGGTAACATTGCACATCAATGCGAAGGAACTCCTGGCTATCCATCTAGCCCTGAAGTACTTCGAATCGAAAGTCAGAGGAGTGGTAGTCCAAGTCAACTCGGACAATACCATGGCTCTGGCTTATATCCGAAAACAGGGGGGCACTCACTCTTTCTCTATACAAGATTGCAAGAGCTCTATTGATCTGGACGGAGGAACGGGGCATAATACTCATGACAAGATTTGTTCAAGGAGTAAGAACCAAATACTTCCAACAGAGTGGACACTCCACTCAGAAGTCTGCCAAGAACTTTGGTCCCTCTGGGGGAAACCATAGATAGACCTGTTTGCCATGTTCCTCTCCAGGAGGATGGACAACTTCTGCTCACTGGAAGAAGATCCCAGAGCCATAGCAATCGATGCTCTCCTCATGGATTGGTCAGGCATAGACGCTTACGCCTTTCCCCCATTCAAGTTGCTGGGGGAAGTGTTAAGAAAGTTTGTTGCATCAAAGGGAACAAAACTGACTCTCATTGCTCCCTTCTGGCCTTCCCGAAGCTGGTTCACAGAGGTACTGGAATGGACGGTGGACTTCCCCAGATCTCTTCCCGAAAGGACAGATCTGCTCAGACAGCCCCACTTCGAGAGGTTTCACAAAAGCATCCACGGTCTCTCCCTGACTGCCTTTCGACTATCGAAAGACTGGTCAGAGCGAGAGGCTTTTTTAGGAAAGCTGCAAGCACAATCGCTAGAGCCCGCAAGTCCTCTACACTGCGGGTCTACCAATCGAAGCGGGAAGTCTTCCGTAGATGGTGTAGGTCGAAGAAGCTGTCCTCATCCAATACCTCTGGGACCGAAATCGCAGACTTTCTTCTTTTCTTAACAGAAGAATCTAAGTTGGCTGTATCCACTATAAAAGGATATAGGAGCATGCTTTCAGCTGTGTTCAGGAACAGAGGCCTGAATATAGAAGAGAATAAAGATCTTCGTGATCTCATTAGGTCTTTCGAGACCACCAAATTGAGATCTTCTCTCCCTCCGAGTTGGAACCTGGATGTGGTCCTCAAGTTCTTGACTTCAGACAGGTTCGAACCTCCAGATAAAAGCTCGTTTAGAGATCTTACGAGAAAGTGCATATTCCTTTTGGCCCTCGCAACTGCCAAGAGGGTCAGTGAATTGCATGCTTTAGATTCTCGGGTGGGATTTAAAGAAGACTCTGCAGTGGTTTCTTTTCAACATCTATTCCTGGCTAAAAATGAGAACCCTTCTAAACCTTGGCCTTGAAGTTTTGAAGTCTAGGGACTCTCTCCCCTCGTAGGTAGAGAGTTGGAAAGGTCTCTTTGCCCAGTCAGGGCACTGAAGTTTTATCTAAAAAAGAAGACACAACTTCAGGGATGTCGCCAGTCTCTGGTGTGCAGTAAGAAACCCCAAGAGACCTATGTCAAAGAATGCACTGGCGTTCTTTGTCAGGAATGTGATAACAGAAGCTCACATGAATTGCCAAGAGAACTCCTTAAAGCTGCTTAGGGTTAAAGCTCACAAAGTTTGTGCAGTTGCAACTTCCCTATCTTTTAGTAAGAATATGTCTATGAGGGACATTTTAGCAGCGACATATTGGAGATGTAACTCAGTATTTGCATCCCATTACTTAAAGGATGTAAAAGTAACATACGAGAAATGTTTTTCTCTTGGTCCGTATGTATCAGCGGATACTATTCTGGGACAGGGAGCGGATACTGATCCTTAAATAATTTTTGTTTTTGTTCTTTAATGATTATTTTTGTAACAAAATTGGTGTTGAGTTTTTTGGGTTGTTTGAAAGGATGTTGGGGGATGACTCCTTTCAATCGTAGTACTAACCCCGGTGATAGGATCAGGTGATCGGGATCAGTGTCGTGCTCTTTGATAATGCCATTAGGCAAGGTGTTTTGCCATGTAAGTGGATAGGACCCCATTGACAAAGATCCTAAGGTTCTGTTGAGTAAGTGGATAAGACCCCATTGACAGACCATCAAGAACTCTTAGCAGGAGGTCACTACCTTGCTGAGGCTCTTGAAGCGATGCAGGCTCTTAGGCAGTAGCCATGAAGTCTTTCGCTAACACAGGTAGGAACCAAGGTTTTTTATTTTTATTACCTACAACGTATGTTGTTTACCTGTCTATTCAGTAAATAGCTGTCTCTTACCCTCCGCCAAAGGTGCCAATCAGCTACGTATATATATTTGACAGGGAAGTTGAATGTATAAAAATGTTATTGTCATGATACAATAAAGTTTTATACATACTTACCTGGCAGATATATACGATTAAATGGCCCACCCAGCCTCCCCTCAGGAGACAGGTGGAAGAGAAAATCTGAATTAGAAAACGGGAATGGTTCCTATTCCTGCCACCCAGCGGCAGGGCGGTAGATCACCTGACCTACCTGTAGCGTGTCACGAAATTCGAATTTCTGTCGGGGACGACAGAGTCTATAGCTAAGTATATATCTGCCAGGTAAGTATGTATAAAACTTTATTGTATCATGACAATAACATTTTTTCATACAAACACACCTAAAGATCATTACATACATGGTCCACCTCAGCCACCACTCTTGAACCCTGGGCTGGAAGACAAAGTAGAGTGAAGACTGGCAGGTGATCAGGGCTTTCCCTACCTGTCTGTAGTTAACTAACTTGTCAGTAAGTCAGAATGGCCATTATCAGCAAACTTTGGGTTTGTATGTTAGGAAGAACACTAATTTTGAATTTCTATATTTTTGTTATGTAGATATTGCATGTCCTTTAATTCATAGAATGAAGGACAGTTAAGCAATGCTATAGCATATTGCTTAGACTCTACTGGATGTAATTGTTTATCATGTATTGTAAAAGTAATTTGAAATTAAAATCTGTCCTCTTAGCTTTACCAAAAGAACAGCAATGGAGTGAAGGTGCTATTTTAAGCACTGAAGTATTAGCACTGGTCAGTGGTGGGGCATCTTCAGCTGCATTACAAGAACTCTCATGTTCAACTATTGTCAAGTGGTTCAGTTCTCAGTCACACCCTTCACCAGGCCTTCTCTTCCCCCTTCTTGTAACAACATCTCGTACTATTCTACACCTGAATCACCGAAATGCTATCATGCAGGCTGGGATATCTGCACTTTTCTTATATAATGGTGAGTGTTGTGCTTTTAATGAAATTCCTCTTATAAACTTGAATTTGACTGACAGAACATTGATTAGATACTGATTTTCATTTGTTTGATTGAATAAATACAGGTGGTACATAGTTTCGTACTACTGGTATGATAGAATAATAATAATTATTATTTTTTGTATTCTCTTTGTACAAGACTGGTGTGGTTGGGAGGGAGAAATACACTGGCCTCTTGTTATATCATCCTTGTCCTTTCCTTTGACGAATCCTGCAGCAATGATGAATTTGGCATCTCAGGTAATATTTTCCCTTCTGTAATTATTTCTACTGCTTAAAAGGACAGTGATTACTGTATACTTGATGTACGCCACATAACTGATTGGGAAATGCAATAAATCTCCTGGACTAACCATGTTTTTGTAATGAAGTATGAAAATAGTGTTCTGTTATGGGAACTCTGATTCAAAGAATTTTTTACTAAATGCAGGAAGGTCAACTTTATGTTGTTTATGCATATTCAAAATGGCAAAGGCAACAGTCAGTAAGATGTGCAGACAACTTGCTTCTCTTGTCATCTCTACTTGAATTACTGGGGTCCATAGTACCAAAGTAAGTGAAGATTTTTGTTTAATTTTTACTGTAATTATGATTAGAACTTGTCCTTTTTTTACTGCCTTTAGTCAATCACAAGCTAAAAAGCATTGCACTCTCATTCTAAACATTTTATGTACAAAGTTCCAACATATGTATAACTCAAACTGTAACTTGCTAAGTCAGCAGGTTACTGATTATTGGAGAGTTTGTCATGTAGATGCTAGGGGTATATAAGCCAACAAAGTAATTTCATTTATATGTACAAAAGAGGGAAGATGGTTATGTATTCTTATTTTTTAAAAGTGGCAACTCTGTGTATAAGATAATCCCATTTTTTCATGTAAAAGTGTAAGTTTAGAGGTATGTCAGCCGTATAGACAACTTTCAATTTATTAAGTTAAATAACACTATTAGTGGATGTAAGCACAAGCAATGATGAGGAGGTTATTTTAAAACAATAAATGTACTTTATATATACATAAAGGATATATTTGCAACAGTTAAAACAATGTCAAAGTATTTTTAAACAGTTAAAAACCTACAAATTTATCATCATGTTCATCATCTGATATCATAAGTTCATTGATGAAATCTGTGATATATATGTGAGGAAATCATCATATAGATCAAATTCCTAATCTGAAGGCATGTCAATTTCTGCTTCATCTTCTTCCTTTGTAAAGTTTACTGCTTTCAACTTGAATGAAGCTTCATAATTCCTCCTTTATTTTTACCGATCGTTGGTGTGACCATGATGGGATCTTTTGATAACTGTATTTGAATAATGGTACTTTGGATAAAGTTAATAACAAAGTCAGAGCTTGACATTCTAATGTCTAAGTGTGGTAATTATCTATGGTAGTCACAAGTGATTCACTTGAATTACCTGTGATTTTTACCGTTATTACAGTTGTTTTGTTTACTTGTTGATGTTGTGATGGTAGGTAAGTATTGACACAACTATCAACACTTCAGGGGTTAGCCTATTATTAAAAATCTCAACAGGATTTAAGGTTTGCTTTTTATATTAACCGTATAAGATGACCCCCCATTTAGAGAGAGATTTTTTATGGTTAAAAGGTCACCTTATATGCCGGCATACATGATATTTGGAGTAATATTATCAATAGTTCCAAACATACATGCTTTTAATTTCATATATAAAAGACTGTTTTATTAATAAGAGATGGTGACAGGCATACTTGCCCAAAAGGTATGCCTGGTCACTTTAAATGCTGGGAATCATGAGAGGGTATTATTGATGATCGATTAAAATATATACCATTCAGCCTGTTATCTACTCTAGTTGTTGTATTAGATAGTTTTTAAAATTAAAAATGTGTAATCATTTTAACTTGCTGCAAAGAGAATGCCATGATAATTTTTCACGCATTTTGGCTCTATGCCACTTGTCATTTTATCTCATTGGAATCTGAAACGGTCAATATACTTTTGGGGAATGTTAGAATGTTATCAGCACTCTCTGTTTTTGTAAATTGTGTTATGGCCTTTATCTTACAGAAGTGTAAAAATTTCCTTCTAAAGGTATGTTGTTGATTTCAGACGTTTTATGACTATACTGTATTATGGTCAAAATTATTTCTTCAGTTTATTATGGTAATCCATTTTCACATATCCAAATTCTTATTGCTTTGAAGTGTAAATGAAAAGGTATATTTATTTCCTTATATGTAGTACATAGAGGGACATTTAAAAATTGTAACTAAGCTGTACTTACTAATGAGGAAATTTCTTTGCAGTGTAACTTTGGAATTAGGGCTTACTTTGCTCTTTAGTGAGATTTTAGAACTGATTACTCAGACCATTAAAGAGTCAGGATCCATTGAATCTGTCTGGCAACACTGCTGCACCTTTGCCTCATGTTTGGCTTGTTGGGCTGAAGATCGCAGCTCAACAGGGATTTTAGCAGCAATTGGACTAGGAAGACAGTCTCCCTTGTCTCCAGGTGCACGCCTTGTATGCCGTTGCCTTAGCACATTCCTTAGCTTGCAAATGCCAAGGAGGGGAGTATTTCGAACACACCCGTGTCACCCCCACAGGTATGTTATGTTATACATCAAAGTTCAACTTTTGGATATTTTCAGATACAGGAGAAATCCCAAGGGGGATAGTGCTCATTGAAGATCATATGATGTGCTGTAGGCATTTCTAAAGGGAGTTTGCAGCATCCCTTCAACCCCTAGTAGCACCCACATTTTAGCTTACTTTACCTCCTCTCACATTTTCATCTTCATCCATCTTGCTATCAAACCCCTCTTTTACTCCTTAGTTCAGCTGTAAAATGTTTCCCAGTTTTATTTTTAAATTAACTTTTTTTGTTAATTCCAGATCTGACTATCTTGCTGTCCAACCACTCCAGCTCCTCTTTTTCCACTGCCTTAAGCACTGAAAGGAGGAGCTGGAGTGGTGGGGCAGTGAGATAATCAGGTCTAGTATATAAACGTGAAGAATGAATTTAAAAGTAAAACTGGGAAACATTTTAAAGCTGAATAATAAGTAACAGAGGAGTTTGACACCAAGAAAGAAGAAAATATGAAAGGAGATAAAGTAAGAGCTAAAATAGAAATAAATAATATAACAGATCAAGAAATATCATAATACAATATAGGAGAAATTGTAGTGGAATTGTATTTTGGACTTGTCATTAGCTTTTGGTTGATTTTGGCATTGTAATTCTCATTAGATGTTTTACAGTTCATGTTTTAATGCATTATATAATGTACATTAAGGTGAGTTTGTTGATATATGGAAACTGTGCATGTGTGTCCAGTTTTATAGGGGAGGTAAATTTCATTATAGAATAGTATAAAACCAAGAAGTCACTTTACTTTTCTAAGTTGTTCCTAGGGGAGATAAAATTTAAAGAACAGGTTTTGACATAGGAAAAACCAGAGCTCCATTGTGACCAGACTAATATCAAAGAATTCTCTTTTAGCTGGTCTTGCAGCTGGGTATTGTGTCATATTGATAAACATTATAACATGTGATGGAGTATAAATGGACTCAAAGATAAGAGGGCATTTTCTCTTATCTTCAGTGAAGCTGAACCCAGTTTTCCAATGTCAGAACCTGCAGAAGTGACTATTACACAGGTGCGTCAGCCATCTTTTTTACAGGCGGCATGAACAAGACCAGGGGACCATTACTCTCTAATGGTCAATGCAGAATGACCCCTTGCCCCAAGTCCTATGCCTTTTCATCAGGGAAGTGGGAGGGTTTTGAGAACTGGGTTAGGTGCGGGGTTACTGGGTGCGGCGGTGGCCATCGTGATTTTTGTTTTTTTCTTATCACTACGATTCCTAGCGATCTTATCGAAATCTCTATATGAATACACTCGTCCACTGCGTAAACGCATATGCAATATAAGAGTTACGGATAATAACAGAGTCCCCCAAAATGATAAGATCAAAAACAGATAATATGATAAGGATATTTCTGGAGAACTTCTGGAAGAAAAAAAATTAGCAACAAAGATAAAAAAGGCCTGCTGGGCGAGAATCCAAGTTGAAGATAGATTCCTGCAAGAAAGGAAGATGAAGAATAACGTATAACTCACCCCCAGGAATAATGGACGATCGATCTTGTGTAAGGATAACACTCAAAGTCACACACCAGAATGAATAAAGAATTGTACTTAGCTTTGGTATATAAGAGGAAGATCTTGCTGTTTAGGTGACGTCACGGCCTTGGTTTTCGATGATGCTTTTCCGCAGTGACCCGAATGCTCCGTGCGCGTATTGTTCGTGCGGTGTTTGTTTGTTGAATGATTCGTTTCCCGTTGCCTTATTCATGGTGATCCGATGCTGCAGACACGTCTGGTTTGTTTCTTGAAGTGCTGGAGACGCTCAGTAATGACGATACACTCTCTCTAATGATTAATAATGAGAGACGTTTCTTATGTTGCCATAAGAGATTCAAAGTTGCTTGAAGATTCTCTCGCCTTCGTTGTCTTCTGATATGTTACATTTCGTCAGTCTTCGGATGATGTGGTTTAGTTCGATTCCGGGCAGCCAGCTATGTTGTCTTCCGATGTCGTCTACCCGGTAAGCTGCCACCAATGTTTGTGCTACGCCTTGTATAACGAGGCCGCACAGTGAGGTTATTTAGACCTGCGATGTTATACGCAAGTATCGTGTGGTATACTTCCCATCCTCGTCTGCGATTGCGACGATAATTTCTAAGTCAGAATCTTCTTTTGGTATAAAGGCGGAGATGTTTCAAACTCACGATGATAACTTAACAACGGTGTATTTGCAAAACTACATCTCTAGAGTAGAAGGCAAGAAGGTAGTTAGGAGAACCTGATTCTAGGAGAGAAAGTAGAGTTCTAAGTTACAATGCATTTACAAAGGTATAGGAGAGCACAGCTTCGCTCAGCATACATAACATACAGACAGACGAACATGTGAGAGGAAGTCTCGTAGAAGTCTGGGCTATAGGTCAATAGGTTCTCAGGCAAAGCACTGTGACCTGTTTGACACAATCATGGATTTAATTATCACAGGCAAATGCAAACCAGGGCATTGCTGATTCAATACATCCAGCCTAGCTTGCGTCCTGTTTATCAACTCTTATCACACTCCTTGTTATCTCAACAGTGACCTCTAAGGTCATTAGAGTATTTATACATATGGAATATGTATTTTAAATGTAACCCTTACATATATATATATATATATATATATATATATATATATATATATATATATATATATATATATATATATATATATATATATATATATATATATATATATATATATATATATATATATATATATATATATATATATATATATATATATATACACACACACACACACACATTATATATATATATATATATATATATATATATATATATATATATATATATATATAAGAAAATTAAAGAAGACGAAACAGTGAAGGTGACAAAAGCAGATAAATCTAATGCAGTGGTAATTATGAATAAAAAAAGTGACTATATAAGTAAAATAATGACATTGCTAAATGACACTGATACTTATACGAAACTGAGGTCTGACCCTACACAGACAGTTTAACTCCCATTTTAATAAACAAATTAAATCCATTTTGAAGGGCTTGGACCATTTAATTAAACAGTTTACACCGCAATGCGCCTCCCTACCTTACATGTATGGTTTAGGTCAAGACACATAAAATCAATAACCCTATCAGACCAATCATTAGTTCAGTGGGCTCAGTTTTGTATAATTTATCTAAATGGCTTGTAAAAATTCTTACTCCTTTGGTAGGAAATATTTCTAACACAAATGTTAAAAACAATGTTGATTTTATAAACAAATTGAATAGTTTAAATTTGAATTATGATTTTAATATGGTTAGTTTTGATGTTGTCTCTTTATTTACAAAAGTGCCTGTAGATGACTTACTTGAATATTTGGAAGAGGAATTAGAGCGTCATGACATTCCTTAAGTGTAGAAATCTCATTAGTCTCATAAGTTTATGTATCAAAGATAGAAAATTTTGTTTCAATGGGGAATTTTTGTACAAAAGTTTGGCATGGCCATGGGTAATCCCTTATCTCCTGTCCTTAGCAATATTTACATGGAATTTTTTGAGACAAAACTCTTACCAAGAATTTTGCCCAAAAAGTTATTTGGTTTAGATACGTGGATGATATCTTCTGTATTTGGCCAGTTCACGAAAACCTCCAGGAATCCTTAATAATCTCAATAATTTAGTCCCTTCTATAAAATTTACTGTAGAGGAAGAAAGAAATTGTAATTTGAATTTTCTTGATGTAACTGTCCATAGAAATGATAGAAATTTCACCTTTCTTTTCAGTCTTTCGAAAATCAACTAATATTGCCTCTTTTGTTCATTACTACTCCAATCACCATCAAAATGTTAAATTCTCTGTTTTTTCTGGATGTTCCTAAGGGCTTTACTGTCTGTAGCCCACAGTTTATTGACGCTGAAATTAAAACTATTTATGATATTGCATTGAAACTTAAATACCCAAGGACTTTTGTAGATGTGGCATGGAAAAGAGCTAGAAAAACATTTTATTTAACTAATGACAAACTGAAATTTAGTAATGATAACTTCTAAAATTAACCTTATGATGAAAGGTTTTTAGATATTCCTAGAATTTTAAAGCTTTTTAACATAAATGTTGTTTTCAGTAATATTAATTTCAAGAGTTTAGTAATCAAAAATTCTCCTAAAGATCTTCCAGGCTGCATATATGAAATTCCTTGCAAAAAGTGTGATAAAATCTATTACGGACAGACTGGCAAATCTCTTTCACAGCGTCTTAAGCAACATCAATATTCTGTGAGAACTGGGCAAATATCGAATGCATTATTTGTACATATGAGAGATTTAGACCATCCTATTAACTGGAGTCAAGCAAGAGCCTTAGTCCCATGTAATGACACAGTTAAAAGGAATATCATTGAATCTTGTTTTATCAAGTCAAATAATAGAAATGTTCTAAATTTAAGTCTTGGTTTATTTAAACTTGATGCTTTCATAATGAAAAAAGTTGTAGATAAATATAAGCAACAAAATTAATATATTCAGTTTTTACATGTTTTGGACTGTAAAGATACTTTGTAATTTCGGTTAGAGTCAGAATCTGTTTAAGTTTGTGACTGTGTGATATCCGATAATCCTGGATTATCCCTTTTAATTTTTACCCTGAGGCCTTCCTCTCCGATTGTACTTTAGTAGCTCCTTGACGATGTCTGAATAAAGACGAAAGCGCTTGGATTCCTGACTATCATTTCCGTGGTATTCCGCTTATATATATATATATATATATATATATATATATATATATATATATATATATATATATATATATATATATATACATATATGACTGGTAATAATGTTCTGTTACAACAGAATTCCATCTAATAAAAGGAGTTCATAAAAACACCAAAATATAGAGAGAAAAGTACTATATTTCAGAGACTGCTGTCTCTCTCTTCAGGTATATGAATGAGAAAAGTTTACAGAAAAGGTGGTATTTATACCAAGAGATCTATCCACAGGTAAGCCAATTTAGGTCACCCCCGCTGATAATCTTCCTTTAATCTTCTTGAGCGTTGGTTAAATGAAATCTTGTTGATCACATCTGAATCCCATGCTCCTTGTTCATTACCTGTCTCTCTTTTATTAAGGCCGATTCCATCATTTGACTCTTGTACCGGCAGTTGCTGCTATAAATTATACGTGACAAATTCCAGTTTATGCTATGGTTATGTTCATTTATATGGTTGAAAATAGCTGAGTTCTGTTGTCCATACCTAACTGACCGTTTGTGTTGTATTAATCTCTGGGGAAGTGATTTTTCTGTAAATCCGATGTAAGATTGGTCACACTCCTGGCATGGGATTTCATAAACCCCTGTTTCCTTGAGGATTGTCTTTTGTTGGACATTAATCAGGGATTTGGCTAAGGTGTTTGGGTAAGTAAATGCAAAATGGTTAGATTTTCCGAGGGTCTGAGTCACTCTCTTAATCCTGTCCAGGTGAGGAATTTTTATTTTATTGTTGGGTGTCTCTTTGGTCTTTGTTTTGAGGGGGTTGGTAGAAAATTACGTTTGCTTTGTGAATTGCTTTCTCAATTATATGGTCAGGATACTTTAAAGACGAAAGTTGCTTATGAATTAGTTCAAATTCTTTTTCTAGGAAATCTGGGGAACAAATTCGTAAGGCTCTTAAGAACAGGTTGCTGGCTACACCTATCTTGATAGCAGTGTCGTCATAGCTAAAGTAGTGAATGTATGAAAGTGGGAACGTTGGTTTTCTGTACAGTGGTACTTCGACATACAAAAGGCTCAACTTACGAAAAAATCGAGATACGAAAGCAAATACGAAAAATTTTACGGCTCTACATACGAAAATTGCTCAAGTTACGAAAGGTTGTTGCTGTAAAGTCCTGAGACTCGCCCGGACCACCGAGAACAATTTTAAAACTCCCACGCCGCCAACTGAGTAAACTCGCCACCATCCTCCCGCTCTCCCATTGGTTCCTGATGCTAGTCACCCCATAAGATCCTGCTCTCCTATTGGTCAGCATCTACCTTTTGTGCTTTAAGTATTCTATTGGTAAAAGGATGCTGTAAATTGAAAAACTTATTCATGCAATACATTTAATAAAAAAAAACATTAGGTAAAGATAGAATAAAGAATAGAAATGAATGGTTATTATACTGTTTGGTAGTTTCAGTAGTTGAAGAGAGATAATGAAAATTTATGGCTTACTGTGTACTATGAAAAGTGATTGCTTGGCAATCATTGATACTCATAAGAGCTGAATGTAAACAAATGATTGGAAGGTTTTTTTTTTTTTTGTGTATTATAGTTAATGATTAATTAATAAATATTTGAAATGAGTACATACAGATTATTTATACATTTTGTGGCATATTCCTAAAGCTTTTAGCTTCTTAGGTTTAGATGTCAGAATCATAGACTAGGCTACAGTAGCAACTGCTAAACATAGGCTAAAGTCCTAACATAGGCTAAAGTCCTAATATATGCAGTAAAAATGGGGTTTGAACATTACATGCAGTTGAATATTACTCAAGTATGTACAGTATTTTGCCGTTTTGAAGTCATAGTTTATTCCTTCCATCAGATCGGCGTCGTAACCTAGAACATGTGTTGTAGGCATGGAAAATATAATTTGTACTGGGGTGTTGTTGGAGGGCTTGAAACGGATTAGCCATTTTATATGTAAAATGTGGTCCAAGATATGAAAACCTCATGATACGAAGGGCACTCGGACCGGATTAATTTCGTATCATATATATATATATATATTTATATATAGTATGTAATATATATATATATATATATATATATATATATATATATATATATATATATATATATATATATATATATATATTATATATATATATATATATATATATATATTATATATATCATATATATATATATATATATATATATATATATATATATATATATATATATATATATATATATATATATATATATATATATATATATATATATTATATATATATATATATATTTATATATATATATATATATATATATATATATATATATATAATATATATATATATATATATATATATAATATATGATATAGTATATATATATTTATATATATATATGCAGAAAGCCAGGTAACTATGTCTTACCTCTAAGTAAATGGGGATATAATCCACAATGAAGTAAATTCCTCTTGTAGTTTAAATATATATTTCTTGTATAGGATTAAAGCTTTCGACCATCAACTGTGGTCTTGTTCACTAAAGTGTGATATGTCACCTCAAGGAACTAACAAGTAAGAGCACAAACATTTGAAAAAACAACGGTTAGGTAACAAGCTAGTTTCATATTATGAATGATCAGGCGGTTGAGCCCTCGTTCTTTCCAGAATTCGTCTTGATCTTCGTGGGGGAATGTTTCTATTGTCAACTGCTTGTTCTATGGTGGTTGGGTGGTTTGTTGGAGAAATGACCTGAGTGGATTAAACAGGAGAGGAAGCAGCATCGTTATTGGCACATATGTTTCTAAAGTTTGAAATTTTCCCTTTCCTACATATCTCTTCACAAATAGCTGTATTTTCTGTAATGCCAGTATTTCCTGCAAAGGTCTCGTTTAATGAAAATTAACGCCCCTTCTACTACTCGTCTCAAAGTCCGGTCGTTACAGGCAAAAACAATCTTTGTACCTTTAAAATTTATTGCGTGGTTTTTCTCCCATGTATGTTGCGCAATTGCACTGTATGAAATCCCAAACCCCTTCTGCAAGCAGCAACGTGTTCTTCCCTTCTCTTATCAATGGAACGTCCGCTTTCTCCCACGTAACATTCATTGCAATCACTACAAGGTATTACATATACTCCTACATTCTCTCTTATTACCCGGGTTATTTTTAATGAGTTTCTTCTTGATTGTACTGTTGTACTGAAAAAACTACGTTGAAGCCGTTCTTTTTTTCCTTTAAGCTGCCTAGAAATTTATTAAGTTCTCTATTATAAGGAAGAGCAAGAGATGCCTTAAAATCTGCCTTTTCAGTTATATCATGAGGGGCGTAAAATATCGATCTAGCTTTAGATAGAGACTGTAGTATAAAAAACTTTGGGTAACACAGTTTAGTAAAACTATCTACCAAGGAATTTATTTCGGCGTCAATGAACTGGGGA